>NC_053389.1:183124048-183478175 GCF_905171765.1 Bufo bufo
TCCCTGAAGAAACACTTTTTTTAAATGACAATTGGAAGGTAATTACTTTATGGTCACTATTTCCCAGGTGTCCCCCGACCCACACATCTGTTGTTCTGTCAGGTCTATTGGTTAATACTAAGTCCAGGGTGTCTTTCCCTATAGTCGGGTCCTGAACCAGTTGGGAAAGTTAATTGTCTTTGGTTATTGCCAAGAACCTTTTTCCTTTATGAGACATACAGCTTTCAGTTTCTCAGTCTATATCTGGGTAGTTGAAGTCCTCCATAATGACGACCTCATTATGATTTGCCGCCTCGTCTATTTCGTTTAGAAGTAGATTTTCTGTGGACTTTGGTATATTAGGTGGCTTATAATAAACTCCTATTAGTATTTTATTATTGTTTTTTCCTCCATGTACAGTAGTTCTACCCACAATGACTTTACATGTTCATGTCCCTCACTTATATCTTCTGAGTGTGGGCTTTAGACAGTGGTGCAGAAATGTCATACGTCATCCATAGACTTCATTTAGGCCCTACCGTACTGGCATATACTTTGTGTTTCATACTAATATTATTTTTTATGTCATATTCCATTGGAACCATATAACATCTTGTGGAGTGCCTACCATTCCTTAGTATGGCACACCTGGACTGTATGTACTGTCATACAAACTACTACCAACAACTTTGCCATGTGTACGAGGTCTTAGGGACAGCACTGAACATGATTAGGGTCCATTCACATGTACGCATTGTTTTGCGGATCCGCAAAACACCGGACTGGCACCCCAGTAGAAATGCCTATTCTTGTCCGCAGCTGTGGACAAGAATAGGACATGTTCTATTTTTTTGCGGAGCCGCGGATCGGAAGTTTGGGGCCAAGGACCGGAAATGCGGATGCGGACAGCACACTGTGTGCTGTCTGCATCTTTTCCGTCCCCATTGAAAATGAATGGGTCTGCAGCCGTTCCGCATAATTGTGGAACGAATCCGGACCCAAAGTGCGGACCTGTGAATGGAGCCTGAATGAAAAAGCCAGGACAAGCTCTCTTGGTATCAAAGGCAAATGTATCAGAATTCCCCCATCCCTAAATCTATTAATTCCAGCCAATCACTGCAATTCTTATCTTAAATACTGAACATTTCCATTCATCCTGTTCCCATCACACATGTGCAAATCTTAATGCAGTCCTGTTGACCTCTCCTGTCTGCAGTAGGGCCTGCAACTCTTTTCCATGCTCCATACGGTATTTGGTTATACGGTATTTGTTTTTTTAGAATTCGTAAATGGCTTCCCCTATCCTCAATAGCACCCTAGACGACTGCTAACTTCACCTACTCCTTAGTCTGCCCCCAACTAGTGGTGGGAGAAGTATAGAACAGCTGGCGGTCTAGTCTTATTTTCATCTGAAGAATGAATAACCTATAGAACTACTTTTGCAGTAAATGCTGTAAGTGTTTTTACCAGTGTGGACATATCTACACTGATGTTTGTTTTAGAAATCTATTAAAACTGGGAATAGTTGCTCCAAGTTGATCCAGTGTATCTGAGAATACCATGTCATGAACTCTAATTAGAGTTGAGCGAATCGAAGTTGACGAAGTGGAATTCCATCCGAATTTTAAGAAACATTCGATTCGCACCAAAATTGAATTTCCTCACGCTTCGTCGTAACAAATCTGCTTTTTTCTTAAAATGGCTACTGCACTGTCACGACGGACGTGCACTCAGACTTTAGGCTCCACACAAATTTGACCTGCACCAGCTGCCAGAGCATTCTGACACCGTGTGACCGAACCACGTAGCTCCACAACCTCTAGGGATAGCCCCTGCAAGCGGTCAACCAGTGCTTCAATTGATGCCATCAAAAAACTGCTGAGTAATGGCAGTCACAGTAGGGCGGATTATAATGTCACGACAGACGTGCACTCAGACTCACAAATAAACCACCAACCAGGCTCTGGGCGAGAGACAGGGGAAGGGTCACCTCCTAGCTAATCCCTGACCTCTTTCCCTGCACTGCTCAGCCCACATGCAGACCTTGGTGGTACGTATGATGTGTCCCCGTGCCTGGGCTGAAACTCCCTAAATTCCCTGAGATGGTGAAGAGGGGAAATAGGAGCAGCCTGCTCGCACAGAACTTGGATGGGAGAGATGACAAAAACAACTAAAACCACACTTATCTTTCTGAGCTGGAACAGACAACCTTCCTTCCTAGCTTGCAAGACCACAGTAATTCCTATAATCCGCTCAGAGCACTGGGATGGTGTGCTATTTAAACTAATGACCCCACCCAGTGCACCTGATGAGAGGCGGATCCAGCACGGTTCCAAAACAAACACTAAACTCGTGCTGCTATCCTGGCCGACCTCCGCACATCGTCAGAGCGGGGCATGACAGTACCCCCCCTTCTACGGGTGACCTCCGGACACCCCGGACCAACCTTATCCGGATGGGACCTATGAAAAGCCCTCACCAGTCGGCTGGCGTTGACATCCAGCGCCGGAACCCACATCCTCTCCTCAGGGCCGTATCCCCTCCAGTGCACCAGGTACTGAAAGGAACCCCGAAGAACTCTAGAGTCGAGAATCCTGGAGATATCAAACTCCAAGTTTCCCTCGACTGGAACAGGAGGAGGAGGCAAAGGCGATGGTTCCACCGGTCTCACGTATTTTTTTTTAGTAAAGACCTGTGGAACACATCATGGATCCTCAAAGTCTGCGGAAGATTCAGCCGAAACGCTACAGAATTGATCACCGCAGAAATTTTATACGGACCAATAAATCTTGGACCCAGTTTTCAAGATGGCACTCTCAATTTGATATTCTTAGTGGACAACCACACCAGATCACCCACACACAGGTCCGGACCAGTCACACGTCTCTTGTCAGCAATTCGTTTATACCTCTCACACATCTTCTCCAAATTCCCTTGAATCCTCTGCCAGATGGAGGATAAGGCAGAAGAGAATCTCTCCTACTCTGGCATCCCAGAGGAACTAGTCCCAGAAAAGGTACCAAACTGAGGATGGAAACCTTATGCGCCAAGAAATGGCGACTTACCCGTGGACTCCTGCCTACGGTTATTCAACGCAAATTCTGCTAAGGACAAGAATGAGGACCAGTCCTCCTGATTCTCAGCCACAAAAAACCTCAAGTAGGTCTCCAGGTTTTGATTAGTACGCTCCGTCTGACCATTCGACTGCGGATGAAAAGCCGAAGAGAATGAAAGTTGAATGCCAAGCCGAGAGCAGAACGCCCTCCAAAACCTGGAGACAAACTGCATGCCCCTATCAGAGACCACTTCCGAAGGAATACCATGCAATTTCACAATATTATCCACAAAAATCTGCGCAAGAGTCTTAGCGTTAGGCAGACTAGTTAGTGGTATAAAGTGAGCCATTTTACTGAAACGGTCAACTACCACCAAAATCACTGTTCTCCTGGAGGAACTCGGCAGATCCGTAATAAAGTCCATAGACAAATGCGTCCAAGGACGAGACGGAATAGACAATGGAAGAAGTGAACCAGCCGGTCGAGTATGAGCAACCTTTGACCGAGCGCAGGTTTCACAAGCTGTCGCGTAATTCTCAATGCTCTTACGTAACCCTGGCCACCAGAACCTCCGGGATACTAGATCACAGGTGGACTTACCAGCAGGATGTCCAGCGAGGACAGTATCGTGATGTTCCTTGAACACCTTGTATCGCAGGCCCTCAGGAACAAACAACCTCCCTGGGGGACAAGAACCAGGAGCCCCCTCCTGGGCTCCCAACACCTCCATCTCCAATTCAGGGTACAGAGCGGAGACCACCACCCCATCCACTAAAATCGGCGCAGGATCCTCTGAATCACCTCCCCCAGGAAAGCTGCGAGACAAGGCATCTGCCTTGACGTTCTTGACCCCTGGGCGAAAGGTAACCACAAAATTGAACCTGGTAAAAAACAGTGACCATCTGGCCTGCCTAGGGTTCAGACGCTTGGCAGATTGCAGGTAAGCCAAATTCTTATGGTCTGTATATACCGTAACGGGGTGAGACGCCCCCTCCAACCAGTGACACCATTCCTCAAAGGCCAACTTGATAGCCAACAACTCTCTATCTCCAACATCATAATTCCTCTCGGCGACCGAGAGCGTCTTGGAGAAAAAGGCACACGGGACCCACTTGCCAGGTGATGAACCCTCTGACAGCACCGCTCCAAACCCCACCTCTGATGCATCAAACTCCACTACGAATGGCTGAGACACATCCGGCTGCACCAGAATGGGAGCAGACGCAAAACGCTCCTTAATAGCCGAAAAGGCCTGCAATGCCTCATCCGACCAGACAGAGACGTCGGCGCCCTTCTTGGTCATATCAGTGAGAGATTTTACTATGGTAGAATAATTCGAAATACATTTTCTATAATAATTCGTAAACCCCAAGAACCGCATCAAAGCTTTCTGATTGTCTGGTCGGTCCCACTCCAGAACCGCCCGGACCTTTTCGGGGTCCATACGAAAACCAGAATCAGAAAACAGGTATCCCAAGAACGGAAGCTCTTGCACAGCAAACAAACATTTCTCCAATTTGGCATATAATTTATTCTCCCGAAGAGCCGTAAAAACCTGTCTCACATGATCCTGATGGGTCTTCAGATCAGGAGAATAAATTAAAATGTCATCCAGGTAAACTACTACGAACCTCCCACCAAATGATGAAAAATGTCATCGACGAATCGCTGAAATACTGCTGGCGCGTTCGTCAACCCAAAAGGCATAACCAGGTTCTCAAAATGACCCTCGTGCGTATTGAAGGCCGTTTTCCACTCATCCCCCTCCTTGATTCTGATCAGATTGTAGGCCCCTCTCAAATCCAACTTGGAGAACACCTTGGCTCCAACAATCTGATCAAAAAGATCAGAGATCAAAGGCAGGGAATATGGATCCCGGACTGTAATACGGTTCAATTCCCGGAAATCCAAACACGGTCTCAGTGATCCATCCTTTTTCTTCACAAAGAACAAACCTACTGCCACTGGAGACTTAGATCGTCTAATATGACCCTTTGCCAAACTCTCGGCGACATACTTTCGCATAGCCTCTCTTTCTGGTTGAGAGAGATTGTAAAGCCGAGACTTTGGCAATTTAGCCCCCGGAATGAGATTAACTGGACAATCATAGTCTCGATGAGGGGGCAATTCCTGAGCCCCACCCTCCGAAAAGACATCCGCAAAATCCGAGAGATACTGAGGTAAAGCCGTAATGGACACACCAGAGATAGATGTGCCAAGACAACTATCCGAACAAAACTCACTCCAACCAATGATTTGTCTCGCTTGCCAGTGTATAATTGGGTTATGTCTAGTCAACCATGGCAACCCCAAAACTATAGGAGCTGGCAAATCCTTTATGACAAAGTAAGAAATAATTTCAACATGTGAATCACCCACCCTTAAGTGAATACCATGAACAATGTGAGTAAGGCTCCTTTGAGAAAGAGGGGAAGAATCAATTGCAAAAACACGAATCTCGTTCTCTAAAGTGCAAGTACTTAGTCCTAGGTTTTGAAGGAAAAGAAAGTCAATTAGGTTTTCCCCAGCACCACAATCAAGGAATACTTCAACAAAAACATTTTTGACTCTAGCGCCACCATAGCTGGAAGGAGAAAACGGGAACTGCAGGGAGCTTGCATACCTGCCTGCTTCACCACACCATTCATACTACCAAGTGTCAGGGAAGTTCTTTTTCCTTTTTCTTTTCCACCTGTGGTTTAACATAAGGACAAGCAAAAATAAAATGACCCCTCTTTCCACAATAGTAACATAGTTTGTGCACTTTCCTAAAGTCTCTACTATCAGAATGGCAAGAAACCTGACCCAACTGCATGGGTTCCTCCGCTACCCCAGAGTTACCTGTAACATCACCCGGGGAGGCAGTAGAGATGAAACCACTCACAGAAGGGGTACCTTGCGCGGAGGGAGCCCTATACCTCTCTCTGATACATCTATCTAGCCGTACTGCTAAAGACATGGCGTTCTCCAAAGAGTCAGGGTATTCATGAAAAGCAAGGGCATCCTTCAATCTTTCAGATAACCCCTGACAAAACTGACTACGTAACGCGGGATCATTCCACTCTGATTCAGTAGCCCACCTCCTAAACTCAACACAGTAAGCCTCTGCAGTATGTGACCCCTGAAACAATATACGTAATCTCGACTCTGCTATCGAGACCCGGTCTGGGTCATCGTAGATTAATCCCAGAGCCTTAAAAAATTCCTCCACCGACCGGAGGGCCCGAGAACCAGGTGGCAGAGAAAAGTCCCAGGATTGCGCGTCCCCTTTAAGCAGAGAAATAACTATACCTATCCTCTGACTCTCATCACCTGACGACGATGGACGCAGCCGAAAGTACAATTTGCAGGATTCTCTAAAACGGATAAAGTCATCCGTACCTCCTGAAAATCGATCAGGAAGAGCCACTTTAGGCTCCACACAAATTTGACCTGCACCAGCTGCCAGAGCATTCTGACACCGTGTGACCGAACAACGTAGCTCCACAACCTCTAGGGATAGCCCCTGCAAGCGGTCAACCAGTGCTTCAATTGATGCCATCAAAAAACTGCTGAGTAATGGCAGTCACAGTAGGGCGGATTATAATGTCACGACGGACGTGCACTCAGACTCACAAATAAACCACCAACCAGGCTCTGGGCGAGAGACAGGGGAAGGGTCACCTCCTAGCTAATCCCTGACCTCTTTTCCTGCACTGCTCAGCCCACATGCAGACCTTGGTGGTACGTATGATGTGTCCCCGTGCCTGGGCTGAAACTAAATTCCCTGAGATGGTGAAGAGGGGAAATAGGAGCAGCCTGCTCGCACAGAACCTGGATGGGAGAGATGACAAAAACAACCAAACTAAAACCACACTTATCTTTCTGAGCTGGAACAGACAACCTTCCTTCCTAGCTTCAAAGACCACAGTGATTCCTATAATCCGCTCAGAGCACTGGGGTGGTGTGCTACGGTATTTAAACTAATGACCCCACCCAGTGCACCTGATGAGAGGCGGATCCAGCACGGTTCCAAAACAAACACTAAACTCGTGCTGCTATCCTGGCCGACCTCCGCACATCGTCAGAGCGGGGCATGACATGCACGTGTTAGAACATGGAGCAAAGAACTCTGGGAACGAGGGATCACCCACAATGCCATGCATGAAGCCAATCAGCAGGCAGCCAGCCAGCCCTGTGATGTCACAGCCTTATAAATAGCCTCAGCCATCTTGGATCCTGCCATTTTCCAGTGTACTTAGTGCAGGGAGAGATGTCAGCAGGTGCTAGGGACAGTATTAGGAAAGACTTTATTGTGCTGAAAAAAAGATTTACAAGGTTAGGAAAAGATGATTCAAGGTGTAGGGAAAGGATAGGGAGGCATTATCTACACTATAAACGGAGAACAGTGTCCAATAGGGAAGTGTGCAGCCTGGGTAATAGGAGCGATTCTATTACACCTTGCTGCACTAATTGGGGATCCAAATAGCTGTTATACTGCTGCTTTTAGATTTACACTATATGATAGCTGAGTAATTCCAGCAAACCTTGCTTGTTATTGGGGTGTAAGTGCTGTGTGATACAGACATTTACATGGTGTATTAATGGGAACTATACATACATCTTATTAGCCGTTTTGCAGTGAGCATACATTTCTTTATAGATATTTTTGTGGTGTATTAATAAGAAAAAATAGTGCATTTTATTAGCCGTTCAGCGGTGAACGTACATTGTTTTACAGACATTTTTGTGGTGTATTAAGAAAAAAGTACGTCTTATTAGCTGTTCAGCGGTGAACGTGCATTTCTTTATAGACATTTTTGTGGTCTATTAATAACAAAAAAAAGGTATGTCTTATTGGCTGTTTTGCAGTGAATGTGCATTTCTTAATAGACATTTTTCTGGTGTATTAATAAGAAAAAAAGTACGTCTTATTAGCCATTTTGCGGTGAACGTGCATTTCTTTATAGACATTTTTGTGGTGTATTAATAAGAAAAAAAGTACGTCTTATTAGCCATTTTGCGGTGAACGTGCATTTCTTTATAGACATTTTTCTGGTGTATTAATAAGAAAAATACCTACAAAAAATACCTACTCCTTATTAGCAATTTTGCGGTGAACGTGCATTTTTTTATAGACATTTATGTGGTGTATTAATAAGAAAAAAAAGTACGTCTTATTAGCCGTTCACCAGTGAACGTACGTTGTTTTATATACATTTTTGTAGTGTATTAATAAGAAAAAAAACGACGTCTTATTAACCGATTTGCGGTGAACGTGCATTTCTTTATAGACATTATTGCGGTGTATTAATAAGAAAAAAAAAAAGTATGTCTTATCAGCCGTTCAGCGGTGAACGTACATTGTTTGAGACATTTCTGTGGTGTATTAATAAGAAAAAAACCTACGTCTTATTAGCCGTTCAGCAGTGAGCGTACATTGTTTTATATACATCTTTCTGGTGTATTAATACGAAGAAAACGTAAGTCTTATTAGCCATTTTGCGGTGAACTTACATTATTCTACTGCCATTTTTGGGGTGTATTAATTAATGTACATTTAATTATTTTATTTTGCAGTATGTCATACAGACAAGTGACAGGCCCTTCAAAATGAATGGGCAGTGGCCATAATGTTTCTGTAGCAGACACAGGTAGCAGCAGAAGAGGGGGGGGGGTGGCAGCAGGAGTTGCAGCGAGGGGCCTGAGCATCCAGTGTCATATTGCGGTCATGTCTTGAGCAGCAACCCAGCGGTGCTTGAGTGGTTGACTCGGTTTTCTACTTAATCACAAGTGGCATCAGACACCCCCAGCCAAGAGCCGGTGGGTTCCTCTGACACAATGATTAGTTGGCGTGGCACGGGAGCAGGCCCTGTACCCCCAACTGTCCACAACCTGCATCTGTCATTTTCTCTCCCCTCAGAAGTGTTATATGCCCTAGGCTCGGCTCCACTTTTCAGCGAGGACGAGCTACTAGAGTACAGTCAGCAGCTACTGTCCAGTCATGATCTGGAGAAGAGATCCGATGCTTCCTCCGGTAGGCGGACAAGTAGTGTTGATGAGAGTCATGTGGGAGCTGGTGTTGCGAGCAGTCAGGCTCCTAGCCCTGAGACCGTTGAGGGGGACATCAGTGACATGCAGACAGTAGCGGATGATGATGATGTAGCAGATCGCACTTGGGAGTCGTGTGAAGAAAGAGCTTCATCATCATCATCATCAGGAGAAGACGGTTGCAGCTTGCATGTGACGCAGTGGTTAAGCCAGCAAGGTGGTAACGTGACTGAGTCAGCAGGGTTGCAGCAGTGGGAGGTCGGGAGCCAAACGTGCCCGAGGTACACCGCCCGCTTATCAGGAGCCTACCTGTGCGGAAAGTAGCGATGCAGGGGTTCATGGAGGCAGCGGTAGCAGGGTGTCAGTGCGGAGTGTTGGGTGGAAAATACCATACTCGGCGGTCTGTCAGTTTTTTGTCAAGCTGCCGGAGGAGGTAAACATGGTAATTTGCCGAATCTGTGGACATAAGGTGAAGCATGGCCAGGGTGCCAATGTTGGCACCACAGTTCTGCATCAACGCATTCAGCGTCACCATAAAGTGGCCTGGGAGAACCATGGTGCTAATGTAGTGCTCCAGCCTGCCACAGCAACGGCTGTAAGGGTTGGATCCCGGTGTTGTGCAGTACCAAAATTATCCCCAGAGACATTGAGGTCTGCCAGCTCAGGCCCCGGCGGCAAGTCCTCCATGTCTCCCACCATTACACCTAGCGGGGTTGTTTCCCCCTCTTCCACCGAAGTGGCGGTCACCCCTACCGCTGGCCCTTCGGACTCAGGTTCCCAGGGTTCGGGTCTCCCCCCTCAGCCGGGCCACTCTTCTAGGGTTACCCCTGTCACATGGGTATCAGTCACTCTCGAAGCCGGCCACAGTGTCGGGAAGCCCCGGAAGTCTCTCCCTATTATAAGTTCATAGTGAAAGTTGGTTGCGACAGCCACCTCATGGGTCCACCTGCCGAAAACCGTGGACAGAGACACCATAGCAGTGGGGTAGTCTTTTAAGTTTCCATGTATACACATGACTCCCACCTTACGGCCAGTGTACTCAGCGGAGCGTACCAGGGAAGCCCTTTCCCGGGTCACCAGACTCTCTGAGTCCAACAGAGCCTCCGCTGGAGTGTCTCCCACCTCCACCTGGCACAGGTGGTTCAGAGATTCCGGAGCACCCATGGCACACAGTTTCCTGGCATACAATGATTGACAGAAGCCATAGTTCGTGTCCATGGGTTCCCCCTGCTGTGGACAGTCCGCTCGAACATGGCCAGGCTCCCGACACCGCCATCAGATTATTGGAGCAGGGTCCACAGCGGTTACATCACGGGCAGGTTTGGTAGGCACCAGTCGCCGGGTCCGGGGTGGAGGAATACAGGATTTGAGTGCTACCCTCCCAAAAGAAGCCCCCCTGTAAGTTCCGGGTAGCATCATGGCACTCCACCAGGTCGACCATCTCCAGCGCATTACCTGTAGAGACCTGGCCAATCCATTGCTGGAGAGGGGGTGGCAGAGCCCTCCAGAACCTGTCTGCTAACAACCGGTCCAGCATAGCAGTGGGGCTCAGCACGTCAGGTTGTAGCCACTTTTGCATCAGATTGAGCAGGTTATAATACTGGGGTCTCACGGGCTCAGCTGGGTTGAACTCCCACTGATGCACCCGCTGGGCATAGACCAGCACATTCACCCCCAGTCTTGCCAAAATCTCCCCCTTTACCTTTGGGTAGTCGGTCACTTGATTGTCCGGAAAATCGAAATACACCCGCTGAGATTCTGACGCCAGGAAAGGAGCAACGACCTCAGCCCACTGGTCCTGGGGCAGCCTTTCCCTGGTGGCCACTTTCTCATACATCGCCAGGTAGGTCTCGATGTCATCTGTGGGTGTCATCTTAGGGATTACTGCACGGACTGTTTTCCGGGCATCATGGAGGATTGGGGTTGCTCCTGCTGTTTGCAAAGCCATAACGTGTTGTAGCAGCAACTGGTTGGTCTCTTGCTGCTGCTTGTTAGCCTCTCGCTGCTGCAGGTTGGTCTCTTCCTGCTGCAAATTAGCCTCCATGAGGGCCTTCACAACAGCCTCCATTTTGTCGTGAGCCACAGGTTTGAATTTAGCTGGTTTAATAAATGACATACAACCGTGCCCAAAAATGCAAACCAAAAATACTTTGGCGTTCACACCAGCCTCACTGTGCTTGCCCGCTCCAAGCCACCAATTGTAGGGATTTTCTATGGTAGGCAGGGTAAGCGGACGCCATACAGAGGCAACACCACGGTTGAAAAACAAAAGTTCTGTGTTTATTCACACCAAAACAAGCAGAAAAGTAAAAACAACACTTTACAGGGTCTTGGTGTTAATTCACACAGCAAGATTCCACAAATCACCTGGCAGTCCACAGCAGGCTGCTTTCATGTGGCTCTCAGCCTGGCAGCGTGGCGGGTCTCCTCAGCTCCCAAAACACAGAGATTCCACAGCTCCACTATCACTTGGATAATCACACCACACCCAGCTTAGTTGCTCGCTGGGTTTTTAAACCCCAGCCCAAAACCTGGCCTGGACGTAGGGAATAGCCACCCACCCTGCTCTTTGGCTGCTCCCAATAAGAACCGTCCCGGATTGGCTTTACAGCCATACTAAGTACAACAGTGTCAGCGAGCACTAGCTGCCGCTGACACACAAAATTACCGGTTCTTATCTCACCGAGGCCAGGAACCTCGGTGACACGTACCTTCCATCTATGACGGACCCCTGCGCCTTCCTACACGTGATTCGATCCAAATTTATTTGTGACAAATCTTTTTGGAGAATTCGGCGAACCGACCGAATCAAATTTTTGAGAAATTTGCTCATCTCTAGCTCTAATGTATTGAAACTTGCTGGATTATCCAGTCTCAGATGGAAATAGATGCAATTTGCTGCAACAAGGGGATGAAGAATGCATACTTAGATTTTAAGCTCTAGTTCCTCTGGGTCTGAATAAGCACAAGGGTGCCTCTTAATAAATTAGGTGCATCTCCGAGAGCCAGAATGTACACCAGGTAAGGGCTGGTGTAGACCTCAGCTATAACTTACGCTAGCTTCTAGTTTAAATTATGTAAAATCTGGTGGCCAGCTTCTTGTGTAAATTTATATTAAATCTGGTGGCAATGATAGGCTCTGTCCTCCGAAGCCCCAACCTTTTCTGACCACAGAAGCTTAGAAAGTGGCACATTACTGTATGGGGCCAATATGTCATGTGCCATAATCTGCTTCTTTTTATGCCACAAAAGTAATGGTAAAGCAATGCTAAATTTCTCCCCATGAGTTTGAAACATTCACTGATTAAAGAGAATGAAGATAAAAACTGAAGTACTAAAGAAGGCAACATTAGGTACATGAAAAATCTGGGAAATTCCACTGCCACAAAATTCTACATGTATTCGAGTAACGTAATGTGAATTCGAAAGATTTGAGAATGAATAAGCTTACGCAGGCTAAGTGAATAAATATACACTCACCTAAAGAATTATTAGGAACACCTGTTCTATTTCTCATTAATGCAATTATCTAGTCAACCAATCACATGGCAGTTGTTTCAATGCATTTAGGGGTGTGGTCCTGGTCAAGACAATCTCCTGAACTCCAAACTGAATGTCAGAATGGGAAAGAAAGGTGATTTAAGGAATTTTGAGCGTGGCATGGTTGTTGGTGCCAGACGGGCCGGTCTGAGTATTTCACAATCTGCTCAGTTACTGGGATTTTCACGCACAACCATTTCTAGGGTTTACAAAGAATGGTGTGAAAAGGGAAAAACATCCAGTATGCGGCAGTCCTGTGGGCAAAAATGCCTTGTGGATGCTAGAGGTCAGAGGAGAATGGGCCGACTGATTCAAGCTGATAGAAGAGCAACGTTGACTGAAATAACCACTCGTTACAACCGAGGTATGCAGCAAAGCATTTGTGAAGCCACAACACGCACAACCTTGAGGCGGATGGGCTACAACAGCAGAAGACCCCACCGGGTACCACTCATCTCCACTACAAATAGGAAAAAGAGGCTACAATTTGCACGAGCTCACCAAAATTGGACTGTTGAAGACTGGAAAAATGTTGCCTGGTCTGATGAGTCTCGATTTCTGTTGAGACATTCAAATGGTAGAGTCCGAATTTGGCGTAAACAGAATGAGAACATGTATCCATTCTCTGATGGCTACTTCCAGCAGGATAATGCACCATGTCACAAAGCTCGAATCATTTCAAATTGGTTTCTTGAACATGACAATCAGTTCACTGTACTAAAATGGCCCCCACAGTCACCAGATCTCAACCCAATAGAGCATCTTTGGGATGTGGTGGAACGGGAGCTTCGTGCCCTGGATGTGCATCCCTCAAATCTCCATCAACTGCAAGATGCTATCCTATCAATATGGGCCAACATTTCTAAAGAATGCTATCAGCACCTTGTTGAATCAATGCCACGTAGAATTAAGGCAGTTCTGAAGGCAAAAGGGGGTCCAACACTGTATTAGTATGGTGTTCCTAATAATTCTTTAGGTGAGTGTATATACTAAGTGATTAAATATACGATAACACAAACAAATCACATACTGAATAATAAAAAGTAAATAGACATCACTAGCCTAAATATGCAACATGCAATATGGGGTGGCAGTCCGGTCACCATGTTGTAGCACTTGGATAAAACCCCAGGGTGTACAAGGATTAGGGCAAATCAATACTTACATCCTACCTAGAATGAAGTCTTTAATGGAGTGCCCTGAGTGAATGTGTGTCACAGAGTTTAAACAGTTTAGCCCCTCCTCCAGTGTGCAGCACGCATGTCTATGAGATCACTCAGGAATGGGTACCAGATTACAAGGCATCTCATTACACAGAATGGTAATAATGAAAGGGAACAGAATTAAAGGGACAGAACCAATCAATACTCAAAAAATACCCTTACATATGGAAAGTCTCACAATTATTCATGCCTAAATTGCTGTCTGCAGTATGTTCTGATCTTTCAATATCTTATCACCATCCTGGTTATAAACAAATGACTCATAACGGAAGTCACAGATCTGACTTTTTAGTTTTAAACTAAGCATAACCAACATATGGGGATTTTAAAAAGTAAGCATACTGTAGGTTGTTCCCCCAGACCTAGAGGAATTTAAGCATCATCATCCTGTCTATTTATCTCTGTGTCTTCGCCATAAGGTTCCTAGCTATCTCAAAAAAGCTAAGGTTTGTCAGAATCTGGCTTTTTCCAAAAAGTTGGGTCAAATTCCAAATCGAATGAATCTAATAGATTTTATAGCAAGATGAGTTATTGCTATTGTACGTTACTGATACTGGGTATTAAATTCATATCTAAACAGTCACAACATCAGGGTCTTTATTGTATGAAGAATAGAAGGGAGAATGGTTGTTGTTTCCAGATGCTCACCTTAGGTGCAAAGTTTGCTCTTTCACATGGGTTGCAGATTGTTTTACCTCTAGCGTCACCAACAAAAGCTGTAAGATTAAGAGTACCGCTTCACCTCCATCTTTCAGCCATAATCACTCCCTCTCTCCCACCGATTGACAGAGCCAGGCAACATCATTATTTTGATCAAACACAAAAGATAATAAAGAGCTCCAATAAAATCCCATAAAAAATTATTTATTCAATATATGTGATTAAAAATACAAAAATTACATTCCCCCAAAAACAATATACAGGAAACAGGTTACAAATATGAAGGGATTTTGATGCTTGGCCCTGAAATCTCGTATAGGCGCCGACTTTACGCAGGCTAGAGTTCAGTTGTTCCATGCCCAGTAGATCTCACTCGGCTGTCCTCCCTCTGAGAGCCAACCTGCGCAATTGAACTCCTGCTTGTGCATGTACCGGCGCAGTGGAGCTCTCAGGAACAGGAACAATTTACTAGGGTTGATCATCTTGTAATATGTGTCAAAAATATATTGGTTACACATACTTTCTAATCATAGAATAAAAATATTAAATAGAGAAACATACTAGAATGTTTAGTACTTTTTTCATTGATGGCCTATACTCAGGCTAGTCCATCAATATCTGAGCGGCGGCAGATGGACACCCCAAATCCCTGTTGATTCGCTGTTCTGCAGTAGCTCCGGTGCCGAGAGTCAGCAGCAAAACCACCCAGCTCCATCCTTTGTGTAGTGATTGTGCCAGCTTACTGCAGGTCAGCTTCCATTCACTTCAATGGTAGCCGAGCTGCTGTGACCCAGAACAGCTACTAAACTTTGAATGGAGCTAAGCTTTCTGTTCCATTTAGAGTAGTAGTTCCAGTGTCAGGCTGCTGGGAATAGATGCGGGAGCTGTGTAGTGTTGGACCCTCACTAATTGGATATTAATGACCTATCCTGAGGATAGGAGCCTAGAAAACCCCTTTAATTAGTCATGATATGATGACATTGGGTCACTGTGCCATTGTTTAGTAGCAATATAATCAGGAATGTTAGGGTGTTGAGGATAATGCCCATAGTGGATTGAAGCACTTCTATTTCTTTTTATCTTTTTGCTTTATTGAGTAACATTATTAAGTAACGCATATGGAGGCATTGTTCAGTTTATGGTGAGATGATGATTGGGGGGATCTGGGGCCCAAGTAATCACCAGAACTGTAAACCCTGGTTTCCCGTTTTCTCCAGCACAAGACCAGGGCATGGTCAAGCCCACCTCTTCTGACACTGAAAGAGTGCTGTGCTTGGCTTTTTTACAGGGTGTATGAGCTACTGCTAATACATTCAAACACTGCTCCCTTGGCAATTGCTAGGGGTCCCAAAGTTCACATCCTCACAGTATTTGTCTTTTCCTAAACTCTATAGTACTTCCACACTAAAGTTTTTACTGGATCCAGCAGGGTTCAGCAAAATCATCCATCTGCATCTGCATCTGCTCCGGTTGTATTATCTTTAACATAGCCATGACGGATCCGTCATAAGGTCCATTGAAAGTCAATGGGGGACGGATCCGTTTTCTATTGTTGCCTCTTGCTCTACATCCCAGGACGGAAAGCAAACTGCATCATGCTGCGGTTTGCTCTCCGGTATGAGAACGCAACCAAATGGAAAGGAATGCATTTTGGAGCGTTCTGTTCAGTTACGTTTTGTCCCCATTGACAATGAATGCGGACAAAACGGAATCTCAGTACTGGAAAATATTAATACTAGTGTGAAAGTAGCCTTAATATGTTTTACCTTTATTTATAAAAAAAAAAAAGTTAAAAATTTTTCATTTCCCATATGTCTACTATATGTTGGCATCATTTTGTAAATTAGATTTTTTTTTTATATATATATTTTAGGACGTTAGAAGGCTTAGAATTTAAAAAAAAAATAGATCTGAAAAAAATACGGATGACGTCCGTGTGCGTTCCGTATTTTGCGGAACGGAGCAGCTGGCCCCTAATAGAACAGTACCATTCTTGTCTATAATTCGGAGAATTACCGGACATGTTCAATTTTTTTGCAAAATGGAAATACGGACATACGGAAACGGAATGCACTTGGAGTAACTTCAGGTTTTTTTGCGGACCCATTGAAATGAATTTTTCTGCATACTGTCCTCAAAACAAATGGAACGAACACAGAAAGAAAATACGTTCGCGTGCATGAGCCCTAAGGTGGCAGTTTTATTGGTACTATTTTGTAAGCAAGGTTGTAACCACAGCACTCGTCCGTTTATGGCTTTAATGGGTGCACGTCTCTCCCTCCACCTTGGGGATCAGTGAGAACTCTTATCACAGTAGTCGGCCTATCCACACATGGTCGGCCGAGTTGTAAGCCTGAAGAAGGGCACCTGAATAGGGCCAGAGACGTTGCACTGATATGTACCAATGGTGTTGAAATGTACTAATAAAGCAAGCAATTTAAAAATGCATCATTGGTGTGCTGTCTCGAATACTGTGATTTGATCACTGAATATTACGCTTTTTGTGAGGCAAGGTATTTTGTTGTGTTGCCATTTTTTTGAAAGCCATCATTTTTTTTCCAGGTGATTGTCTTATGTAGGGGTTAATTTTTTGTGGGATGGGGTGATAGTTTGATTGGTATGATTTTGGGGTACATACAGCTTTTTGAAAGCTTGGTATTACACTTTTTGTGAGGTAAGGTGACCAAAAAATGTCTGTTTTGGCACAGTTTTTATTTTTTTGCAGTGTTCATCTGATGGGGTGGATCATGTGATATCTTTATAGATACCTAATATGTCTGTTTTTCTTTTTTTTCTATTTTTTACAATTTTATGTCTTTATTATGGAAAAGGGGCATTTAACTTTTTTTTTGTGACACATTTTTTTTTTTATTATGAAAACCACTTTATTTTATTTTTTTTAACTTTTTTATTTTGTCCCACTGTGGGACTTTTGGGGTCTGATACCCTGTACAATGCATTGTGTATTGTAATGCATTGCCTGTCAGCTTAGGGCAACTCTTGCACCCGCCTGATTAGATGTCCGTACATGTCACGTCTAGAGATCAGCAAAGCGACTTCGGATGCTACATCTGAAGCCGATTCGCTAAAAAAAAATTTATAATAATGTACGGAGATCCGTCTTCGGATGAGCCAAAGTAAGTTGTTCACGAAGTCATGCGAGACTTCGTTGAATAACTTTTGGTAATTTATTATTACAGTGAAAAACCTTGTAACCAAACTCGTCTTCGGTCCAAGGTACTACTCGGAACCGAAGCAGAGTTCGGTTCCAAGTTTTAAAGTGTTTTTTCACTGTAATAATCAATTACCGAAGTTATTCAACGAAGTCTCGTGAGACTTCATGAATAGCTTACTTCGGCTCATTCGAGTCCATACATTCTAGATTTGAACAGACTGCAGCGTTCGTATGCTGACGGCGAGCAGTGTAAATATTGTTCCTACGTCCCATTCACTTGAATGTAACCGGGTGTAATCACAATTGCTCTGTACCGTTCAAGTAGATGGAACAGATGAGCTGTAATTACACTGCTCGCCGCTGCAATGTCGTCAGCGAGCAGGTAAACAGGGAAAAGAAGACAGCACGCGCATAAGCGTTATCTCTTCAGACATGTGATTGGCGCGGCTACTGAGAGTCGGACACCCACCGATCTGATATTCATGACCTATCCTGAGGATAGGTCATCAATATCGGAAATCGGACAAGCCCTTCAATGACCGAAAACACTTTTTAGCAGTTTTATACATGTGCTGGTTTAATTGCTCTGTTTTGTTTCTTGAGTTACTTTTTATTGTGACACATAGTTTTTTTTTTATCTTTTTTTCATAGAAAATGTAAATTTTTAAGCTTTGCAACCAAAGGATTTATTTGCAGAACCTACTGTATGTGAGTGGCGTAAAACAGCTTTAATAGTTAACTACAAAAATGAGTGTGAGAGCTTATGAGTGTGTTTAATTCCAAGTGTGTTTTGTCTTAAACACTTCCATCAATTTTCTTTATCACACACTAACAACCTATATGTCAATATTTTATGTCAGTTTCTAAAGACCGGGTTTTTTGAATATAATTTTTTGTAGTCACTCCATGTACTTCCTGAAATTATGAAATAAGTAGGTGGTTTTGTAGGGCATAGTGCAGGCATGTAAGATCACTTACTAGCTTATCTGTCCTGTGCTCCGTTCCCCCGCATAGCATAGCAAGGTCCAATCACAGCGGAGAGCGTCATAGCCTGGAAAAAAAAAGCTCACCTTCTCCCAGGCTGTGACGCTCTCTGCTGTGATAGAACCGCGCTACAGCCAGGAAAAAGGAGACGCCCATTGAGAAACAGGGCAGTCTCCTCCTCCTTGTACTGATGATATTAATTTCCATACCAGGCGAGAAAAGTAAAAGGGGGGCACAGCGGGGGAATCGAGCGCCCGACAGATAAGCTAGTAAGTGATCTTACATGGCCTGCACTATACCCTACACAAACCCCTACTTATTTCATAATGTCTGGACCCATGAAAGGTCCTCTTTAATGTCCTCTATGTTTCGACTTTTAGCATAGGAAACAGCCTCACTTGACTTTCTCAATCAGACCATTCACTGCAGCCAGAGAGGGAAGGGGATGAGTGATCACACCTTACATTGCAAGTACAATGATATTTTGAGGGCATCTTTATTTAGGATTATTAAGAGAATAGAGCTGTCATACTATTATCACAGTTCTATCTCTACTATTGTAATGAGGATGCCCTTCTCCTTACAGCAGCAGTAAACTGACATTGGATCTATACAGGGGTTTTCTCTCTCTGTGCTGCGTGCTACACAGGGACTGTATTTTATTTCAGTGGTGCCATTTATGTTCTTTGAATATTATCTTTTTTTAAATAACCATTTCTTATGGGAGTATCCCTTTAAGTGTGTGATTTAAAACTTTAGACTCGCTTTAGACTCTCTGAATTTTTAAGGAAATCTGCTGCACTTATTTAGCACTTTGATTACATTTGTATAAATCACTTTGTTTTTTGTTAGCAAATAATCCCTCTTACTACATATGTGCTCCATGATTACCAGTACAGCCCACCAATGTGCACATACTTGCCAACCTTTCATTGTTGGCATCTGGAAGGAAGGAATGTGCAGTGCACAAAGTGTGTATAGCAATTTTTTTAGGCACTGGCACATCCCTTTATCAAGACCACACCCCTCTGCAATTATCCAGACCTCTTTTTATGATTCATTCCACTCCCTCAATGAATGTTAGGGTCTGATGCCAAATCTTAGCATCACATATAGTTAGAGTTCATGGGTGGCTGATTTCTGAGAGAAGGAAGTCCTGCATGTGGCACCCAGGAGATTTGCTAGCTTTTCTTGGAGCACGGGTAGATCCATATTTGCCACTAGGCACTTGAGGACCTGTGCCTAGGGTGCACCCTGCAGGAGGCGGCATCAGCCGCTAGTAATATTAATGACACTTATTTTTTTTACAACCTGTCTCCTGCTACTCACTAGATTTGCTATTAAAGCAATTGTATGTTCCAGTGGAGCACGGGCTTAGCAGTGAGAGAGAGCGGGCAGAGCGGAGAACAGTGCTCCTTCCTTTCCACTTTACTGCAAGGCAAAGCGAGCACTGATTGCTGAAGCAGTCAGTCACATGTTATCTCTACTGCTCCACTAGTCTAGAATTTTGCTCTGAGTGAAAAATTGGGCGTGGTTAATTATGTTAATGAGTTTTACTCCAGATTTATCATTGCAACTTTTAAAAAAATGTAGCAATCCCACTCCAGGAGGAGGGTGGAGTAAGAGGAGTAGCTTTTTTTAGACAAAAGTGTTAGGTCTAAGGATAAGACAAATTTATCAAGTAACATCAGACATTTGATAACTGTGGCATAGAGTACTCCAATGCAGATGCATGTCAGCCATGGTAGCGTGTACATGTACTTTATTTCATATTGCTTGTAGGTGCTAGTCTAATTTAGATTTTTAGGGGCATGAGACTAGACCTGTCCATCAGTGGCTTCCATTGAATAACATAGGAAACAAGAACATTCATATTGCCATGCACAGTGTTATTCAAAAGGATGTATCATCCAGCACCTCTGCTACCTCACCTTTGTCCACCCATGGGTGTCCTCCTCTCATTCCTACAGCACTGTAAGTATCAAATGAACCCATTCTACCCCAGGCCAGTTTTCACCCTCCTGCCCAGGCCAATTTTGGCAAATCTAACATGTGTCACTTTATGTGGTAATAACTTTGGAACACTTTTACATATCCAAGCCATTCTGAGACTGTTTTCCCGTGATACATTGTACTTCATGACAGTCATAAATTTGAGTCAAAATATTTCACCTTCATTTATGAAAAAATCAAAAATGTACCCCAAATTTGGAAGAATTCGCACTTTTCAAAATTTCTCTGCTTTTAAAACAGAAAGTGATACCTCATAAAATAGTGTAGGGACTCCCTCTGGTAGACAGCATTAGTGGATGCAGTATAGAGGCAACAACAATTTCTTTGGATCAAACAGCTAAGTGTTTTATTTAAACTTTAGGCAAGTGACAAAACAAGCAGTCATATTCAAACAAAAAGTCACCTTGCGGTGTTGGTGGTAATTCACAGCATGCAGAAATTCTGCCTCAAAGAGTCCTTGCTGATAGCAAAACAGGTAGCAAGCCTTCCTCCAGACACAAGACTCCCAGATCCCAACACAGAGGCATTGCTTCTGAGCCCAGCTGCCTATTTAAGGACAGCCAGGTGCTGCCAAAACCCGGACCTGCATTTAAAATCCGATCCGGTATTTGACCTTACCTGGCTGTAAATCAGCCCAGCATAACATGCTGGGAGGAAAATACCGGTTTTCCCAGACCAAACCTCTCACTGTGTCTCAATAGTTATTACTTAACATTCCCCATATGTCTTCTTTATGTTGGCATCATTTTGTAAATGTTATTTTTTTTTTTTTAATACGTTAGAAGGCTTAGAATTTTAGAAGCAATTCTTAACATTTTTAAGAAAATTTCCTAAACCCACTTTTTAAGGACCAGTTCAGTTATGAAGTCACTTTGTGGGGCTTACATAGTAGAAACTACCCATAAATTACCCCATTTTAAAAACTACACCCCTCCAGGTATTCAAAACTTGTTAACCCTTTAGGTATTTCACAAGGATTAAAGGAAAATGGAGATGACATTTCTAAATTTCACTTTTTTGGTAGATTTTCCATTTTAATCCAGTTTTTTCTGTAACACATCAAGGGTTAACAGCCAAACAAAACTCGATATCTATTTCCCTGATTCTGTAGTTTACAGAAGCACCCCATATGTGATCGTAAACTGCTGTATGGACACAGAGCAGGGCACAGAAGAGAAGGAGCAATATATGTAATGTCACATTTGAAGACCCCCTGATGCACCCCTACGGTAGAAACTCCCAAAAATTAACCCCATTTTGGAAACTATGGGATAATGAGGCAGTTTTGTTGGTACTATTTTGAGGTAATATGATTTTTGATTGCTCTATATTACGCTTTTTGTAAGGCAAAGTAACAAAAAAATTGCTGTTCTGGCACTGTTTTTATTTTTTGTGTTTTTTACAATGTTACCCTGACAGGTTAGATCATGTGCTATTTTTATAGAGCAGATTGATACAAACACAAAAATACCAAACATGTTTTTATGTCTCCATTTTTTTACATTTTTCTGCTGATTGTCTTGTGTAGGTGCTAATTTTTTGTGGGAAGAGTTGACGTTTTTATTGGTACCATTTTTGGGTACATATGATTTTCTGATCATTCAATATTACACTAAAAAATTACTACAAAAAAACTATTTTTATACAGCAGGTAATTACAGATGCAGCAATGCCTAATATGTCTATTTTTCTTTATTTATTTTAGTTTTACTAAAAGAATAATCATGTTTTAGTGTCTCTGTATTCTGAAAGCAATTTTTGCGGTTTGATTGGAACTATTTTGGGGTATATATGACTATTTGATCACTTTTTGTGATGTAAGGTGACAAAAAATGGATGTTTTAGCACTGTGAATTTTTTAATTTTTTACAGCGTTCAGGTGACTGAGTGGATCATGTAATATTTTTATAGAGCATGTTGTTACGGACGTGGAGATACCTAATGTCTGTTTTTTGTTTTTGTTTTTTTTCGGTTTTAAGCAATAAAAGCATTTTTGTCTCCATATTCTTTTTTTTTTTTTTAAGAATTTTATTAAGAATCAAGCAAAATTTTCCATACAAGTTCATATCCAACTCATATTATTATTTTTATTCCTTTTTAACCCCACCCTTTAATATCCTCCCTCCCACTGTGGTGCGTCTCTCTGAATGAGGAGAAGTCAAGGCAAAGAAATTTAAAATTTTCAATCACCCCATATTCTGGTCCATTTTTCCTCTATATTCTATTCTATAATCTTAGATTAGACAATATGTTCCCCCAGTCATCTAATTGTATGATTGAACATTTAGCTCCCCAAGCCCTTTGTCCAGGAGAGCATGTGTTATTAAATAGTGCTTTAAAGGGGTATTCCCATCTCAGACAATGGGGGCATATCGCTAGGATATGCCCCAATTGTCTGATAGGTGCGGGTCCCACCGCTGGGACCTGCACCTACAACGAAAACAAAGCGGGGAGCGCTGTGGCTGGAGGACCCCGGGTTTCCCGGGGTCCGTCCACCACCAAGCGCTGCTCCCATAGAAGTGAATGGGAGCGCACGCACATGCGCAGCCCATGCTCCTATTCATTTCTATGGGGCAGACGGAAATAGTCCAGCCAGCGCTCGGCTATTTTCGACGGCCCCATAGAAATGAATGGAAGGCGGCTGTGCATGCGCAGTGTGCCCTCCGCTCATTTCCCTGCTCCGTTCTCATTGTAGGTGCAGGTCTGGCGATATGCCCCCATTTTCTGAGATGGGAAAACCCCTTTAACTAATGATTTATAATATTGATCAATCTTAACCTTGTGACCTGCAATTCCCATTAAATCATTTAAAGGTGTAGAAGTATCTACCTGTAACAAAGATTTTTCTTTATTGTGCAGTGCCGAACGTAACTGAAAATACCTAAACCAAGATAGATTAATTATATTCTCTCTTTTTACTAACTCCAAAAATGAAAGTATTTCCCCATTCCTCACCACCTGTGCAACATAAAAAATATTATTTTTCTGCCAATACCGATCCTCTACCAATTCATCTAGAACCTGTAAATAATGATTATGCCAAAGGGGCGTACAACTCAAAAATCCCTTTATTCCCAACCAGCCTCTAATAGTACGCCAGTACTTACTAAACAGTTTCCCAGCCTCTCTATAATACTCTTGTATATTAGATAATTGGCCGGATTCCAGTAAGGTAAACATGCTATCATAGGAAGATCTGCTCACCGGGATCCTGCATAATGGACTTTTCTTCCATTCGCAAAATAGACATAACTGTGCAGATATAAAGTAACCCTTAAAATATGGAAGGTTCAACCCTCCCTTTTCTATCGGTTTATAAAAATGTTCCATTTTAAGTCTTACACGCTTTCTTCCCCAAATTAGCTCATTAATAATTCTCTCGGTTAGTTTAAAAATTATCCTCAATCCATATTGGGGAGTTCCTCAGAATGTATAGGATCTGGGGTATGTATAGGAACTATCTGCTCTAGATAGAGGAAGTCTGAGCCACGTCGCAATTTTGGCTCTCATTTTAGTTATCAATGGAATTAGATTAAGGAGAAAATAATCTTTGATTTTAGGAGATATCAACATACCCAAATATTCAAAGGAGTCAGAAATCTTAAAGATATTCAGGGGCCCCTCATTAAAAATCTGAAAACTGTCTAAGGGCATAAGAGTGGTTTTTGACCATGTAATGTCAAGACCTGATACTTCACCAAAGGAATTAACCATTTGAATAATTCTTGTTAGTATAATATTAGTATTCTGTATAAAAAATAATACATCATCTGCATATAAGGAAATGCTACCCTCCCTTCCCAGTATCCCAAACCCTTCAATCCCAGAATCTTGCCTTACCCTAGCAGCAAGAGGCTCGATATATATATCGAATAGTAATGGGGAAAGTGGGCATCCTTGATGGGTACCTCTATTCAGTGCAATGCTGTCTGTCAAGCCCCCATTAATATTCATCCTAGCCTTGGGGGATGCAATGGAGTATGGCAGAGCTCACCTGAGTGACTACCAGTGGAAGCACGGAAAAAAAACGCCAGGAACCAGGCGTGGACGAAAGCAACAGAAGAAAGTGATCCAGCTTCCAAGATGGCAGTAATAAGCGTGATATTCTTTATTTCATGGGTGCAGAATAAAATCCAACATATACTTCTACGTGTTTCGGATTGTCAGGTTCTGATCCTTACTCATGACCATATAGCCTTGGGGGACTTATGCAAAAGCTTAATCATGTTTATGGACCTAGCTCTGAATCCCATTTTTTCCAAAACCTTTCAAAGGAATCTCCACTCCACCCTATCAAAGGCCTTAAAGGCATCGAGAGACAGGATAGAGCGAGAGACCCCCCCCCTCCTCCTCGGGAGATTGTATATTCGCAAATACTCGATGTAAATTATAATATGTACCCTTATTAGGGATGAAATCATTCTGATCCGAATGTATAATTGATGTAATAACCTTAGCAAGCCTTGTGGCGAGAACCCTTGAAAGAAGCTTTACATTGGTATTCAATAAAGAAATTGGCCTATGTGCCTCCATATGTAAGGGGTCCTTGCATTTTTTTTATATTAATATTAATATAGCTTCGGTCATTAATCCTGGAAGGGCACCATTCTCCAATGATTCCATGAATAACTTCAATAAACAAGGGAGAGTGACCTCCCTGTATTTATGGTAAAATTCATATGGTAATCCATCTGAACCGGGGCAGGAGTTTCCCGAACAAGCCTTTATTGCAGCCTCCAACTCCTGTAGAGAGAATTCATGATCGAGAAATTCTCTTTGAGTATCCGTTAGGACTGGTAGGGAGATTGAATCCAGATATGCATCCACCATTTCATCTGGGGTGTTCTTATCTGATTTATATAAGTCCGCAAAATACAAAAATTCCTTATATAGATTCTTGATCAGCTATAATTAATCCTTCAGGTAAACGAATACTTGCTATTTCTTTTTTTTTATCCTGATTCAAAACCACCCTGGCCAACAGTTTCCCTGGGCGGCCCGATTCAGCAAAATATTTTTGTCCTTTAAAGAAAAGCTTCTGTTGTGCCTTATCCAGAAGAAAATCGGAATATGCCCGCCTTGCGTTCTCCATAATTTCCCTATTTTTTTTCTGTTTTATTCCTGGAAAATTCCTTCATTGCACCTACAGCTAACTCTTTTAGTTCCCTCTCTTTCATACCATACCCCTTTCTAAAGTGGAAAATGTTACTAACAAATAGGCCCCTCATGAATGCCTTAAAGGCATCCCATACCATTTGGGTTTTTTCAGAATTATAATTAATATCCCAAAAACTGACAATTTCCTGTTCCATCATTTTGTGATTATCCATTATGGAGATCCAATGGGATTGAGTCTAAATGGGTGTCTTACCTAATGTTTATTATCAATCATGGATACTTCCAGAGTAAATAATACATGGTCCGATAAAACCCTGGCCTGATATTTCAGCCGCTTTATACATCTAAGATAGTTTTTATTTATCAAGGCCAGATCTATCCTAGACATGGAATTTCCAGATTTACTTACACAAGAATACGCTCTTTTCCCCTTCCCTAAATAACCCCATACATCTATAAAGCCTGATTCCAAACAAAATCATGCCGAGGGGGTTCCTTGTGCATGGGTAAAGGTGTCTCCCCCATTGAGATCCTATCGGTTTTTGGATTAATAACAGAATTAAAGTCCCCAATAACTATCGAAAGACATTCAGGCCATTGGTCCATAAAGGTTTACAAACAATTAAGTACATACAAAGAACAGGGTGGGTAATATACAAACCGGATTCCAAAAAAGTTGGGACACTAAACAAATTGTGAATAAAAACTGAATGCAATGATGTGGAGATGGCAAATGTCAATATTTTATTTGTAATAGAACGTAGATGACAGATCAAACGTTTAATCCGAGTAAATGTATCATTTTAAAGGAAAAATAAGTTGATTTCAATTTTCACGGTGTCAACAAATCCCAAAAAAGTTGGGACAAGTAGCAATAAGAGGCTGGAAAAAGTAAATTTGAGCATAACGAAGAGCTGGAAGTCCAATTAACACTAATTAGGTCAATTGGCAACATGATTGGGTATAAAAAGAGCTTCTCTGAGTGGCAGTGTCTCTCAGAAGCCAAGATGGGTAGAGGATCACCAATTCCCACAATGTTGCGCAGAAAGATAGTGGAGCAATATCAGAAAGGTGTTACCCATCGAAAAATTACAAAGATTTTGCATCTATCATCATCAACTGTGCATAACATCATCCGAAGATTCAGAGAATCTGGAACAATCTCTGTGCGTAAGGGTCAAGGCCGTAAAACCATACTGGATGCCCGTGATCTCTGGGCCCTTAAACGACACTGCACCACAAACAGGACTGCTACTGTAAAGGAAATCACAGAATGGGCTCAGGAATACTTCCAGAAACCATTGTCAGTGAACACAATCCACCGTGCCATCCGCCGTTGCCAGCTGAAACTCTACAGTGCAAAGAAGAAGCCATTTCTAAGCAAGATCCACAAGCTCAGGCCTTTTCACTGGGCCAGGGATCATTTAAAATGGAGTGTGGTAAAATGGAAGACTGTACTGTGGTCAGACGAGTCACAATTCGAAGTTCTTTTTGGAAATCTGGGACGCCATGTCATCTGGACCAAAGAGGACAAGGACAACCCAAGTTGTTATCAACGCTCAGTTCAGAAGCCTGCATCTCTGATGGTATGGGGTTGCATGAGTGCGTGTGGCATGGGCAGCTTGCATGTCTGGAAAGGCACCATCAATGCAGAAAAATATATTCAGGTTCTAGAACAACATATGCTCCCATCCAGACGTCATCTCTTTCAGGGAAGACCCTGCATTTTTCAACAAGATAATGCCAGACCACATTCTGCATCAATTACAACATCATGGCTGCGTAGGAGAAGGATCCGGGTACTGAAATGGCCAGTCTGCAGTCCAGATCTTTCACCTATAGAGAACATTTGGCGCATCATAAAGAGGAAGGTGCAACAAAGAAGGCCCAAGACGATTGAACAGTTAGAGGCCTATATTAGACAAGAATGGGAGAGCATTCCTATTTCTAAACTTGAGAAACTGGTCTCCTCGGTCCCCAGACGTCTGTTGAGTGTTGTAAGAAGAAGGGGAGATGCCACACAGTGGTGAAAATGGCCTTGTCCCAACTTTTTGGGGATTTGTTGACACCATGAAATTCTGATTCAACATATTTTTTCCTTAATATGGTACATTTTCTCAGTTTAAACTTTTGTTCCGTGATTTATGTTCTATTCTGAATAAAATATTAGAAGTTGGAACCTCCACATCATTGCATTCAGTTTTTATTCACGATTTGTATAGTGTCCCAACTTTTTTGGAATCCGGTTTGTAAATAAAGGCCAAAATACATAGCATAGAAGTTGGAACCTCCACATCATTGCATTCAGTTTTTATTCACGATTTGTATAGTGTCCCAACTTTTTTGGAATCCGGTTTGTAAATAAAGGCCAAAATACATAGTGTGCCAGCGAGTTTTCTATAGAGAAATACAAATCTACCTTGCTTATACAAATCTACCATTGCATTCAGTTTTTATTCACGATTTGTATAGTGTCCCAACTTTTTTGGAATCCGGTTTGTAAATAAAGGCCAAAATACATAGTGTGCCAGCGAGTTTTCTATAGAGAAATACAAATCTACCTTGCTTATCAGGATGCCCAGCAGACAAAATCAATCTGATTATGAACTAACATTGTCACTCTAGAATAACTAGAATAGGTGGAGTGACAAATCTGTTTGGCCCATCCCCTATCGATCCGCCTGACCGTTTCCTCGGTGAGGTGAGTTTCAACTAAGCAAACAATCGCTGGTAGATGTCTCTGTACCAAATCAAGAACGGCCTGTCTTTTTAGCTTATCCCCCAAACCCCGAACATTCCAAGTTAAAGAGGACCTTTCATCAGTTTTGACATAGGCTAATTATGGTATTATCTTGTAGGGCGGCCCCCACTGATGATGCCATGGGTGTTTTTTGTTTTTAAAAACCCTCCCTCGTTTGTCCGCTGTGGCCCCCCGATGATTTGGCGCACTGTATTATAATGAGCAGTATACTCGCAATGGGGTATACTGACTGTGAGAGCGATCCAATCAGAGCGGACCGCACACAGCCAGGGAGAAGGAATCTTGCGAGAACTTGAGCTTCTTCTCCCTGGCTGTGTGCGGTTGGCTCTGATTGGACCATAATTAGCCTACTGTATGTCAAAACGGATGAAATGTCCTCTTTAAGATTTTAATCAACATCAAATCAATCGATAGAAGAGAAAACTATTCAAGCTCCCAACCTTCCATCCCCTCCTCCAAAGAGACTCACCGCTATCCATCCCATAAACCCCCCAAACCACTTGATCCACCACATTACTGCACCAGATCTCTTACCCAAGATCCCTTTAGAAAAGTCAGGAAAAAATGACACTTTACTTCCATTGTATAAAATAGGAGGGCATTCCCTAGCCCTTCTCAAAATGATATCCCTGTCTCGTGAGACCAATATCTTCGCCAGAAGTACCCATGGCTGCTTTCCCGAGATAGGTTTTTCCCCTGGGACCCGATGTGCTCTTTTGACCAAAAATAACGGTGAAAAATGATCCTTTCTAAATTTCCCCAAAATTAAGGTCTGTATCATTTCAGCTGAACTTTTCCCTTCTGCACCTTCGAGTAGACCTATAATTCTCACATTGCATTGCCTCAACCTGCCCTCCAAATCCACCACTTTTCTTTTAAGAGTATTCACATCCGTACTCAGGGTGGAAATTTCGGATTTAAATGTTTTTGCTTCAATCTCCAGGGTACCCACAGATTTTTCTATGGTTGTAACTCTGCCTCGTATCTTTGAAACGTCCTCCCTTATCAGGATCACATCAGACTGGATTGCCCCAAGTTGCATTGAAATATTTTATATTAGTTCTCCATTTTTTAACCACCACCAAAATTTCTTTTAGCAGGGCAGATTCAATAATAGGCGAGTCATTTATATCCTCTCTATCCACCCCCTCCTCCTGAGAAGAATAATCTGCTACTTCTTCCACTCAGCAGCATTTTTTTAAACATTGGAATCAAACATCCCTTTTTGACCTGCTATTGCTCTTGTCATCAAATTAGGAGACTTCAAAAATGGATCGATTTTGGCTGATTCTGTAGGCTTCTACCCCATTTTAGAATAGTCCGCTGATCGCCTGTTTTGCTTAGGACCCTTTTTTTTCCCCCTTTTTCTCTCATCTAGTGTTGAGCTGTTTGGCTCGAGCATCGCTATGCTTGGCACATGGCAGTACTCGGCCGAGTACCGCATGTGCTAGAGCACCATGCTCGAGTATCCTTCCCGCACGTTTCGCGGCTGCTAAGTACTGCCCTCACTGTAATGCCAGTAGCCATGTTGGCTACTGGCATTACAGTGATTGGCTGTCCGGAACACGTCATCGGGTGCTTTATAGCACCCGATGACGCATGTTCGGCTCATTTGTAGTCAGGGAGAGCTGCGCTTCGGAAGGGACAGAGAGTGTAGGGAGTCTGATCGCAATCAATTCAGTAGAAAATCTTTTCAAAGACCCAGAAGTCCTTTTAAAGACTATTGTGTGTGGTGTCAGTATTTTATAGCTACAGTACAGTACAATTTTTTATTTTTTGAAGCATTTTCAATACTTTTTATTTAGAGGCTGTCTGCAGTGACTAGAGACATCTGTCCAATACCTTCTGTGTGTCAGGGCCAGAGATAGGAAAAATATAAGTGAAATCTATGTTCCTTTTTCCATACTTTTTATGTACTTTTTCCATATACTCTGCTTGCTGTGAACTGTGACATCCGTGCCATATCTTGGGTGTCAAGCGTGCATAAAACATTTAATATGAAGAAGGCGAGCAGTAAGGGACGGGGAAGTGGCCGTGATGCTGATGATTCACGCAGAGGCCCTGGGCGTGTTGAAACTGTGCCTGCTGCCAGAGCACAAGAAAAACAATCATCCACGATACCTAGCTTCATGTCCCAGTTTGCAGGGTGTCGCAGGACAAAACTCTTGAAGTCAGACCAGTGTGACCAGGTGGTCGGTTGGATTGCAGCAGATAATGCTTCCAGTTGGTTAAGCACCACCCTGTCTTCCACCAAGTCCAGTAGCCAAGTCTGGTCAACAGAATCCTCTCCCTGATCCTCCTTCCTCCCACCATGGAGAGTCTGGTCAAAGAAGTGATCCCACACTCGGAAATTCCGAGGAGCTCCTTTCTTCGCCATTACTTGATTTGGCCCTCTCGCCAAGCACGCTTAAAGAGGGACATGAGATCTTGTGCCCTGATTCCCAACCTCTTGAGCATCCACAGTCACAAGAACATGACGGTGGGGAACGGCAATTAGTTTTTAATGAGGTGGATAATGATGAGACACAGTTGCCAATGAGTCAACCACAATTACTGTCTCAAGAGGTTGATGAAGAGGATGACATACAGTTGTCAATCACTGAGGTCCACTTAACCCTGGACACATGGACAAGTGCATTTGGCCAGGGATGCTACATTTTCCTGACGGCACACTGGGTGAACATTGTGGAGGCCGGGAGCAAGTCGTACCCTGGGATGACACAGGTGCTACCGACGTCGAGGATTGCTGGCCCTAATTCCATCAGGGTTTCCGCCAGCACCTACGTTAGTGCTCCTACCCCCACTTCTCCTCCGCCTCCTCCTCCACTTTCACCTCCGAATTATCCGCGTGCAGCACCAGTCAGCCATCAGCCAGTAGCTGGAAGAAGTGTAGCACTGCAGTGAGGAAGCGGCAACAGGCCGTGCTGAAGCTGATATGCTTAGGGGACAAACAGCACACTGCCGCAGAGCTTCGCAGTGGATAAGAGACCAGACTGAGCTGTGGCTCTCACCAATCAACCTATAACCAGGCATGGTTGTGTGTGATAATGGCCGTAACTTGGTGGCGGCTTTGGAGCTCGGCAAGCTCACACACATCCCATGCCTAGCCCACCTCTTAAACTTATTTGTTCAGCGGTTTCTCAAAACCTACCCCAATTTGCCTGAGCTACTGGTGAAGGTGGGCTGTATGTGTGCACATTTCCGCAAGTCATCAACAGCTTCAGCCGATCTGTCAACACTGCAGCAGCGATTTAACTTGCTAGCTCACCGGCTGTTGTGCGACGTGAGCACGCGCTGGAACTCCACGTTCCACATGTTGGTTAGGCTTTCTGAGCAGCAGAGAGCAGTAGTGGAATACCAGCTGCAACATGGTTGTCGCCTTTCCAGTCAGCATCTGCTAATTGGAAGCGAGGAGTGGGCATGGATGTCTGACCTCTGTGACGTTTTAAAAAACTTTGAGGAATCAACACAGATGGTGAGCGGCGATAACGCTATTATCAGCTCAAACGCTCGCTGCTCACAATTAAGGACGACGATTTGCATGTAGAAGAGGTGTAAATGGGGGAAGAAGACATTACACAGGGTGATAGCCAGACCACCCTCCGTCCGTCTTCTCAGCGCAAATTGGACGATGAAGAGAAGGAGGAGGAGGAGACGGTTGCCTCCGCTACAGAGGGTAGTACCCATTGAAGTTTAATTCCATCTGTTCAGCGTGGGTGGGCAGAAGAGGAGAAAGAGGATGACGAGATGGACAGTCTTTCCTGCGACCCGCGCGTTATACACATTTTAGACAACACGGATTACTGGGTGTTCACCCTGCTCGACCCCTGCTACAAAGAGAACTTCTCATCTCTCATTCCTCAGGTGGAGAGGATGAGCAAAACGGTGCAATACCAGAAGGTCCATGTTGAAAAATTGCTCCAAAAATTTCCATCTGACAACGTACTTCCTTGGCCAACAGGAGGGGATACAAGGGGAACACACAGCAGTTCCAACAGAGCAGGGCAACACTCTCCAAGGCCTGGGACAGTTTCATGACACCCCGCCAGCACCTTCACCCTGGTGCGCGGCCTAGTATCACAAGGAGGGAAAAGTTTTGGAAGATGGTGAAGGATTACGTAGCAGACCATGTCAGCTTCCTTAGTGATCCCTCAGTGCCTTACAACTACTGGGTGTCCAAGCTAGACACATGGCACGAACTGGGGCTCTATGCCTTGGAGGTGCTGCTGGTGGCATTATAACAGATAAGCATATCCGCCTGTCAACTGAAAATGCTGACAGGTTGACTCATGAAAATGAACAAGGCCTGGATTGCCCCAGACTTCTCGACTCCACCAGAGGAAAGCAGATGAACAAAGGCACTTTAAATGTGTTGTTTAATGTACTCAATACACTGTATTCCCATGCACCCCTTCCACCACAAAAAAGGGTATATGGTTAAATCTTCCCTTTCTCATGCTCCTCCTCCTCTTCCATCATATCAACATACTTATTCGTCACATATAATGCGCTCGCATATAATTTTTTACAGGGTCAGCTCACCTGCAGGCCCTCACATATAATTTTTTAGAGGGTCAGCTCACCTGCAGGCCCTCGCATATAATGTTTTACAGGGTCAGCTCAACTGCAGGCCCTCACATATAATGTTTTACAGGGTCAGCTCACCTGCAGGCCCTCATATATAATGTTTTACAGGGTCATCTTACCTGCAGGCCCTCGTATATAATGTTTTACAGGGTCAGCTCAACTGCAGGCCCTTGCATATAATGTTTTACAAGGTCAGCTCACCTGCAGGCCCTCACATATAATGTTTTACAGGGTCAGCTCACCAGCAGGTCCTCGCATATAATGTTTTACAGGATCAGCTCACCTGCAGGCCCTCACCTACAATCTTTTACAGGGTCAGCTCACCTTCTGATGATGACAGCGAAGTCTTGCCTGTTGGTACTCTGGCACACATGAAAGACTTCATGTTAGGCTGCCTTTCCCACGACCCGCACGTTATACCCATTTTAGAATAAATCTTTTTTATTTATTTTAAAGAAGTAAAGGAGTAAGATAACATAATAGTTTGGTTCACAATGAAGCTTACTCATACAGTTAGTTTTAGTTATACAATAGCAGTATATGTAGGTCATGTTATAACCAAAATAGGGTGACACAGGACCCTTGTAGAATAAGAAATGACAAAAATTGGGGAAATAGGGGAGGGAAAAGGGGGAGGAAGGGAGAGGGGGGTAAGGGAGTAGCGATAGTAATAGTAAGTGGGACTGGAGAATAGGTATTAACCAGGTCCCACCGCTCCCACTGTTCATTGAGTGTTTGAGTATCTGGGAGAGTCAAGGGGAGTAGTAAGGACTAAGGAACCATGGACCCCAGGTAAGCTGCCTAAATTTGAGAGAGATAACTGTAGACGGTAGTGAGTGTTCATATCTACAGTCGTGGCCAAAAGTTTTGAGAATTACATAAATATTGGAAATTGGAAAAGTTGCTGCTTAAGTTTTTATAATAGCAATTTGCATATACTCCAGAATGTTATGAAGAGTGATCAGATGAATTGCATAGTCCTTCTTTGCCATACAAATTAACTTAATCCCACTGCATTTCATTGCTGTCATTAAAGGACCTGCTGAGATCATTTCAGTAATCGTCTTGTTAACTCAGGTGAGAATGTTGACGAGCACAAGGCTGGAGATCATTATGTCAGGCTGATTGGGTTAAGGCTACTTTCACACGAGCGTTCGGGTGTCCGCTCGTGCGCTCCGTTTGAAGGGGCTCACGAGCGGCCCCGAACGCATCCGTCTGGCCCCAATGCATTCTCAGTGGAGGCGGATCCACTGAGAATGCATCCGCCTGCCAGCGCTCAGCCTCCGCTTGCAGCGTTCGGGTGTCCGCCTGGCCGTGCGGAGGCGAGCGGATCCGTCCAGACTTATAATGGAAGTCAATGGGGACGGATCCGCTTGAAGATGACACCATATGGCTCAATCTTCAAGCGGATCCGTTCCCCATTGACTTACAATGTAAAGTCTGAACGGATCCGCTCAGGCTACTTTCATACTTAGAAAATTTTCTAAGTTTTAATGCAGACGGATCCGTTCTCAACGGATGCGAACGTCTGCATTATCGGAGCGGATCCGTCTGATGAAACATCAGATGGATCCGCTCCGAACGCTAGTGTGAAAGTAGCCTAAAATGGCAGACTTGACATGTTAAAAGGAGGGTGATGCTTGAAATCATTGTTCTTCCATTGTTAACCATGGTGAACTGCAAAGAAACGCGTGCAGCCATCATTGCGTTGCATAAAAATTGCTTCACAGGCAAGGATATTGTGGCTACTAAGATTGCACCTCAATCAACAATTTATAGGATCATCAACGACTTCAAGGAAAGAGGTTCAATTCTTGTTAAGAAGGCTTCAGGGCGTCCATGAAAGTCCAGTAAGCGCCAGGATCATCTTCTAAAGAGGATTCAGCTGCGGGATCGGAGTGCCACCAGTGCAGAGCTTGCTCAGAAATGGCAGCAGGTGTGAGCGCATCTGCACGCACAGTAAAACATCCGGAGACCATTCATGTGTGGGGTTGCTTCTCATCCAAGGGAGTGGGCTCACTCACAATTTTTCCCAAAAACACAGCCATGAATAAAGAATGGTACCAAAACACCCTCCAACAGCAACTTCTTCCAACAATCCAACAACAGTTTGGTGAAGAACAATGCATTTTCCAGCACGATGGAGCACCGTGCCATAAGGCAAAAGTGATAACTAAGTGGCTTGGGGACCAAAACTTTGACATTTTGGGTCCATGGCCTGGAAACTCCCCAGATCTTAATTGAGAACTTGTGGTCAATCCTCAAGAGGCGGGTGGACAAACAAAAACCCACTAATTCTGACAAACTCCAAGAAGTGATTATGAAAGAATGTGTTGCTATCAGTCAGGAATTGGCCCAGAAGTTGATTGAGAGCATGTCCAGTCGAATTGCAGAGGTCCTGAAAAAGAAGGGCCAACACTGCAAATACTTACTCTTTGCATAAATGTCATGTAATTGTCGATAAAAGCCTTTGAAACGTATGAAGTGCGTGTGATTATATTTCACTACATCACAGAAACAACTGAAACAAAGATCTAAAAGCAGTTTAGCAGCAAACTTTGTTAAAACTAATATTTGTGTCATTCTCAAAACTTTTGGCCACGACTGTACATGATGTGTTGAGTTCCTGTATGACTTCTGAAATGGTCGGTAGAGCAGGTTGTTTCCAATGACGAGTGATTACTAGCTTAGCGCTAAGGAGGATGTGTCCTACTATGTTCCTGTATGGAATGGCTATGTTATGTATACCTAAAAAAAGTAGAACTAGTTCCGGGAGTGGTTCCATAGGTTGAGTTATTAAACTCGATAGTACACCAAAGACACTTTGCCAGTAGGGAGTGATTATAGGGGATGACCATAAAGTATGTAGCAAGGATCCTATATTACCACAACCTCACCATCAGTAAGGGGAGGTTGACGGGTAGATTGTATGTAATCTTTGTGGAGTGAAATGTCAGTGTAGGAGGGTTTTCAGACCTGCTTCATAGTGGGTGACGCATTTAAAGTTAGAGACTAAGAATCTAATAGCTAGAGCCCAAGTTTCATCCGGGAAGGACTTTCCCAACTCTGTCTCTCATTTTTTGATGGGTAAGGATTTGGCAAAGGTAGCTTTGTCTTCCAGTAAGTCATATATATATCTTGTGGTGTGTCTTTTAGTTTAGTTTTTAAAATATTTTATTGTGAAAACATAGATAATGTCATCTTCATACACATTTGAGATACATCATAATGTGCTCACGCACAGGCGAATTAGAATCTGACATACATAGTCACATTACAGCGACAATTTTATAAAACAATAAAAAAAATTAAAAAAACACAATCAAGCGAGAGAGATGACTTCCCATCATTTGCAAAGTAAACCATCCTTGCTATTCATCCTAAACGTCTATTGTAGTATGTTAAACTAGAGTACTGCATGTACTGATTGGCAGTCAAGTGAACCATCATGACCGTTGTCTTTTAAGCAAAATTGCTAATTTTTTTCCAAACCTTTTCATACAAAGGGGAATTATTAAGCTCGCAGTGCGCTATTTGTTCCAACCGGTACACCTGGTCACAGCGAGAAATCTATTGTGGAACATTAGGCACTGTTCTTGATTCCCAGGTGGACGCTATAAGGAGTCTAGCCACTGCTAAAAGTTGTTGATGAAGGCGATTGGTTTGGTGGGAGTGACAATCGGGGGGGTTTCAGACCTATCAGGCAACATTGCGGTGTGAGTGGGAAAGGACTACCCTGTAGTATGGAAATGATGTCACAGACTCTTCTCCAAAAGGGTCTCACTAAATGGCATGTCCACCATATGTGTATGAATGAGCCCTCAGTATCCAAACATCTCCAGCATTTCGATGAGGAGGTGGGAAAGATCCTATGCAACCTTGTCGGGGTATAGTACCATCTAGTGACCAACTTGTAGTAGTTCTCCTGAAGATGTATACACCTAGAGATTTTGTTAGTTTGTGATAGTAATGTTTTTATTTCCTCTGAGGAGAACGAGACATCCAGGTCTTTCTCCCACCTCCTAATGAAAGGGGGTGTGGAAGATCTGGAAACTTCAAGGAGGGAAGAATAGATTCTGGAGATTTTTTTACTTGGTTCACTTTTCCCCATGGTCATTTGTTCGAAGGGTGTAGGTGTGCTCTGTACCTGCCTCCCTGCTGTGCACTTTAGGATGTGGGCATACTGAAATTGAGTTAGATTCACTATTTGGGGTTATTCCAGAGCCACTTCCCCGTCCTCATGAGGACTGGAAACTAGATCAAGAATTGGGGTTGCGTTCGCTTTAGGTCCTTCACCCAGCGTGGATCTAAAGTCGGGGGTGGAGTCCCACAAAATGTCCCTGACCTGCAATAATGGTGAAATTTGCTCTGATAGCACCTTCTCCGAAACCCCCGCGTACTATACTTTGAGAGTGTTACATGTAAGGGGATTGGTTACTTGTTTCATAGTTTCCTGTCTGTGTCTCCTAATTAAGGCTAAGGAGCGCAGAGGGATTCCCACTAGATCTTGTTCCAACACAACATCTAATCTCTCTGGCGGGTTACGTATCCATTCTAAGACCTTTAGACCCTGAATTGACTTATAATACAGCAGAAAATCTGGTACTCCCAAACCACCCACTTTCTGAGCTTTAACCACCTGGCTGTATGGCAATCTTTGCCTGGCACCACTCCAGAGGAAACGCATCAGTGTCCCCTTTAGCTGTAGAAAAAAGGTTCTAGGTATAAAGATTGGTAGCGCCTGCAGATAGTACAATACCCTCGGGAGGACAATCGATTTAATTAGGGTTCTGCGTCCGAACCAGGAGGTAAACGGTAAGTCCCAGGACGTCATAAGATCCTTGATGTTACGTGGTAGGTTTTTAAAATTCTCTGCATACAACGATGAGAAGTGGGAGGTAATATTTACGCCCAGGAAGGGATTGCTGCGAATTGACCATGTGAAGGGGATGCTCATCTCTAATAAGGTTTGCGTTCGTGCATCTAATGATACGTTTAAGACCTGTGATTTAGAAAGATTCACCTTAAAGTTAGGGAGTGATCCATAGTACTCCAATAAAGTATGAACTGCTGGAAAGGCTTCGAGAGGGTTTGTAATAATGAGGAGGAGGTCATCTGCAAACGCAGCAAGTGAATGGGTTTTCCCTTTTATGGTTATTCCCTGGATCTTTTGATCCCGCCGTATCGCTTGTAATAATGGCTCCACGGAAAGGATGAAAAGGAGCGGGGAAAGGGGGCAGGCAGCCCTACCTGGTGCCATTGCTAATTTTGAAAGAGGGGGAGAGTGTATTGTTTACCAGGACTCTTGCGCTAGGGTTGTTATACATTGCCATTACTACATCAATGAAGCCTTTAGGTATGCCAAATACTCTCAGAGCTTCACACATAAAAGTCCAGTCCACTCTATCAAAAGAACTCCCGTCTTCCCTCAAAGCCCACTTGCTCCATATGGATCAATTGGGGTAGGAGTGACTGAAGGCGAGAAGCCAACATCTTAGCCAGCAGCTTCTAGTCAGTATTGAGCAAGGATATCGGTCTATAGCTAGCACACAGGGAGGGGTCTTTTCCTTCTTTGGGGATCATTGTTATTTGGGCCGCAAGCATATGTGGATGGAGGGGCCTCCCTTTCCATAGCGAGTTGCAAACATGCAGAAATTTAGGCAGGAGGGTATTTTGAAAGGAGTCATAGTATTTCATTGGTAAGCCATCAGGGCCCGGGCTTTTATGGAGGGGGGAGTCTTTAAGGGCTTTTCTCAGTTCTGCAATCATAAAAGGACGGGACAATGCATATGACTGTCAATTTAGGAAGTTCAAGTGCTGACAACCAATGCTTCATGTCAGAAATTTTCGCTTGACACTCTGCGGGGGATAAACTCGGGGTTAGATTATATAGCTGGGCATAGTATTCTGTGAAGCATGTCGCAATTTGTTTCGTTTGATAGTTTGCGCCGGGGAGGGCTGTATCGTTTGAATATAAGAGTGGGCTTTCCGCTTTTTTAGTTGGGATAACATAAATTTAAAGGCCTTGTCACCATGGGCATAATATTTAAACTTGGCGGACAAGAATAATTTCGCCGATTTAGTATTCAGCAAATTTTGCATTTGTGACCTAAGAAGATCTAACTGGCATAGCACTTCGGGTGTCTGCAACCTTTTATGCAGAGATTCCTTCTCATGTATTTGGCGTTGTAAATCGAGTATGTCTGCTTCTCTACGCCTCTTGAGGTAGGATCCTAGAGAGATGAAGTGTCCCCTCACCCCTGCCTTATGTGCTTCCCAAACCGTTCCGGGGGATACCTCTGATGAGTCATAGAGAGCAAAATATTCATCAATTTTCCCCTTCATGTTCTCTTGCTGTTGCGGATCATGCAGGAGGGTTTTATTGAGTCTCCAAATCATTTCTTTTTTTGGAATGTTTGGCATTAGGAAGCTCATGAAAACCGGTGCATGGTCCGACAACAATATGGAACCAATAGAAGTCTTAATACAATAAGACAGCAGTGAGGTAGACACAAAGACATAATCTAATCTTTGGTAAGATTTGTGTGCCGGGGAATAATAAGTATAGTCCTTTTGTCCCGGGTGAAGGGCTCTCCAGCTATCAGCTAGTCCTATATTGATAATGTTTCTCCTTATAGACCTCAACGCTGCATGTGATATCGATGACCTCCCGAGGGAAGTGTCCACGTCTGGGAATATAGCCACGTTCAGGTCTCCACCTAAAATTGTTGGGCCTTCTGCGAACCCCTGGAGTAGTGCCAGTGTGTCCCCCAGCCAGGCTGCCTGTGCGGTATTCGGTACATATATGCTCCCAAATGTATACAGTCAGGTCCATAAATATTGGGACATCAACTCAATTCTAACATTTTTGGCTCTATACACCACCACAATGGATTTGAAACGAAACAAACAAGATGTGCTTTAACGGCAGACTGTCAGCTTTAATTTGAAAGTATTTAAATCCAAATCAGGTGAACGGTGCAGGAATTACAACAGTTTGCATATGTGCCTCCCACTTGTTAAGGGACCAAAAGTAATGGGACAACTGGCTTTTCAGCTGTTCCATGGCCAGGTGTGTGTTATTCCCTCATTATCCCAATAACAATTAACAGATAAAAGGTCCAGAGTTCATTTCAAGTGTGCTTTTTGCATTTGGAATCTGTTTCTGTCAACTCTCAAGATGAGATCCAAAGAGCTGTCCCTATCAGTGAAGAAAGCCATCATTAGGCTGAAAAAACAAAACAAACCCATCAGAGAGATAGCAAAAACATTAGGCGTGGACAAAATAACTGTTTGGAATATTCTTAAAAAGAAGAAACGCACCGGTGAGCTCAGCAACACCAAAAGACCTGGAAGACCACGGAAAACAACTGTGGTGGATGACCGAAGAATTCTTTCCCTGGTGAAGAAAACACCCTTCAGAACAGTTGGCCAGATCAAGAACACTCTCCAGGAGGTAGATGTATGTGTGTCAAAGTCAACAATCAAGAGAAGACTTCACCAAAGTGAATACAGATGGTTCACCACAAGATGTAAACCATTGGTCAGCTTCAAAAACAGGAAGGCCAGATTAGAGTTTGCCAAACGACATCTAAAAAAGCCTTCACAGTTCTGGAACAACATCCTATGGACAGATGAGACCAAGATCAACTTGTACCAGAGTGATGGTAAGAGAAGAGTATGGAGAAGGAAAGGAACTGCTTATGATCCTAAGCATACCACCTCATCAGTAAAGCATGGTGGTGGTAGTGTCATGGCGTGGGCATGTATGGCTGCCAATGGAACTAGTTCTCTTGTATTTATTGATGATGTGACTGCTGACAAAAGCAGCAGGATGAATTCTGTAGTGTTTCGGGCAATATTATCTGCTCATATTCAGCCAAATGCTTCAGAACTCATTGGACGGCGCTTCACAATGCAAATGATCCAAAGCATACTGCAAAAGCAACCAAAGAGTTTTTTAAGGGAAAGAAGTGGAATGTTATGCAATGGCCAAGTCAATCACCTGACCTGAATCCGATTGCGCATGTATTTGACTTGCTGAAGACAAAACTGAAGGGAAAATGCCCCAAGAACAAGCAGGAATTGAAGACAGTTGCAGTAGAGGCCTGGCAGAGCATCACTAGGGATGAAACCTAGCTTCTGGTGATGTCTATGCGTTCCAGACTTCAGGCTGTAACTGACTGCAAAGGATTTGCAACCAAGTATTAAAAAGTGAAAGAGTGATTTATGATTATTATTCTGTCCCATTACTTTTGGTTCCTTAACAAGTGGGAGGCACATATTCAAACTGTTGTAATTCCTACACCGTTGACCTAATTTGGATGTAAATACCCTCAAATTAAAACTGACAGTCTGCAGTTAAAGCACATCTTGTTTGTTTCATTTCAAATCCATTGTGGTGGTGTATAGAGCCAAAAATGTTAAAATTGTGTCGATGTCCCAATATTTATGGACCTGACTGTACATTTGTTGTCCTATCACCCCCTTAATAAAGATATATCTGCCGTCTGTATCCACAAGGGATGAATGCACCTCAAGGGGGACATGTCTATGAATTGCTATGCTAACACCCTTTGAAGCTGAATTTGGTGAGGTACTATGGAACCACTGATTATAAGTCACGTGATTAAGTCTGGGCACATGATTCTTCCTGAAGTGGGTCTCTTGTAATAGCAGAACATCTACCTTTTGCTTTTTCATCAGAGCGCAGACCTGTCCTCTCTTAGTAGGTGCGTTCAGCCCCCGTGCGTTAAAGGAACACACAGTAGTCACAGCCATTTACATTTTAGGACTCTCAAAATACTGCTAGTGAGGTAAGTAGGTACTCGCAATATGTAAAACTTGAAATCATCTCTGTCGCATTCAACAAAACATAACATTTCTGACATCTGCAGAATCGCACATCTCCTAAGTATTTCAGCAATCTCATTATCATATACGATCTTCATATGTGCGGTTGGTATCCTTATATAGTAAACTAAAACTAATGTAAACATTAAAGGGGTATTATCATCTTTTTAATCATCTGTCATTCCCCCCCCCACCCCCCCGAGGCTTTTCCTAAATATAATGCTTTTTCTAAATCTTATAGTTTTTAATAAAAATGAAAAATCAGATTTAGTTGTTTATACTCGCTGCCCATGGATACGGCCACCTATCGCCGGCCGCATCCATGGGCCGCGCTTGCGCATTCTTATCTTGTTATGCCCCGGCCGGCCTCCTCACTGACACTGTGATCGCGCACGGTCGGCCGCGCATGCGCTGATACATATTCTTTTGAGCCGCGGCTAATATAGTTCTGTGCATGCGCAGCCGTCCGAACAGTTCGTGCAGGGAAGAGACAGTGCGGACAGCGTCGGAGGACATAAGCGGTGGGTAAGTATTATTTCTATGTGCTCCACCAACGAATGGGGGCTGATGGAGGAGGCACTTATGGGGGCAGATGGAGGAGGCACTTATGGGGGCAGATGGAGGAGGCACTTATGGGGGCAGATGGAGGAGGCACTTATGGGGGCAGATGGAGGAGGCACTTATGGGGGCAGATGGAGGAGGCACTTATGGGGGCTGATGGAGGAGGCACTTATGGGGGCTGATGGAGGAGGCACTTATGGGGGCAGATGGAGGAGGCACTTTGGGGGCTGATGGAGGAGGCACTTTGGGGGCTGATGGATGTAGCAGAGCTGAATATGCTGCTTTTCAGCCACAGTACTAATGGTGAAGGAAATAGATGGATTTAGTAGAGATGTGTATGTGGCGGTTTAGAATCAATGCATGTGAAAGATAGAATCAGATGTAGCAGAGCTGAATAAGCGCTGTTCAGCCACAGTACTAATGGTGAAGGAAATAGACGGATTTAGTAGAGATGTACATGTGGCAGTTTAGAATCAATGCATGTGAAAGATAGAATCAGATGTAGCAGAGCTGAATAAGCGCTGTTCAGCCACAGTACTAATGGTGAAGGAAATAGACGGATTTAGTAGAGATGTATATGTGGCGGTTTAGAATCAATGCGGGTGAAAGATAGAATCAGATGTAGCAGGGCTGAATAAGCGCTGTTCAGCCACAGTACTACTGGTGAAGGAAATAGATGGATTTAGTAGAGATGTGTATGTGGCGGTTTAGAATCAATGCGGGTGAAAGATAGAATCAGATGTAGCAGAGCTGAATAAGTGCTGTTCAGCCACAGTACTGATGGTGAAGGAAATAGACGGATGTAACAGAGATGTATATGGTGCGGGTCAGCATCAATGCTGATGGAAGAGAGAAATAGATGTAGCAGAGCTGTATATGAGACTGTTCAGCCACAGTGCTGGTTGAAGAGATAAACAGACAGATGTAGCAGTGCGGAGGCAAGCGGATCCGTCCAGACTTACAATGGAAGTCAATGGGGACGGATCCACTTGAAGATGACACCATATGGCTCAATCTTCAAACGAATCCGTCCCCCATTGACTTTCAATGTAAAGTCTGGACGGATCCGTTCAGGCTACTTTCACACTTAGAATTTTTTTTAAACTATAATGCAGACGGATCCGTTCTGAACGGATCCAAACGTCTGCATTATAGGAGCGGATCCGTCTGAAGAGACATCAGACGGACCCGCTCTGAACGGCAGTGTGAAAGTAGCCTAAGCGAGATGAGAATACCCCTTTAACATAACTCCTTTCACGAGCAACTGGTGGTTCTCAAAGGTGGATATGAGAATCGTGGGCGTAGGCTGCCACCTAGAGGATCTAAAGGGGTGGGCAGGCAACTAATGCAACACAGGAACAGCATTGGATTAAATGGCGATCCCCTAACCATTATAAAAGGCAGGGATATCAGAAGGCACAGATAATATCAAACCTTAGGCTTATGCAAATTATACTCAGTCCTTTTCTATTGTGGGACTACAGGAATGGAGTTTCTCCAGTCTTCTCCTCTGGTGCTGGGGTCGCCCCAAACTCACCGGTGTCCAGGGGGTAATCAGTGGCAGAGCTGGAAGCTGGGTTAGCTCTTGGACCGGATTCCAGTCCTTAATCTGTAGATCTTCAATGTCCAATTTTTCATAGACCCTCCTGAGATCTGCTGGTGATCTGATTGTAGTCTTCCTGTCCGGAAAGTTAATCAGCAGCCCAAAGGGATACAGCCATCGATAGGTTATCTTGCGGTCCCTTAAAATATCCAATAATGGCTTGAGTGCTTTTCTCTTTCTCAGGGTCAGCGGGGAAAGATCATGGTATATCAGGATATTAGCGCCTGCAAAAGAGACATGTGGCGTTGATCTGGCTGCTTTAAGCACGCTTTCTTTAGCCTGGAAACTGCTTAATTTACACACAATGTCCCTTGGGGGCTCAGTTGGGCCCGGAGATGGTCGTAGGGCTCTGTGAGCTCTCTCCATTGTAAAGTCCAAATTTGACTCCTCATGTAGAAGGCTTTTAAAGAAGTCGATCAGCGTGGGCATAATGGCGTTAGCCTGTATGGACTCTGGGAATTATTTTGCCTGATCTTGCCTTGATCTTCAAGTTGGCTGTAGAGAGAGTTCAAATGGGCTTGTGCGTGATCCATGTTGTGGAAAATCGCTGTGTTAAAGTCCACAATTGACGCTTGTGCGGTTTCCAGCACCTCCACCCGGTCACTTTGTTGCTTAAGATCTTGTTTAAGCTCCTTGAGCTCCAGGACCAGTGGATCTAGTGCCTCCGCTAAAAGCTGCCTCATGAAAGCTCTAGAGACTGGTAAATCTTCCCGCACGGCGGGGGCCGGCACTTTACTGCTTTCCCCTTCATCTGAATCGGAAGCCTCCTGCGCCTCTGCTCTCGGCGCCGTCTTGTCTGTTCGCCTCACTGGAGACTAGTTTTTTTGACAAAGCGGTCCAGATCTCCTTGCCCATACAGCGACTTGCCGGTCCCAGGGGTGTCCTTAGACTTGTCTCTTGTGATTTTTCCCATGTTGGGGCTTTAGAAGGTCGCTAAATTGCCTGCACACCGGCGATCCTCTGCAGAGCTCACGCGGGTGCGTGCATTCGGCTCTGCTGCTAGGCTCGCCCCCTTGTGGTGTGTCTTTTAAAAAGGGATGGAAACTGGAATAATCTCATGATGTCTGAGTTAATTGGAGGTGGGGATTGCATGATTTTTGCGAGAAAATTTTGAATTCTCAAGTAGTTGTAGAATTCCGTGTGTGGGAGCATGAATGAGCGTTGAAGTGAATCAAAGGGAAGAAGGGAGTCATCCACCATAATTTGAGAGATGGCACTAATTCCTCTGGTTCGCCACATTGTCAGATTAATATCTGGGATATTTAGTTCTAATGTGCGTGTAGTAGCATGTTGAAGGAGGAGTGAGTTCGAGTCACTCTGTGTTCTGTGAATTGTAGATGAGGGGTTGCTAACATGTTTTATCGTTAGTAGGTTGTTATTTGGCAGGGTTGTGTTCCATAATAAGTGGATTAAAGAGGACCTTTCACCGATCCTGACATTGTTAACTAAGTATACAGACATGGAGAGCGGCGCCCGGGGATCTCACTGCACTTACTATTATCCCTGGGCACCGCTCCGTTCTTCCGCTATGCCCTCCGGTATCTTCGGTCACTAAGTTATGGTAGGCGGAGATTTTGGTCACTAAGTTATGGTAGGCGGAGTCTGCCCTTGTTCTGCTGTAGCGCTGGCCAATCGCCTGGGAGGTTCTTTTCTCCCAGGCTGTGAGCTCTGCGCTGCGATTGGCCAGCGCTACAGCAGAACAAGGGCAGACTCCGCCTACCATAACTTAGTGACCGAAATCTCCGCCTACCATAACTTAGAATGGGGCGTTGAGTGAATGTAGTTGTGCTTGGGTAAGCGTAGGGAGAGATGCGTGTGAGAAAAATTCTTCAACCAAGGTGGGGTAATTTTCTGGCAGCGGGGTGCTATCTTTTAAGTTATAGAGTGTTTGATAGTATAATTTAAATTGGTTAGCAAGGTCTCGGGGGTCTATTAATTTTGACTTAGTTGTAAAGTGCAGTAGGTGTGGTATTTTGGACTTGGATGGTTGGGTCTTTAGTTGTTGTGCCAAGAGTCGACCCGCCTTGTTTCCTTGGGAATAATATTTAGATTTAAGTCTGAGGAGAGATTTGTGGTAGTTTTGGAGCAGTAAGCTACTCAGTTTATTTCGTGCTAACCTAAGTTCGTTGGAGCATTGGGTTGTGGGGTTGGTTTTGTTTATTTTCTCTAAGCTGGCTATTTGCTCTAAAGTTTGCGTAATGTCTCTCTCTCTGAGTTTCTTTACTGTAACACTCAGCTTAATTAAAGAACCTCTTATGTATGCCTTGTGGGCCTGCCATAGAACAAACTTGTTTGAGACTGATCCGGCATTAAATTGGAAGTATTCCTTTAAGTGTGTAGAAAGTTCCGTTATATGTTTTGGATTGTTAAAAAGGAATGTATCATTTCTCCAAATAGGAGCTCTGTGTGATTGAAACCGTTCTTCAAGGGTGATGGTAATCGGGGCGTGGTCTGACAATTAAATGAGGCCAATGTCAGTGGAGAGGGTATGGAGTAAGGAGGTGTGGTCAACTATAAACATGTCTATACGCAAGTATGATAAATGCGCCGGGGAGAAAAAGGTAAAGTCTTTTTCTAAGCTATGTTGAGCTCTCTATGCATCTGTAAGACCTTCTGAGTGCAAAAAGGTGGCTATCTCTGTGTCACTTCTTCATGTAAAGGAAGTAGAATCTAGAGAGGGTTGTAGGACAGAGTTAAAGTCGCCACAGAGGATCACTTTCCCTTGTCTGAGTTTGTTCACATTGTGCATGAGTTTATGTAGGAAAGCCAGCTGGTGTGAGTTGGGTGCATAAAGGTTTACTAGAGTGTATGTAATGTTGTTGATGGAGCACACTAGGATAATGTAGCCACCATTCGGGTCAATTTTGGTCTTAATGGGGGTGTAGGCAACAGTGTTCTTGACAGCAATTAAGGTACCTCTCTTTTTCTTGTTGAAGTGTGAGTGTAAGATGTTGGGGAACAAGCGGTGGTGTACTCTAGTAGCGTCTTATCGAAGAAGGTGGGTTTCCTGTATACACAAGACATCAACATTAGTGGTTAATGCTTCTTTCCACATATAAGACCTTTTCTGAGGACAGTTGAGACTTTTTATATTGAGAGACATAATCTTAAGACCCATGATGTTGGATAGGATGTAGCTATCTAGACTTTAGAGAGACAGTGAAAACACTCTGTTGACATAGTATATCAAGGCAGTGGCTCTACACACAGTTAAAGCTGCAGGACAGGTGGGGGAGGGAGGAGTGGAGGGGGAAGGAAAGTAATGAGGGAAAAGGTAAGTGACGGTAACAAGTAAAACAGTAACAACCGTTGAGAACCTGACAGTTAATAAACAGGACGGTGATAACAGTCTTAACTCTGGAAGGGCGGAAGTCCAGTGCTAGGGCTAGAAGAACCGGAGAAGGTAGGTAGTTGGTGTCAGAGGGCCTGCACCATATTCTGAGCAAAGTGATATCATGATGCCCAAATGAAGCACAATAAAGAGTCCTAACACAGGAAAAGATGAGAAGTATGATGCAGTTGTAGAGGTTATGGTTTATAGAATATCATCCACAGGAGACAGTTCCAGGACGTCAGTCTCTTGATGTAAATGGGGTTGCAGGAGCTATTGGGGCGGTATCAGCCTCCATATGTCCCGGCGACAGTGGAATCTGCCATAGTTGGAGGAGTTGTTTCCCCTCTTCAAGCGTTTTAATCGCATGGGTTTGTCCGTTTCTACGGATAAGAATTTTCAGAGGGTAGTAGAGCTCTGTGTCTGCGGAGGGTGACCATAGAAATGTCAGTAAAAAGCTTAACTTTTTGGTAGGGAGCTGGAAGTGGGGTCTTACCCCTTGCCGCAGCCATAAGTGCCTGCTTAGTGTGGAAGAAGTGGATGCGTGCGAGGGTGTCACACAGAATATTAGGGCCTAGGTGCGCAGTTTTAGGACATAGTTTTAAATTAGAGGGGCAAAGGTTTAAAAGTAATATCAGGAAGTATTACTTTACTGAGAGAGTAGTGGATGCATGGAATAGCCTTCCTGCAGAAGTGGTAGCTGCAAATACAGTGGAGGAGTTTAAGCATGCATGGGATAGGCATAAGGCCATCCTTCATATAAGATAGGGCCAGCGGCTAGTCTAAATAAATGCCACTTGCTGAAGCACTGACTGCAGTGGCAGTCTAATAAATGCCACTTGCTGAAGCAGTCTGGCTGAGAGAGGGTTAATCAGTCCTGCAATGTCTGCCTGCAGAGAGGATTTTAAGGCTAATAACATGGCTTTGAGAGAGTCCTCTGTAACAGGTTTGTCAGAGGTGGGTAGCATTTGGAAGGGGTCCCGGGGTGCTGCACTGTGTGGTATACATGTGTACTCACTGAGCTGTGGGTGGTCTCTGGCTTCCCATGTAGTCATCTGAGGGTGAGGGTGGGTGATCCTGCTGCGCATGAGGTCGGGCGCCATTTTGGATCCCAGGAGGAGCATGTATCGGAGCTCTGGCCTCTTCTGGTGTCGGTGGGAGCGACAAAGGCGACATGTTCAGCAGGTTAGTGCCGGTAGATATGTCTGGTGGAGACGGTGAGAGCACTGTATGAGCAGGCGACATGGCGCTGATAGGGGAAAGCAGCAGGGCCTTATCTGTGGTTTCGGCGCCATCTTTGGATCTTCCCCTGTCGAAATAACTCTCCAGATTTCCGTCTTGTAGCTTTGGTATCTGCTTTCTGGTCTTCCCGATTGTGTTGGAGGGGGGATTAGACATCTGTGGGAGCTGAATAGTGCTGCTCGGATATCAATTGAGACGGGCAGACGAGATTGCAGTCGCTTAGGTGCAGGAGCTCTTTCCTCAAGCGGCCATCACGCTCAGCAGCCTAGCCACACCCCCGTTATACGCATTTTAGACAACACTGATTACTGGTTGTTCACCCTTCTCGACCCCCGCTACAAAGAGAAATTCTCATCTCTTATTCCTCTTGTGGAGAGGACAAGCAAAACGGTGCTACACCAGAAGGTCCTTGTTGAAAAATTGCTCCAAAGTTCATAGGACAGACATCCAAATAGATCGTCGCTGTTACGGGGACGTGCGATCACCTAGAAGTTATCTAGAGTCAACAACGCGGCAGCAGGCCCTCACCTACAAGTCCAGTCTCAGTAGCCAAGAGTCTGGTCAACACAATCCTCACCATGATGGCACACTGGGTGAACTTTGTGGAGGCCGGGAGCAAGTTGGCTGCTGGCACCAGACTTGCCCTCCAATAGATCCTCGTTAACGGAAAGTGTACTCTCCTGTACCCTCCTCAAACCCCCTGCATGCCGCAGTCAGTTTTGAACGCAGTATACAAGGGGTTAATACGATGAAAACACAGATGCCGGCATATGCAGCAGGTGTCAGGTTGTCAGTGACTGCCGGGTCCGTGCCGCTGATCAGGCGGGCGCAGCTGGTCCTTAAGTCATGGCTCCCAGCGCCGTACATGTACAGCAGAGGTCCTCTATGGGTTAAATCTCTGCTCTTTCTATTAATAACATGAGAGGGTGTAATGACTGAATACCAGGTTACCCTCTATGCTTAGTCATGCAGAGCCAGCTGCACAAATGACTCCTAAGCATAGGCAGAGCAGAGATCTAAATTTATGAATTGGACATTTTATTGCATCTTTTCCCATAAAACTACATACCCATCTGCTCAGCTCCTCCTGCTCTAGAACATGCTGCCTGCAGATTGCACTGCATTTTGTGGTGACAGTTTTCCTTTAAAACTGAAAAATGTGCAGTTTATTTGGTCATCAAGTATAATACATTGTCCATGAAACTGACAAGATATCACCAAAAAGTGGTCATCACACCTTATCATGGGTCCTACTCTTATGAGACGCCCCTACAGATATACCTACTGTTAAAGAGTCTGTATGAGATTATAAACAAGGTCAGCGGCACTGGTACAGTGATGGAGCTGAGCTGCAATACCAGACTCAACCCACTCATAAGAGTGGCGCTGTTTTTAGAAGAAAGGTAGCCTTTTTTTTATAATCCAGTGATAGACAATAGGTTTGTGCCTACAGTGTCTAATAGGGGAGGTGGCTGTGGTCTTTTTCAGTTACATGCACCCAAAGGCTACATTAACACATTCATTTTTTTAACGGCTGTCACACAACCATTTTCAGAACCATTGAAGTCTTTGGTTCTATTCACACGGTGTCTTTTTAACAGGCCGTGGATAACTTATGTCATAAAATAGGACAGAACATACAATTGTGGGGGGCAGTTTTTAATGGCCGTTTTTCAGAAAGGCATCAGTAAAAAAAAACTGCAGTTAAAAAAGTTCTACTTGGTGCATTTCTGGTCATGTGAATGTAATCTTGTGAAGAATTCCAGAAACCATAAATAAGATTTAGATTATTTCTTTTGAACATATATTTTTATATTATTGGAGGGGGTGTCCTGCGAAAAACATTAAACATTTTTCAAACTAGCACCTGGATTTGTATAATTAGTATAATTAGTATAATTTACGGTAGTCTGTAGAGCTCCACCTGCTATTTGTTCTTTTTCTTGTTCTTCTGTCCACCTCACTGAGGTGGCCGCAGGCATTCAGCTTAAATCCTCAACTGTCACTAAGGGCTCATGTACACGAGTGTGTGCTGGCTGTTCTGTGCATTTGCGGTCCCCAATGCACGGCAAACATCCATGCGGCGGCCGCAGACAGATCCAGACCCATTTATCTTGAATGGGTCCGTGATCTGTCCGCACCGCAAAAAAGTAGTGCATGCACTACTTTTTTGCGGTGCGGAGGCACAGACAGAAAACCCACGGAAGCACTCCGTAGTGCTTCCGTGGGCTTCGGTTCCGTGCCTCCGTTCCGCATCTCCCGGATTGCGGACACATTGAAGTGAATGGGTCCGCGATCCGTGATGCGGGATATACACGGCCGGTGCCCGTGTATTGCGGACCCGCCGTATGCCGAACGCAAAAAAAAAAAACGGTCGTGTGCATGAGCCCTAACTGGCAGTTGGAGGCAAAGAGCTGCAGCAGAAAGGACATGCCCCCTGAGCTGCCAGCTTGAAATAAGTTGGAGCAATGAACAAGGAGACCTCTGGTTCCACGTGAGGTATAGGGTTGGTTGTAGGTTTGTTAGAGATTGTCATGTACTATATCATGTCTGATTTTCATTTTTACATAAATCCTGGTATAACTCTTTTCATTGATTATTTGTCCTTCTTTATCCAGGAAATCGCTGCTTTCTTTTTCACACCCAGTTTCTAAATTCAGCTATGAGGAGATGATTAATTGTCATGATTCAAGGGGAAAGGTGAGTTTTTGTTTCTTCATGATGTGATATTGAAGATAAAGTAGATTCCTTTAAAGTAGCTCTGGCACCAGGATCAACCCTAGTAAACCAGACATACTGGCTGATAGGGCTCATCATGCTGATTAAAACTATACCTCTCTTTCGTCTGTATGCTAAACAGCTGCGTTTTTATGGTATGGTTTTACTCAGCATGATGAGCCCTCTCAGCCAGTATGTCTGGTTTAAAGGGGTTGTCTCACTTCAGCAAATAGCCTTTATTATGTAGAGGAAGTTAATACAAGGCACTTACTAATGTATTGTTATTGCCCATATTGCTTCCTTTGCTGACTGGATTCATTTTTCCATCACATTATACACTGCTCGTTTCCATGGTTAGGACCCCCCTGTAGTCCAGCAGTGGTGGTCGTGCTTGCACATTATAGGATAAAGCACTAACATATGTGCACTCCGACGGTCCTGGCCAACGCTTTTTCATATAGCGTGCAAGCAGGGCCACCGCTGCTGGATTGCAGGGTGGTCGTAACCATAGAAACGAGCAGTGTATAATGTGATGGAAAAATGAATCCAACCAGCAAAGGAGGCAATATGTACAATAACAATACATTAGGAAGTGCCTTGTATTAACTTTCTCTACATAATAAATGCCACTTGCTGAAGTGAGACAGCCCCTTTAATAGGGTTGATCGTGGAGACAGAGCCGCTTTAATTTAGCATCAGTTGGACCTGATAGGTTTTGTATTATGAGACATACTGGATGACCAAATGTGTCATCTCCTAACTTTTTTTTAATCATAATTATTTGAGCGAATCAAAGTCCACGAAGTAGATCGAAGTGGACTTCGATCCGAATTTCAGGGAAAATTAGATTAGCTGCGAAGCTGAATTTCCTTGTACTTCGTGGTAGTATATATATAAAAAAATAATAATAATAATCATGCTTACCTTCCATCCATTTGCTCGCGACGGGCCGGCCTCTGCCATGTTGGTTGAAGATCTCGCACAAAATCCTGTGTGCGGTGACATTTAACATCACCACGCTGGCCGACGTAATGTCATCACGGGCCGCGCTAGATCTTCAATCACGATGGTGGCGGCCAGTCCGTCGTGAGCAAATAGTTGAGGAAAGTATAATAAAATTTGTGTCAGATGCCGCAATCATGTATGAACACGAGGGGTACAATGACGGGGAGCGGTGCAATAGCAGCTCTTTGTCATTGCACCCACTACCCACTATTTTTTTTTTTTTTCAAAAGCAGCACACTCTGCTCATCTCTAATCATAATCTTGCTTAGTCTTGGGTTTGCTGGTGTTTGTGGGATGGGTATCATTACGCATTTAAATAGCTTTAGTAAGGCTGGGTTTACACGGGCATGACGGATTTGTTCAGGATGCGTCCTGGGTGTATTGCGGCAAACCCGAGCGAGTAGGTACGCAATTGTAGTCAGTTTTGACTGCGATTGCGTTCCGTTGTTCAGTTTTTATCTCGTGGGTGCAATGTGTTTTGCACGCGCGTGATAAAAAAATGAATGTGGTACCCAGACCCGAACTTCTTCACTGAAGTTCAGGTTTGGGTTAGGTGTTGTGTAGATTGTATTATTTTCCCTTATAACATGGTTATAAGGGAAAATAATAGCATTTTGAATACAGAATGCTAAGTAAAATAGGGCTGGAGGGGTTAAAAAAAAATAATAATAATTTAACTCACCTTAACCCCTTAAGGACGCAGGTCGTATCGGTACACCCTATTTCCCGAGTCCTTAAGGACTCAGGGCGTACCGGTACGTCCTAACTTGAAATCATTATTCCGGCGCAGCGGGGGTCATTTGACCCCCCCCCCGTATCGACGATCGCAGAAAACCGCAGGTCAATTCAGACCTGCGGTTTTCTGCGTTTCCGGTCCATTCGGGTGTCCTGTGACCCGATGAACCGGAAAAAGACTGCGATCGGTGGCGTAATTATACACCACCTATCGCAGTCCGAGGATTTGGAGAGGCGGTGCTGGCCCTGGTGCTGAACACTGCTGTCCAGGGTGCTGATTGGTGCAGGGGAGAGAGGCGCGAGATTCAAACTTCCTGCGCTCCTCTCTCCCCTCCTCTTCCTGTTCTGCACGAGTACCCGGCAGCATCGTCCAGCACCAGCTCCTGAGTCCCCTTAATCGATATCCATCACCCTCCTGCACCCATCGCCACCCAGGTAGGTTAGGGTCAGTGAGGGAGAGGGACCGTTAGGCAGGGAAAGAAGGGAAAAGTTAGTTAGGAAAAAAAATAAAAATAAAGCACTTTTATTCAAAACTTTCTTTGATCCATCTATCAGACCCCAGACCCCCCCTTGCTGCCACTTGCCCCCCCCCCACCAGCCCCCCCTCCCCCCACCAGCCCCCCTCGCCACCAGCCTCAGACTTTGGAGACACGGAAACAATTTTTTCCCCAAAAAAATATATTAGTTTTAGTGCAGGCATCCTCAAACTGCGGCCCTCCAGATGTTGTAAAACTATAACTCCCAGCATGCCCAGACAACCTACAGCCATCAGCAGGGCATGGTGGGAATTGTAGTTTTACAACATCTGGAGGGCCGCAGTTTTAGGATGCCTGCTTAGTGTCTCCAAAGTCTGAGAACCATACATATTGGGCATCGTCGCGTGCGTAAAAGTCGTCGCTATAAAAATAACTTCTTAGAGTATTAGAGCCGAGCTTGTTAGGTGCAGCAGGGCCGAGCTTGTTAGGTGCAGCAGGGCCGAGCTTGTTAGGTGCAGCAGGGCCGAGCTTGTTAGGTGCAGCAGGGCCGAGCTTGTTAGGTGCTGCAGGGCGGAGCTTGTTAGGTGCAGCAGGGCCGAGCTTGTTAGGTGCAGCGGGGCCGAGCTTGTTAGGTGCAGCGGGGCCAAGCTTTGTTAGGTACAGCGGGGCCGAGCTTGTTAGATTCTGCAGAGCTGATCTTGTTAGGTGCAGCAGGGCAGGTGCCTACTATATATGTTGGGGTGAAATCCTACTGTGTCCTTACATTGAACTGTAGCCGCATGTACCGACTGTTCACAGTACAGACACTGCGGGCTCAAACAGTCCAGTTACAAATTCACCTCTGCTGCATTTGTTCACAAATCTGTGCCTATACTGCAATGATATTTATTTTCTTTAGTTCTATCCGCTTCTAGAAAAGCTGTGTGAAAGCCAATATTGCTGCCATTCCGACCTTCACACAGCTTTCCCAAACCGCAGAACGTCGGGTGCACCTCTGCCAGAATATGTGCATTCCACCGAGACCTTCTCCACACAGCTGGGGGCAGATTTAGGTATAGGCTGTATATAGGTATAGACCGTATATAGGTATAGAATGTATATGGTTATAGGCTGTATATATGTACATAGGTATAGGCTGTGTATAGGTATATCTATCTATCTATCTATACATTATAATCCCTGCAACATGCTATACAATATACATTATAATCCATGCACCATGCCGTTCAATATATAGTATAACACCTACACTGTGGGGTTATGTTGTATATTGTATGGCATGGTGTATGGATTATAATGTATATTGTACGGCATGGTGTATGGATTATAATGTATATTGTACGGCATGGTGTATGGATTATAATGTATATTGTACGGCATGGTGTATGGATTATAGTTTATATTTTACTGTATAATATATGGATTATAATGTATATTGTACAGCATGGTGCAGGGGTTATAATGTATATTGTACAGCATGGTGCAGGGGTTATAATGTATATTATATGGCATGGTGCAGGGATTATAATGTATTCTGCACAGCATGGTGTAGGGATTATACTGTGTATTACACAGCATGGTGTAGGGATTATACTGTATTGTACGGGATGGTGCAGGGGTTACATTGTATGCTCTTTAATGTGACAATTATTTTAGGTTTTCCTATCGCCCACCTTATTTGGCGCTGTGCCCAGCTCTGAGCCGACCACGCTCAGCAGCTGCCAAGGCTTAGAGGGAACACTGGTCATAAGAGGCGACAAGCATTCTTTACAGTGAGATCTGTGAATCTCTGGAATAGCCTGCCGCTGGAGCTGGTCACAGCAAATACAGTAGATGGCTTCAAAAAAGGTTTAGATGACTTTTTAATTTAAAATAACATTGAGGCTTATGACAATGTATAGAAATCTTGTTCTACGCTCCCTTTCCCTTTGGCCCAACCCCTTTTTAAAAGTAAGATGGAAATTGATCCAGGGATTGATATAGCAGGATTACAGGTTGGACTTGATAGACTTTTGTCTTTTTCTATCCTTCACAACTACAGTATGTAACTGTGTAACTAGTTTATGTGCCTTTTTGCTAGGTATAGTGATATCTATGTGCAGTTTGTTTCCAGATTCATAAAACCTAGTCTATTGGCTTTAAGTGCCTCCTGGAATATATGATTCCATGGTGTTACTGTTGTCTGTATTGTAGTTGTGTTAGCTGTGGGTTGCGCTTTCTGTTTGCTGGTTGGCCTTTGATTTTCTACTGTCTTGCTAGACTTTGCAATTGTTGGTCAGTTTCTGCCAGGTTTCATTCCTCTTATCTACATCCATCTCTGTTATATAGTTACATAGTCAATACGGTTGAAAAAAGGCATAAGTCCATCAAGTTCAACCAAGGGATAGGTGGGGATGCGAATCCCAGAAGGAATTGAGACTCAGATTTCTACATGTTTTTATAAACACTAATGTTGTTTACTTTTAAGAATTTATCTAAACCCTTTTTAAAACTCTCCACTGCTCCTGCAGTGACCACGTCCTGAGGACGTCTATTCCACAGATTCACAGTTCTTACAGTAAAGAAGCTTTGACGCTTCTGGAGACTGAACTTTTTCTTCTCCAGTCAGTTAATCATGTCCGCCCTTAGACGTCTCTTCTCAAGACTAAATAAATTCATAGCTAAGACCCTTATCAGTTTAGTCGCTCTCCTCTGTACTTTTTCCAGCTGCAGTGCGTCCTTTCTATGGACTGGTGCCCAGAACTGAACTGCATATTCCAGATGAGGCAGCATCAGCGCTTTGTAAAGTGGTAGTATTACATCCCTGCCCCGCGAGTCCATGCCTCGTTTAATGCCTTAGAAGCAGCTGATTGACATTGAATGCTGTAATTTAATCTACCATCCACAAGGACACCCGAATCTTTCTCTATAAGTGACTCTCCCAGTGTTACAACACCTAGGACATATGATGCACAGAGATTATTACTACCAAGATGCATAACTTTACATTTGTCCACTTCATTTGCCAAGTTGATGCTGTGACAACCACCCGCCAATCCCGTCGTACTATGCCACAGTTGCCATACAGGTCTCGTCCACTAGAGACTTCTGGAGGCGAATCCACTGTGAGCACAGTAGACGTTTAGGATTGTTTGGTGTGCCCATACATGATACAATCGCGATTGTAGGTACAATCGGTAAAATAAAATGATTGATTTTGCGCTGGAAATCAAATTAATTTGCTGCCACCACTCTTCGTATTGAATCGGGGCAAAGAGACCCCAGCTAGCTAATCCTAAAGGGAAGAATTGGTTATTTGCAACCTAGCTAACCAATTAACAATTTATAAAAATAAGACAATGCGGTAGTATGTCTCTTCTGAGGACAGAGTTCTTAGCATAGACCAGATAATCAAGTAACAAGGGCAAAACTATTCTAAAAACTATACACAAAAAATATATACATTAAAACTGACAGATAAATATACCTGCCAGTTGAACAGATTAGTTGGATAGAAATAGGTAAGAAGTGGAAGGGAATAGAATGTCTGTAAGTTCAGAATTACCGTGGTAAAGTCCAGTAAAAGATAAAGTCTTTGAAGGAATAATCCAAGATGGCGGGGTGCCCGTGTCAAGCAGGCGGTCGTGATGTTATTCGACGTCAGATGGTAGATGAAGGACTAGGATCTGCGTGGGTCACTCTGTTTTACCCACTCTGGAGCTGGGAGTGGCTATGACACGCACAAGTCCAGCCTTGTGTAATTGAAAGTGGGGCAGTCCTTGCCCTGAGAGGGAGAAAATCTGGCAGCATCATTGCTTTGCCAGTTTCTCCGTACTTTATTAGGAAATAAAGTACATATTTATAATCAGGACAATTTTGCGCATCATCTGATATCAAATATGACTGGAAGACAATACAGTGTGCCTGAGAACCGTCATATTTCAGAGAGGGAATTTCAAATTTGTTTGCGGATTTCCAGGAAGGTGTGTTAGAATAACCCGAACAACCTCTGAAGAGATGGTTCCTTTCATATTTTCCTAACCCATGAAATATGAGGAAAATATGGGAAAAATATGAAGTCTATGGATTGGAGGTGACTTTCAGGGCATCTTCCTTCTTGTACCAACCAGCTGTGTGATAAGGATCTGTCCTTTTCTTTTGAAGTTTGCTGCCCAGGCTAAACGTGTGAGACCTCCTGCGATGCAGGAGCCACACAGACTGGGAAGATGCACTTTTTATGAGGTTTTGTCATGATGATATCAGAGTGATGGATGTATAACCTGGCAGGGGGTGCTCCTCTGTCCAGGAAGATTCTTTTGGCACGGAGGTGCTAATTGACTCTGATCTGTGAGCTGTGCTAGCAAGGTGAATTACTTCTGGGTTGAAAAATATATATATATATATATATATATATATTTATTTTAACTCTTTGTGTGCAGGAGAGGGCTCTTGTGATTTTTTGTGATTTTAAACCGGACGCATTCGCGATTTCTTCGAATTGCTGAGATCGCGAAGCGTCACAGATGCCCAAAGTGTTCAAGTCAGCTTGTAGTATATGGACATCTTCCATAGACTGTACAGTTCTACATAGCTTAGTATCATCTGCAAAAATAGAAATGGTGCTATTAATCTCGTCCTCTATGTCATTAATAAATAAATTAAATAATAAAGGGGCCAGCACTGAACCTTGGGGTACACCACTTATAACCTGGGACCATTCTAAATAGGAATCATTGACCACAACTCTCTGGACACGTCCTTCAGCCAGTTTTCAATCCAATTACAAACTATACCTTCCAAGCTTATAGACCTTACTTTACCTATTAAGCGTCTATGAGGGACAGTATCAAAAGCCTTTGCAAAATCCAGAAACACTACATCCACAGCCGCCCCTCTGTCCAGGATACTACTCACCTCCTCAGGTTAGCCTGACAACTTCTGTCCTTGGTAAACCCATGCTGGTTATCACTTATAATATTATTTATAGTCATACTCCTGTATATAGTTCCTTAAGAGTCCTTCAAACATTTTTCCCACAACAGAAGTTAAACTAGACTAACTTTTGAATATGGGTGCCACATTTGCCTTGCGCCAATCACTTGGCACTGTACCAGTACCTAGAGAATCTTTAAAAATTATAAACAGAGGCACAGCAATGACTGAATTGAGCTCTTTAACCACCTCAGCCCCCAGGGCTTAAACACCCTGAAAGACCAGGCCACTTTTTACACTTCTGACCTACACTACTTTCACCGTTTATTGATCGGTCATGCAACTTACCACCCAAATGAATTTTACCTCCTTTTCTTCTCACTAATAGAGCTTTCATTTGGTGGTATTTCATTGCTGCTGACATTTTTACTTTTTTTGTTATTAATCGAAATTTAACGATTTTTTTGCAAAAAAATGACATTTTTCACTTTCAGTTAAAATTTTGCAAAAAAAACGAGATCCATATATAAATTTTGCTCTAAATTTATTGTTCTACATGTCTTTGATTAAAAAAAAATGTTTGGGTAACAAAAAAAAATGGTTTGGGTAAAAGTTATAGCGTTTACAAACTATGGTACAAAAATGTGAATTTCCGCTTTTTGAAGCAGCTCTGACTTTCTGAGCACCTGTCATGTTTCCTGAGGTTCTACAATGCCCAGACAGTACAAACACCCCACAAATGACCCCATTTCGGAAAGTACACACCCTAAGGTATTCGCTGATGGGCATAGTGAGTTCATAGAACTTTTTATTTTTTGTCACAAGTTAGCGGAAAATGATGATTTTTATTTTTTTTTTTCTTACAAAGTCTCATATTCCACTAACTTGTGACAAAAAATAAAAAGTTCTATGAACTCACTATGCCCATCACGAAATACCTTGGGGTCTCTTCTTTCCAAAATGGGGTCACTTGTGGGGTAGTTATACTGCCCTGGCATTCTAGGGGCCCAAATGTGTGGTAAGGAGTTTGAAATCAAATTCTGTAAAAAATGACCAGTGAAATCCGAAAGGTGCTCTTTGGAATATGGGCCCCTTTGCCCACCTAGGCTGCAAAAAAGTGTCACACATCTGGTATCTCTGTATTCAGGAGAAGTTGAGGAATGTGTTTTGGGGTGTCTTTTTACATATACCCATGCTGGGTGAGATAAATATCTTGGTCAAATGCCAACTTTGTATAAAAAAATGGGAAAAGTTGTCTTTTTCCAAGATATTTCTCTCACCCAGCATGGGTATATGTAAAATGACACCCCAAAACACATTCCCCAACTTCTCCTGAGTACGGAGATACCAGATGTGTGACACTTTTTTGCAGCCTAGGTGGGCAAAGGGGTCCATATTCCAAAGAGCACCTTTCGGATTTCACTGGTCATTTTTTACAGAATTTGATTTCAAACTCCTTACCACACATTTGGGCCCCTAGAATGCCAGGGCAGTATAACTACCCCACAAGTGACCCCATTTTGGAAAGAAGACACCCCAAGGTATTCGCTGATAGGGATAGTGAGTTCATGGAAGTTTTTATTTTTTGTCACAAGTTAGTGGAATATGAGACTTTGTAAGAAAAAATAAAATAAAAAAAAAATCATCATTTTCCACTAACTTGTGACAAAAAATAAAAAATTCTAGGAACTCGCCATGCCCCTCACGGAATACCTTGGAGTGTCTTCTTTCCAAAATGGGGTCACTTGTGGTGGTAGTTATACTGCCCTGGCATTTTCCAGGGGCCCTAATGTGTGGTAAGTAGGTAAATGACCTGTGAAATCCGAAAGGTGCTCTTTGGAATGTGGGCCCCTTTCCCCACCTAGGCTGCAAAAAAGTGCCACACATGTGGTATCTCCGTACTCGGGAGAAGTTGGGGAATGTGTTTTGGGGTGTCATATTACATATACCCATGCTGGGTGAGAGAAATATCTTGGCAAAAGACAACTTTTCCCATTTTTTTATACAAAGTTGGCATTTGACCAAGATATTTCTCACCCAGCATGGGTATATGTAAAAAGACACCCCAAAACACATTCCTCAACTTCTCCTGAGTACGGCGATACCAGATGTGTGACACTTTTTTGCAGCCTAAATGCGCAAAGGGGCCCACATTCCTTTTATGAGGGCATTTTTAGACATTTGGATCCCAGACTTCTTTTCACGCTTTAGGGCCCCTAGAATGCCAGGGCAGTATAAATACCCCACATGTGACCCCATTTTGGAAAGAAGACACCCCAAGGTATTCAATGAGGGGCATGGCGAGTTCATAGAAATTTTATTTTTTTGGCACAAGTTAGCGGAAATTGATTTTATTTATTTTTTTCTCACAAAGTCTCCCTTTCCGCTAACTTGGGACAAAAATTTCAATCTTTCATGGACTCAATATGCCCCTCACGGAATACCTGGGGGTGTCTTCTTTCCGAAATGGGGTCACATGTGGGGTATTTATACTGCCCTGGCATTCTAGGGGCCCTAAAGCGTGAGAAGAAGTCTGGAATATAAATGTCTAAAAATTTTTACGCATTTGGATTCCGTGAGGGGTATGGTGAGTTCATGTGAGATTTAATTTTTTGACGCAAGTTAGTGGAATATGAGACTTTGTAAGAAAAAAAATTTTTTTTACGCTAACTTGGGCCAAAAAAATGTCTGAATGGAGCCTTACAGAGGGGTGATCAATGACAGGGGGGTGATCAATGACAGGGGTGTGATCAATGACAGGGGGGTGATCAATGACAGGGGGGTGATCAGAGAGTCTATATGGGGTGATCACCAGTCATTGATCACGCCCCTGTAAGGCTCCATTCAGACGTCCGTGTGCGTTTTGCGGATCTGATCCATCTATCAGTGCATCCGTAAAAATCATGCGGACATCTGAATGGAGCTTTACAGGGGGGTGATCAATGACAGGGGGGTAATCAATGACAGGGGGGTGATCAGGGAGTCTATATGGGGTGATCACCACAGTCATTGATCATGCCCCTGTAAGGCTCCATTCAGACGTCCGTGTGCGTTTTGCGGATCCGATCCATCTATCAGTGGATCTGTAAAAATCATGCGGACGTCTGAATGGAGCTTTACAGGGGGTTGATCAATGACGGGGGTAATCAATGACAGGGGAGTGATCAGGGAGTCTATATGGGGTGATCACCACAGTCATTGATCATGCCCCTGTAAGGTTCCATTCAGACGTCCGTGTGCGTTTTGCGGATCCGATCCATCTATCAGTGGATCCGTAAAAATCATGCGGACATCTGAATGGAGCTTTACAGGGGTGTGATCAATGACAGGGGGGTAATCAATGACAGGGGGGTGATCAGGGAGTCTATATGGGGTGATCACCACAGTCATTGATCATGCCCCTGTAAGGCTCCATTCAGACGTCCGTGTGCGTTTTGCGGATCCGATCCATCTATCAGTGGATCCGTAAAAATCATGCGGACGTCTGAATGGAGCTTTACAGGGGGGTGATCAATGACAGGGGGGTAATCAATGACAGGGGGGTGATCAGGGAGTCTATATGGGGTGATCACCACAGTCATTGATCATGCCCCTGTAAGCTCCATTCAGACGTCCGTGTGCGTTTTGCGGATCCGATCCATCTATCAGTGGATCCGTAAAAATCATGCGGACGTCTGAATGGAGCTTTACAGGGGTGTGATCAATGACAGGGGGGTAATCAATGACAGGGGGGTGATCAGGGAGTCTATATGGGGTGATCAGGGGTGATCAAGGGTGAATAAGGGGTTAATAAGTGACGGGGGGGTGTAGTGTAGTGTGGTGCTTGGTGCAACATATTACTGAGCTACCTGTGTCCTCTGGTGGTCGATCCAAACAAAGGGGACCACCAGAGGACCAGGTAGCAGGTATATTAGACGCTGTTATCAAAACAGCGTCTAATATACCTGTTAGGGGTTAAAAAAATCACATCTCCAGCCTGCCAGCGAACGATCGCCGCTGGCAGGCTGGAGATCCACTTTCTTACCTTCCGTTCCTGTGAGCGCGCGCGCCTGTGTGCGCGCGTTCACAGGAAATCTCGGCCATCGCGAGAGGACGCGCCGGCGCGTACACTCGGAATGAATCAACCACCTCCAGGACGCGTCTGTGCGTACAGCGGTCCGGAGGTGGCTAAGCACTCTTGGGTGTAATCTAGAGGTGGGACGAATCCAATTTTTTTCGAATCTGAATTCGAAAAGGTTCTCGAATATATTGAATCTTTCGAATCTCGAATCCTACGAATCCTGTACATAAGAATTGTCCAGGGATGTGCTGTCCAGAAACAATGGATCTGTATGGGGATGAATGATCAGACATTATACTCGAAAATCATCCCCATACAGAGGAAAGGATCACTACATGTAAATGCAGCTCTCACCTCCTCGGAGGAGCAGGCAGTTACTTCCCAAAGTTCCCAGTAACTGCCTTTAATGAGGACCACAGGCTTGGTCTATAGGACAGCTTCAGGTGTGTGCAGTCACAGTTAGACTGCACCATCTGCATGTCTCATAAGAGAGGGACTTCTTGTGTCAAGATCATTGGGAAGTGCATTGGTACTATGACCCCCATCATCAGCCTGCCACTCACATATCAATAGACAGCAGCAGACCAGCGCAACACAACTTACAAGAAGTCACTACTACTACTCCAACCCTGTCCTGACAGCATGCTTGGTGCTGTAGTTGGTAAGTGCAGTATTTGGTAAGAAGGTAGCAGGCACACTCGTAGATGGGATTGTATAAAATAGCTTTATTTAGAATGTTTGTATAAAATCTTGTATATATGGTTTCAAGAATGGCGTGGAAATAAAGGGAAATTGATGAGGACTCCGGACACTGGGTGTGTGTGCCGGATGGGGTAAACGAAGAATGTGATGTGTGGTATAGTAGCTGGTATCAGACTTTGGTGAAAAAACTAGTGGGACGCCGCACTCAGGTTCAGAACACCAATTCCCCCACAGCATTTTTTCTGCTTGCAAAGACCTTATACAATATTATACAGTACGTGACTGTATACACAATTATACACTACCTCGCAGCGAGACATTTCCTTTTCAAAAAGGACACTCCACTACTAATAGTCGCTGGGAAGGGTGACTACTCCACTGCGTCCAATTGAAAAGCGCTATACAATAGAGATCACCTAGAAGTACTACAAGTCATGCAGCTAAGACAGCCATATTCATCAAATAATTTTTCATTTTTAATATATTTTTTTATCCTTTTTTTATTTCCAATTTTTTAAATTTGTATTTTATATTTGGAAATGAGACAATTATAATCCATTCCATAATGTTGATATCACAAAGGGACCAATGGAGATGAGTACTGCCCTCCAAAATGGAGAGTTTAAAAGGATAACCCATATGAACTATATACAGAGCCACTGAGAAAAGAGCATGTGAGCTCTGAAACGCGTTTGGAAAATAATAATCTAAGATATCCAAAGTGGTGAGGACCCCTGGCAAGTGGATAGCCAGATACACCCGGCTGGAGTACTTCACTAGAAGGGCAAGCGCAGAATATACAGCGCATCAGGGCGGCAAGTACAGGGGCCAAACACCACGAAGGAGAAGGTGAATGCAAAGATAAGCGTGTTCGCTCAAAGAGAATCTCCGCTAAGCTGGAAAGTACCACACACGTGGGATGCCACCATACAGGATAAGCCAAAGTTCTTTCCCCAGCAGTGAAAGACGGCGCAGCACAAACCCCAGGAGTGGTAATATTGATCTCAGCAATATTGGATATACTTATTTACAGGAATCTATTACAAAATCTACTATTAAGACCCAGGCAATTAACTGTTAACAAATAGTAACTCATATATCAATTCATACACAGACTAGGACTATTATCAAGGAGTATCTGCAGATATAAGCCAACTAGTCAATTATTTTAAATTTGTTTTTATATGTAAAAAAAATTATTTTTATTTTTTGGGGCGGAGGGGGGGGGGGGGGGTGGTTATGTTTGTTATCCTTTTTAATTGCCTTATTATATAATATCATGTATTGCATCTGATTAAAAGATAGATTTATATGCCTGTCATACTGATTAATTAAAAGATAGTGTGCCTGTCATACTGTTTCTTTATTTCATCAGTGATACACTATTATAGAAACACTGTGAATGAAACAGAGTATAAACTAGAAACAAAGATCTAGACACAACGTACCACAGCTGATAGTGTTTTACATTAGAAAATAATAAAAGTGATGTTTTAATAATTAGCTTGGTATATGGAAAACTAAGGCGATAAATAGTCTCTTGACTAATTGTAAGAAGTCAGAAGGAAGTATTCACATTGAGACAACTTCTGTGATGTCAGTTCACTCTCCCTCCTATCTAGTTATTTTAGGGCATTTTGCGTGTTGGGTTCAGAATTGTTTGGGTTCAGGAGAATTAATACAATAGGGAAAAGCTTGTACAGAAAAATTTTTAAATTCCTCAGTTCTAGTCACGGCCACTAGTCTCCAAAGTTTGCCTGCTGAGCATCATTCATTTGCTGATGTACCTCCCCCTCATAGAAATTATGACTGTTTCATTGACCTAGATGTCGGTAAATACTGTATATTGCCAAAGGGAGGATTTACTCCTTGTCTGCTCCAGGGACACGGAGAATCCGCAGAAGGGATTCATTTGTCCTTTCAGTTACCCAGCTGTTGCTGGATTCTGGCTGCTGGCCATGAAAGATGGTGATCTTCATCTCTGTGTTGACTACAGAGGACTTATTAACATCGACATGCATAACCTGAAACCCTTAAAGGGGTTGTCTCACTTCAGCAAATAGCATTCATTATGTAGAGAAAATTAATATAAGGCATTTTCTAATGTATTTTTATTATTCATATTGCTTCATTTGCTGGCTGGATTCATTTTTCCATCACATTATACACTGATGGGTTCCATGGGTTATGACCACCCTGCAATCCAGCAGCGGTGGCCGTGTTTGCACTCTATAGGAAAAATACCAGCCTATGTGCACTCACACGGTTCCGGCCACCATAGTGTGCAAGCATGACCACCACTGATGGATTGCAGGGTGGTCGTAAACATGGAAACAAGCAGCGTATAATGTGATGGAAAATGAATCCATCCAGCAAAGGAAGCAAAATGGATGATCACAATACATTAGTAAGAGGCTTGTATTAACTTTTTCTACATGATAAATGCCACTTGCTGAAGTGAGACAATCCTTTTAGGGCATTTGCTCCTCAAGAAATTATTTTCTTTGGGCCCTATATCTAGACACTGAGCTGCCGTTATTTTTGCTTGGGACGCCTGTGATGTGGAAGCAGGGCCACTGCTTTCACAATCATCTCAGGATCATAGGCTGCATCCAGGGGCAAAACTACCACAGCGGCAGACCATGCGACTGCTTTGGGGCCCAGGGTGAAAACGTGGTCAGGACTCTACCCTCTAAAGGAGCAACTTTTAGCAAATGAGGCAGTGAAAAAATAGCCCAAGGATCATTGAAAGGGGTTTAGGCGGAAACCCTTCTGTCCTGTGTGGGGGCCCTGGTTTGATCCTTGCTATGGCTGCATCCCTATGTTTCTATTGAGAGAGTAGTGGATGCATGGAATAGCCTTCCTGCAGAAGTGGCAGCTGCAAATACAGTGAAGGAGTTTAAGCATGCATGGGATAGGCATAAGGCCATCCTTCATATAAGATAGGGCCAGGGGCTATTCATAGTATTTAGTATATTGGGCAGACTAGATGGGCCAAATGGTTCTTATCTGCCGACACATTCTATGTTTCTATTCCTTTTTCTCCCAGAATGTTTTTACTACAGAATTAAACAATTACTGTATGTAGGTAATCGGGAATCGGTGGGAAGAAAAGGGAATGGAAGAACTAGTTGGAGAGGCCAGTTGTGGTATATATACTGTAGATCATAAGATCACATAGGCTGGAGTGATGCCCTGATGTTTTTATTTTGCCACTATTTCCAAAGATTTCCTTTATCACCACATTTGAGATATGATCTGCGGGGCACTCTTTCTGGTTGGATCTTCTTTTAATTAACCTGCTTTTGGGCTCCAGCATACGACTGTATTTTTCACACATTTCACCTATTCATTTCTCTGAGGCTATGCACACTTCATTCTTTGTAAGGATCTGTGAGCCTGATCTGCAAATCTTGGCACAGTTCAGTCTTGTCCCTTATTTGCAAATGAGAATAACAATTTCTATTGATGAGAATTTAAAAATATATGAAATGCAGATATCCATATTTTGCAAGTCTGTTTTTTGTGGACCAAAATATGGACCTTCCGTGTGTGCATAAGGCCTTTGATTCACGAACGTTCTTCCCTTGACTGTGTTACTATATGTGAGGGTAGTTGAAGTTGCCTAAAACAATTAGAATTCTTTTCTATGCTGCCTGTTCCATTTTTTTTCTTCCAGAGAACAAATACAAACAAACACCATCCATCATGTGTCTCATTCAGCCAAGCTTCAACCACACTTACAACTGATGTCATATTGTTTCTCAAATAGCAGCACCGCTAGCCCCCCCCCCCCCCCCCCCCCCCCCATTTTACTTGCTGGGCTTCTTGGTTTGTTAACAAAAATGTTTATTATATGTTAGACAGGGCTTATTTTTTGGCCAACATTTATTGAAAGTGTATGAGCTCCCGCGTTACTCATCATCATCATCCTGTCCACCTCAATGCCAAAAACAACATAGAAATTTTGTTGTAGGCTTTTCGATAACAAAAACATTTGTGTCACCTTAAATTTTCCTTTTTGATTTAGGGTATTGTGTTTCTCTTGCTGGTGATTTGCTCAGGACTCAGCTATAGTTGTAGCTTTAACCACAACCCCATATCAGATGATTATATGAAGAAAATAAATACAATGGTGAGTTCTTTGTAAGATTTCTACTATTTATTGTAATTAATACTCTCCTAGCACTTTGTGTTATTTTTCAGCTGAGGACGGCTGGGTGTGTTTGCAGTGGTTACGGTCCAATTATGTAGAGTTTTTATACACAGTTGAATCACAATATTATGACCACTTCCTACTTTTCAGGTCTGCAGCACGTATGTAGCTCATGAAGACGTTCACAAGTCGTGAGCTGGCTTGGTGGGTATATAAGATGTGTGAAAGGCTGTCTGCGCACACATTCTTTGTTGCTGTCATGGGTAAAAGGTGTGATTTTCCTTGCATTGCAAAAAGGGATGATTTATGTAGTATGAGACTGGCACTCCCTCGCATGGAAATAGAACAATAGTAATAGTGTTGTTACACAATATTTAATTGGCAAAATATATTAAAATACAACGTTACAATACAATATTAAAATGACAATCGCTGCAGCGTAAACAATATCAATCCCTAAAAATACCTAAAATCTAAAACTTCAATAAAAACTCAAAAAAAGTCCAAAAAGAAGGGGACCATACGTCCTGAATGTGCAAAAATATCGCAAGCCAAAAGTGTCAGTCTATTCCTTATAATAGTATGGGCATTCCTTTCTCATATGCAATGTAACATGCAAAATCCATGCAAGGCACCTTTTCAAATTTTCGGAATTGTCCGATATAAATATTCAAAAAAAGTATCCAATCGGACACCAAGTTTTTACTCACAGGTGAATGTCGATTATCCTGCACTCCCAATATTCGATCCTTTTGATTTTTACTCACGGTATTTATTCATTATCCCGTGGTTCTCAATGATTAGCGTCCCACCTGGTTCATTCGTCACTGGTCTCTCTCGATCGTTATCCACAAATCTCGGATCCGGTTATATGATCAGGGTGTAATATCGCGAGAGGAACTAGTTGGAAGTTCATGACCAAGACTTCCAAGTACTACCCTGGCCACCTAGTTCCTCAGACATGAACCCAATTAAGCATCTATGGAACCACCTTGATCTTTGTGTTCACTCTATGGATCCTCCCCCACACACCCTCCAGCAGCTGTGGTATGCACTGGAGTGAGTATGGCTCCAGATACCTGTGACAACCTACAGGACCTTACTGAGTGATTGCCAGCCTATCTAGTTGCTGTCCATGCTACACATGGTTACTCTGGATATTCGCTGTATATTAGGTCATAATAATGTGACTTAACTGTGTATATTGCTATAATGGTAACATCCTTGCAGTAGAAGTTATTGGGCACTGTGACTGGTACTGTTTGACATTGTAACAATTTGCCCTAATGTTTTACATATACTTTCCCCTGTTTTTCATCATTATTTAGAAGGCTGTTCACATTTGCATAGGCATTTCCATTCCGGCATTCTATGGGCCAGATTTTTTTATTACACTTACATCTTACTCCACTTTTACATATGTCCCTTTTGGCTAAGTCAGATTTATTAATGGTCCTTTAATACTGTGATAAATGTGGTTTGACAGTAGCAATTTATCCTTCAGTAAGCGGCTTTCCAAAAGTCGCATGTCTTTATGAAAAAGTCGCAAGTTCTATTAAAAAGTCGCATAAGATAAGAATGGTCCTCACTGGAGTGAAATTGTGCAATTTTTTACGACTTTTTAAATTGTCGAAATAGTAAATCTGTCTAGATATTTATTTACATAAGAAAACACGCACACTTTCCGAAAACTGGCAGGCATAGCGCAGAGCCAATAAAAGTCGCAAATGGCGACTGCGCAAAAATTTGCGACTTGTTCACTCCATTATTTTGACTTGAGCTAATGATAAATCTGGCCCTATGTTTTTTTTGTTATCAAAATGATGGAAACCATATCGGAAACCAACAGCCGCCATTAAGAATTATATTGTTTTATCAGTCAATACTCCGATGCTGCACAGAGTAGAAAAGATCATTAAAGTATCAGAATGTGCACTGATTTTATATACCATAGCTTATTTTGTCTTATTATATCTCTTTATCTTATTCCCAACTTAACCTTTACCTTTCCCATATGTTCTTCTATGTACTGTTTGAAAAATCAATAAAAAAAGAGTAAAAATGATTTTATTTTCTTTCTAAAGGAAGGATACATACCATTCAATTCTCACGTAAAAAGGCCAGTAATAATTCCTGAAGAGAAGGAGGTACTGTACCTTTACATTTTACATCACTAGTGTGTTCCTTTCAACTTCATACAATTTTAACAATCCCTAATCTGATCACTGCTATAGGTATGATCATAACGTGTAGACAGTGAAATGGATTATGGGAAAGGACACAGATTTATTTTGCTTTGATGGGAATATTTTAAGTTATATTTAAATACTGCATTTAATACTACTATAGATGAGTGAATTTCTCAAAAACTCGATTCAGACGGTTCGCCAAATTTTCCGAAAAGATTTGTTTCGATGCAAATTAATTCATGCCGAATCGCGTTAAAAAACTGCTTTTTCCTGGCTGCAGAGAGCCTGTATAGTGGTGTAGACCACTGTGCCTTGCAGCAACACGCATAGTGAGTCTGCTGTGGCAGTGAAACAATACTTTGAGTCAGTATGACACGCAAATGACGTCGCTCTTAGAATCACTGCACACTTTACTTCTTTGGGCAGTTACGGGGCCAAAACTGACCAAATAACTCAAGTGTGAACTCAGCCTTACAGGTCGATGTTAGCGTCAGGTATAAAGAACCGTGCAGAGGCCCAAGATCCTACTATAACGCGAAAGAGCGCACTTCTTTTACACCGTGGTCAGCTGAATCCACATAGATGTCTACAGAACCTGTTCTATTAAACACTTATACAAGTAGAGCCCCCCTGGCAGAGTTGAGAGGTAGTCAGCAGTAAGTTTGTGTTGACTTCACTGATTTTTTTGCCCTTACTCTGATCCGTCAGAACAATAACCCCCCAAAAAATCCTGTCTGTTGAGTATCCGCCTTCACTCAGTCAGCATTTGGTCAGTAATCCATCAGTATTGCTAATGTCAATGTGTCACGACGGACGTGCACTCAGTATAAACGATAATACACCAACCAGGCTCTGGACGAGAGACAGGGGAAGGGTCACCTCCTAGTAAATCCCTGACCTCTTTCCCTGCACTGCTCAGCCCACAGGCAGACCTTAAAGGTAGGTGTGCTGTGTCCACCAGCCTAGACTAACAAAACCCTGAACTGCCTGAGATGGTGAAGTGGGGAGATAGGAGCAGCCTGCTCGCACAGAACCTGGATGGGCTAGATGACACAAACAACCAAACTAGAAATGCCACTTATCTCTGAGAGCAGGAACAGACAGCCAACCTTTCCTCCAAACTTCCCAGACCAAAATGAACAGTATAATCCGCTCAGAGCACTTAGCTGGAGGCCATTTAAACTAATGACTCCACCCAGTGCACCTGATGAGAGGCGGATCCAGCACGACACCAAAACAAATACTAAACTCGTGCTGCTATCCTGGCCAACCTCCGCACATCGTCAGAGTGGGGCATGACACAATGTCAGGAGTGGATCCAAAACAGAGATGACACATGAATGAAATATTTGCATGTCTTCTGTGTTTTGTACCCACTCCTGCTTTTGGCTACCGAATCATAAGCCAATTCTGATGGGACCATACAGGCCTTACAGCTGCTACACAGACAGGATCTGTTGTGTGTCTCATTTTTTCTTCCTTCTGAAAGATCAGAAGAAGGGTCAAATAAGTGATGATGTCAACCAGGCCAAAAAGGCAAATTAGTGGCCCAGTCATGAAGTGGGGAGGGTGGGAACAGCATGAGAAGTCCACAGAATGGCCTAATGTATGCAGGTGGCAGCAGCATCAGGAGACCACAGAGTTGCAAGGTGACATAGTGTGGAGGTAGCAGCAGCATTAGGAGACCACAGAGTGGCACAATGACAGAGTGTGGAGGTGGCAGCAGCAGCATGAGGAGGCCACAGAGTGGCAAGGTGACATAGTGTTGAGGTAGCAGCAGCATCAGGAGACCACAGAGTGGCAATGTGACATAGTGTGGAGGTGGCAGCAGCATCAGGAGACCACAGAGTGACCCGGTGACAGAGTGGGGAGGTGGGTGGCACTAACAGTACCCACTAACGATGGGTGTAAGAAGGAGCACTTGGCATCAGATGTGTGACATCAGGCAGGTGGCAGCATCAGAATAGTAGCAGAGGCAGGTAGCCAGAAGAAACCGGTTTCTTTTGTCAAGGTTTGGGTGAGGCAGCATGGATGATCTAATCTGATGCATCAGGCATAGGTGGGTGGAAATCCTGGTTGATCCACGCCTGATTCATCTTGACAAAGGTCAGTCTCGCCTCATTTTGAGTGGACAGGCAAGTTCTCCTTGGGGTAACTATGCCCCCTGCCGCACTAAACACCCGCTCTGATGCCACACTTCTGGCCGGACAGCACAGCTTTTCCAGGGCAAACTCGACCAGTTGCGGCCACAAATCCAGTTAGTTTGGCTGCCCAGTAGTCCAGAAGATCTTCAATGATGGCTGGCAGGGTGCACTCCAAGTATGCAACCTCCTGCTGGTTTTGGTTCTGCTCTATGTCTAGCTGCTGGTGAGTGGTTTCTTCAGTATGCGGGTGAAGAAAGCTGCTTATCAGCGACTCTAGACTGAGGCTGCTGCTGATGGAGCTGGTACTGTTCCTGCCACCCCCCCCACAGCAGCCATGGCAGTGGAACGTGAGCGCAGAGGGCCCCCCCAGTCAGACAATGAGCTGCCACTGGCTAACATCGAAGTTACACAGGGGAGTACCTGTGTCCGCCTGTATCATCAAGAAATCGTTTATGGCCTTTCTCTGTTCGTGCAGTCCGTCCAACATATGGAGGGTGGAATTCCAACAGGTGGAAACGTTGCATATCAGCCTATGCTGGGGGACACCGTTCTGCCGCTGTAGCTCAAGAAGGGTGTGCTTGGCAGTGTAGGAGTGGCTGAAGTGCATGCAAAGTTTCCTGGCCATTTTTAGCATGTCTTGCAGATGGGTGGAAGACTTCAGGAAATGCTTGACAACCAGATTCAACACGTGCGCCATGCAGGACGCATGGCTCAACCCTCCTTGATGCAGCACCGACACCATGTTCTTCCCGTTGTCGGTCACCATGGTTCCTATTTTGAGTTGTTGCTGAGTCAGCCAGGATTTGATTTCTTGATGAAGGACGTGGAGCAGTTCCTCCCCTGTGTGACTCCGTTCACCCAGGCAAACTAGGTGCATAACAGCATGACACCGCCGTGCCCTGCACATGTGGTATGCTGGTGGGGCACTGTGAATTCTCCCTGCAGTGGAGGATGAGGAGGCAGAGGCGGACATTGCCGCAGGACCAACGGCGTGAGAACGTGGAGGCGGAAGCGGTGTCACCTGGCCAAGTTTCTGGTTTGGCTGGGCAGGAACCACATTTACCCAGTGCGCCGTAGTTACAGCTCCACATGTCAGCGCTGCCGTGCACTTTGGCAGACACAGACAGGCTCAAGGACTGGCCCACCTTCTGTGTGCAGGGCTGGTACTGCCTTTTTGGCAAAGAAATGACGGCTTGGGACTCTCCACCTCGTTCGGCACAAGCCATCATCAGTTTCCTGAAAGGTGCAGAGTCCACCACTTGGAAAGGCAGGGACTACAGTACCAACAACTTGGCCAGGAGCACGTTCAGCTTCTGCGCCGTTGGATGAGTGCACGTATACTGTTGTTTCTTGACATTCACTTCGGTGATCGATTGCTAACGGAATGACTGACTAGGAGGAGCAGGAGAATCAGGACCAGCAGATGATGGTAAGGACAGACAGCTTCCTTCGACTGAGGTGGTGGAGCCTTGACTGCCTGAAACTGGGTGCGTGCCACTGGGTGATGCAGCGGTTGCTGCGGCAGGCTGGACCACCGCATCAGAGCCACTGTTCTCCCAGGCCACTTTATGTTGACGCTGCATATGTTGACATAGGGTCGTGGTCATGGCACCCTGGCCACACTTCACCTTCTGCCCACAGATTCGACAAATGGCCATGTTCACCTCACCCGGCGGCTTAACAAAAAACTGCCACACTGCCGAGTAGGTGATTTTACCCCCAACACTCCGCAGTGACCAACTGCTACCGGCACTGCCTCCGTGAACCCCTGCACCACTACTTTCCGGGCCGGTAAGCTCCTGTGAAGCCAGTGGTCTACCCCGGGGAACATTTGGCTCCCGACCTTCCACTGCTGCCATCCTGCTGACTCCCGGCCACGCTACCGACTTGCTGGCTCCACCGCTGCCTCACGTGCAAGCTGACACCCTCTTCTACTGATGATAATGAAGCCCCTTCGTCACCCAGCTCCCAATTGTCATCGACTACATCATAATTGAGTATTGTCTCCACGTCACTGATGTCCTCCTCAACGGTCTCTGAGCCAGGAGCCTGACCTCTCACAACACCAGCCAGCTACCACGCCACTCTCCTCATCGCTACTTGCCCGCCTACCGGAGGAAGCGGCGGATGTCTCCTCCGGATCTTGTCTGGGCAGTAGCTGCTGACTGTCCTCTAGTAGCTCGTCCTCACTGTATAGTAGAGCTGAGTCCACAGCATATAGTACTTCTCTGGCTGAGGGAACAGAAAAGGACAGAGGCAGGTTGAGGACAGGTGAGGGTACAGGGCCTGCTCCCATGCCATGCCAACTAAGGGTTGTGTCTGACGAACCCACTGACTCTTGGCTGGGGGTAGTAGTAGTAAGTCCAATAGGTCGGCACTGCATGTAGATAGATAGAAGGTGAGTGCTGGTCCTTTCTGTTCTTGTTTCTTGGCTGGGGGTGTCTGATGTCACTTGCGACGAAGTCGAAGATCTAGTCAACCATTCAAGAACCGCTGGGTTGCTGGTCAAGACACGACCGCTAGCTAACACTGGGAGCTCAGGCCTCTCGAAGTGACCCCTGCTGCCACGCCCCCTTACTCTGCTGCGACCTGTGCCTGCACCAGAAACATTTAGGCCTGTGCAGGGCCTGTCACTTCTCTGTCTGACATACTGTTAGATCAAATAAGTAAATAAAAAGGGCTTTAATTTAGAACATGTAACTTTCCCCCACTAATACACGCCAAAAAAGGATTAAGAACTATAACTGCGGCCGTGAACTGCAAATATTCATTTTTTTGCCACTAATACACGCCAAAAAGGGCTTTCATTTTCTCACTTTACCACACAATGGCTAATAGGCCCTTTTTCTTTTTCCCCATTACCCACGACAAAAAAAAGACTTTAGAACATATAATTGCACCGCACAAGTGCTAATAAGACTCCAATAAGAAGAATGGTTTGCTGGAATTACAGATGTATCATTTATTGCAATCCTGAAATGAGCAGCAGTATAATGGCAATTTGGATCTGCAGTCAGTGCAGCATGGTGTAATAGAATTGTTCCTATTACCCAGGCTGTAACCTCGCCTATTGGACCCTGTTCTGCTTAAATATTGTGGAATAATTCCTCCCTATCCTTTCCCTACACTTCTAATGCTTTCTCCCTGAACTTATACGTTTTCAAGTCTTTCCTAGCACTGTCCCTAGCGCCTGCTAACGTCTCTCTCTGCACTAAGTACACTGGAAAATTGCTGAATCCAAGATGGCTGAGGCCATTTATAGGGCTGTGACATCACAGGGCTGTCTGGCTGCTGATTGGCTGCATGCACTGCATTGTGGGTTATCTCTCATTCCCAGAGTTCCTTGCTCCATGTCCTAACACATGCAGCAGCTATTTAAGGAAAAAATGTGATTCGTTTCCACGAAGTGTGAGGAAATTTGTGTTCGGTGCAAATCAAATAATTCCTGAAATTCGGATCGAATTCCACTTCGTCAGCTTTGATTCTCTCATCTCTAAATAATACTGTATGTAAAATCCCCTGCCACCGATGTTCCAACAGAACTCTCTCCTGCTGCTCTCCACTTCACCAATGACTGTCCAAACAAAGAGGAAGTTAAAGACCCAGGACAGGAAGTAGAATACATGGAGTGACTTAAAAAAAATGATATCCAGGAAACCATACACCTGTTTTTTGTAAAAAAATTAAACACGTACAATATTCACATACAGTATATTGTAGGTTGATAATATGTAATGAAAAAACTGTTGATGGAAATGTCCCTTTAAGGTATTTCTTTTGAATCACCTAAACACGTTCCTAAGCTTAGCATCCCTCCTGTACAATACACACCGACTTCTGGTGTGGATCTTGCAGCATGAGAATTTTCTTATAATTAGAGAAAAAACATTTCCCTTGAATTTTCAGGACCAAAACTGCATCCATTTGTTGGAGTTGTTTTTGATCAATTATACTCTGGCAAATATAGGAAGACGAGGAGGATCTGAATTGGACAAAAGGATTATAGGCTTACAATATGAAATTTACTTCATTGAGGAATGCTCATTTACGGTATGTATATCTAGTGGGACCATCAGTGTGGGGAGGGCAACACAATTTCCTTTTCCATATGGGAATGCATGCCATTTAACATATGACAGTTAGACCTCATACGTGTGTGTAAACTTGGTAACCGCATCTGTGAATTGCCATGCTCTATTTTTGACCGAAGGTTTGTATATTAGCTCACTCAGATTGCCGTGTTTTACAGTCCGCAAATTGCAAATCCGCAAAACACAGATACCGGCCATGTGCATTCTGCATTTTGCTATATAGAAATGCTTATTCTTGTCTGCAAGAATGGGACATGTTGTACATTGTTTGCAGTGCCGCAAAATGCAGAACTACGGATGTGGACAGCACACGGTGTGCTGTCCGCATGTTTTGCGACCCTATTGAAATGAATGGGTCTGCATCCGTTCCGCAAAATTATGGAACGGATGTGGACCCATACATATGGCTGTTTGAATGAGCCCTTATGTACGGGTAATGTTCCATGTACTTTGATATAAATTGGCCTCAGCAGTGACATGTGCAAGCCCAATGATGCTCAGCCTGCCGAATCACTACTGAGGCCACTTATTGGTCTGTATATAACTACTTAATAGGAACTCATAACACTGTTGAATATCACATGAATTCGTAATACTTTTTGTCCTTAAAATTTATACAATTTTGGTGAATTCATCCCAAACGAGGCAACCAGTGCATGCCACAAGCCTGGTGTGCCCAAACTGCAGGAGTTACTGTACTTTACATTAGTTTTTTATGACCTATGGATTTATTATTATTCATTTATCTCAGTTTCAGATGTTCCACTGTGATCACTTATTGTAAAAACTGCATTTATGGCATACTTTTAGGGTTGCCGGTAGAAAGTCCTTTCTGCTCAATTGATGCATATATAATTTTACTTGATTTGTACAATTAAGTTGGATCTGTTGGGAAAAAAGCTGACATAGGTCTGGAATCTGCAGCTCTGTATGCACTCAGGATGTCATAACTGTATTCTGTCCTCCATTTTGTAGATTCCCTCAGCTTGCCCTAATGAAAGTGTTACCATTCCCACCATTTTGAAAAATCTAAATGCATCTCTCGCAGCACTGAAACCGCATATAGAAAACAACTTCTCACATTGCTTGCGTGTGAAGTGTGCAGAAGGTAAGTGATCACCTGACCTGTAACAGTCTTTACCAAGCGTGGCATATAAATATGTCTCATGTGTTGAGCATCCATTCTGAACATCCGATGGATGTAAGCAGGGTAAAATTACTAGCAGTGGTTCCTTAAAGGCTGTGGACTCCTTTTGGGGCTTTGGGGCAATTTTTTTTTGTTTTTGCATTGTACTCATTTTGAGCTAAAAATCATTATTTCAGTTGGTCTTTATGAATTTGGAGCCCTTTTCTCTGTACAGGCCTGTAGCAGGCACTATATTTTTCACTCTGTTCCGTAAGGCAGCTCCGCTGACGGGCTCCTGATCGTTGACCTTATAAACACTCTATCTTACTGATAAGACTGTGGCTTAAATAGGCCAGACAGTTAGGTTTTCTGGCTCCCAGGTCTCTGTCCGGCACAGGGCCTGGACGGACACTGGGGTGTCCTCCTTTTCAGTAGCTCACGCTCAGACAGCAGCATTGTGCTGTCTGAGTGTGAGCTGCAGCCACAAACTGACTGACTGAGGCTTCTTTCACCCCCAGTCAGTCACTACAGCTAGTGGACATGTCACTCTGTGACTGACTGAAGGTGGGAGAAGCACCTCTGGCCCCAGCGCAGCTCATCTTCAAGTTCTATTTTTTTTTCTTTTGAAATGAATAAAATGGAATTATGAAAAGAATTGCCCACGAAAGTGCACATAGCCTTTAACATATAACGTGCCTGTTCTAAAGAGTGAACACTGGAGAGTCATTGGACTCCAACAGAGTAAATCCATAGCAACCAGACCTGACAGCTAAACCTATAACTAGGTCAGTGCCATGTTGGTTGTACTGATGAAGAAACACATCTTGACACACATATAGACACATACGCTCTAGAAATGCACCAGCTGGAGCAGTTAGGGGCCAATTCTGGCCTAGGTTCTTCATGCACCATATCTCAACATTGCATACACTTTATCAAAAGTGGTGTAAAAGAAAACTGGCTTAGTTGCCCATAGCAACCAATCAGCTTCCGCCTTCCATTTTCCAAAGGAGCTTTGAAAAATAAAAGGTGTAATCTGATTGGTTGCTATAGACAACTAAGCCAGTTTTCTTTTACACCACTTTTGATAAAGTGTATGCAATGTTGAGATATGGTGCATGAAGAACCTAGGCCAGAATTGGCCCCTAACTGCTCCAGCTGGTGCATTTCTAGAGCGTATGTGTCTATATGTGTGTCAAGATGTGTTTCTTCATCAGTACAACCAACATGGCACTGACCTAGTTATAGGTTTAGCTGTCAGGTCTGGTTGCTATGGATTTACTTCCCAAGAAACAAATGTTGTTTTCAGGCACCACAAGTCTAGCAACCAGTTTATTAGGCAAGTGTTCCACAGAAGCCTGTAACTCCCTGTAAAATTGTAATCGTGACCATGTCAGAAATGTTTTTATGGGAACCTTGCCGAATCATAATCACAGTTTTAGACAGCATTTTTCATTTATTTTTACAGACGAGGCACTCTCAGGGGGGACCTCTCAAATTCTCCTTCTGGGGGGGAATCCAGCATTTCTGTGTATTACATATGACAGCCCATTGATCCTTGGGGGTACCAGCCAAGAGTTAAACTGTGATCAGCATACTTTTAGGAGACTCTTAAAAGAAAAAGTTGAACACTTATCAGTTTGATAATAATTTAGCTTAAATTAGTGTTTATAAGTAGAGATAAGCGAATCGAAGTTGACGAATCTCGAATTTAAGGACAAACTCGATTAGTCCCAATGTTGAATTTCCTTGCGTTCCGTGGCAACGAATCAGATTTTTTTCTAAAATGGCTGCTGCACACGTTAGAACGAGGAAGTAAGAAGCCTGGGAACGAGAGATCACCCACAATGCCAGCCAGTCAGCAGATAGGCAGTCCCTCTGATGTCACATCGCTATAAAAAGCCTCAGCCTGCTCGGGCTCTGCAATTTTCCAGTAAACTTAGTGCAGGGAGAGATGTCACAGGCACTAGGGTCAGTGATTAGGAGAGACTTTAATGTGGAAATATAACTATTGAGTAGTTCAGGGAAAGATTATTCATAGTGTAGGGATATAATAGGGAGGCATTATCCACACTGTAGGGAGAGAGCAGGGACCCATTGCAAAGCCTGGGTAATAGGAGCTACTCTATTACACCTTGCTGCACTAATTGGGGTTACAAAAAGTACTGCAGATTTTAGTTTTTTTGTATTCTTTGATACATCAGTAATTCCAGTAATCCTTGATTCTGTTATTGGGGTGAAATTGCAGTCTGATACAACAAGTTTTGGGGTGTTTTTATTATATATATAAGTACAATCATTTATCCTTGATTTTGGGGTGAAATTGCGATCTGATACAACAAGTTTTGGAGTGAATTTTTTAAAAATTTATAAGTATATCCATTCATCCTTGATTCTGGAGTGAAATTGCAGTCTGATGCAAATGAAACACCCCAGAGTTGTGTTACTACACGCCTCTACCCCGCTACTATCTCCTAAGAGCCTTTATACTGTCATCAGATGTAATTTATATTATGTATTCCACAAATGTGCATAGAAAACTATGTTAAAAGCAGTTTTTCATGTAATTTGCCTGGTTACCAGTAGGTGGCAGCAACCCATTGCCAAGTATAGCTTAGTGTTTAGTGAATCTGAGCTGGAATGGATTATTCCAGCTCAGCTCCCCCTCTGTGGAGAGGTGGGCTGGTCCCACATCCTACAGCATGGGTGAAGAAGGAAGTTAGAGAGGAGTGTAGCTGTCACGGCTGAGGATGGGGGAAATCCTCAGCCGTGCGCGCCCGGTGATGTTATGGCGGCTCAGCCAGGAGAACAGGATAGGGAGCAGGTCACCTCCTAAACGCATCCCTAACCTGACCCTAACTCCTAACTGCATGGGCCGACCTTAAAGGTAGGAGGACCCATGCGCAGGAACCTCGGATCCCTAACTCACCCTCCGTCCGGTCCCTGCGCTAGGAGTCAGGGTAAGACGACCTACTCCTCCTAGGCACGGAGGAGCAGGAGTCTCACTGGCCAAGCTGTTGGGAAAAAGGGGAACCAAAACAGACTAACAGAAATGGCAGGTGAACAAAGTAGTTCAACCAACCTGCCACAGCCTTGCTGACTGGATCCCTGAGAACACACAGAATCCAGTACCATTAGCTGCACAAACCAAACGAAGGAAGGACCCAACAGAACATCAGATGGACATCTCACACAACATGACATAAAACATAAAGTGACATTTTCTTTATGACCACAGGGGTGGCTCTCACAGGCAGATAATAACACAGGAGGCTGCTCCAGCAAGCATGGCAGAAACAACCCCCTGAGCCATGCTAACAGCGAGGCTATATAGGGCCAAGTAGCCACACCCACAGTCATACACACCCAGTGCACACACACACTAGGAAGGAGGTTAACCCTTCCAACACCAGGGAAGGGAAACATAAATTAAAGGGGACGTGCACACAATAACATAAAACCAAGTGCACACATACACACATCACACAAAACCGCATGCACAACATAGCAAGCTGCAATGGCACAGCTCAGACTGCTACGCTGCCACATACATACTGTTGCCAGCGGCAACCACAGGTGAGGCAAATACCACAGCCCTCACCTGTGATTGACAACCAAAGAAAACCGCTGACAACCGCATGCGGTTCAGGAGTCACGGTCATAGCCATGGCCGTGACAGTAGCCCACCCCCTGCTAGGGGTAGGGTGTGTGTGTGTGTGTGGAGCTCCCCTGCATAGGGAAGACAGTAAGGACCTAGTCTCGGCTGAGACTTGTCCATATACCCAGTCTGAGCACCTTTAGCTCGGCTGGAGGAGGAAAGCAGAAACTACAGACCAACTCCAGAGTTCCAGGAAGAAAGCATCCCCTGAGAATCCATCTGTGAGATAAGTCCAGTGCCTAGAAGCCAATTCCTCCTCAGCTAGTCTGTCCCCACAAAGCAGAAGGTAACAGTAGATAAGTAGAGAAGCAAATCCTGCCATAGTTACAGAGCTACCAAGCAGACGTTTTATCCTGCAAGCTACACATTTAAAGCAGAAGTACTCATTCCTGCCAATGATTGCCAAAACCTGCTGGGACCAAGAGACCAAAGCTGTATACCGCTTAGATGCAAGTTATTTCAAGTAAAGAAACGTTTGAACTTCTTCTAAAGTTCTGGACATAATTTCTTCTGCAAAATCCCTCTATAACTCCTACACTAAAATGTATTGCAAATGAGCCAGGGGTCCGGCCTTACCCAGGTAGGAGACACCGTGACACAATTATCACCAAGCTATAGAGACATTATTGGCCATTACACCACTCTGGCATTCCTAATCTGGGACATACGTTATAACACATTGGAAGGGCCCTGTGATAGTACCCTGCGCATGATGCAATAGGCATCACGACAAATACAGGATATATTATCCACCTGACCCGGCCACTGCACTAAAAGTGGCATCAGCAAACCCGTTCCTGGTCACTGCATTAAGTGGCGTTACGAACAGGATTGGATTGTGTGTCTACCATTGCTACAAGGCCTAGGCACTGTGTAAAAACCCTGAAAATTGACTTTATTGCTTTCATTGCGGTGCCAGAAAGAGCTAAACAGTGCACGCCAGCACTCCAAGGGTTAATTCGCCATATTTCTGTAATGGCGCCGCTTCTTCATGTCCTTCAGAAGCGGGAAAACACAAGAATCCCCTCTCAGGAGTGTGAAAATGCTAACTACGCCCCTCTAGAAGCGGAAAACCTTGGCCAGGTGATGGCACTGCTGCCTCCGCATTATCAAGCTGTGGGCCCTGTGCCAATGTCCTACTCTGCTTCCTCATCCTCCACCTTGTCCTCAGCCTCCACTGCAGGCACAATTCAGAGTGCTACTCCAGCATACCACCTGCGCAGAACACAGTGTTCTGCACATGGTTTGCCTAGACAAACTGAGTCACACCAGGGTGGAACTGCTCCACATCCTTTAAGAGGAAATCAAATTCTGGCTGTCTCCTCGCCAACTGTGTCCTCCATGCCGCACATCTTTAATCTGATTGTAAAGCATTTCCTGAAGTCTTCCACCCAACTGCAAGACATCCTTAAAATGGCTAGGAAACAGCATGCACTTCAGCCACTCTTACACTGCAAAGCATGCCCTCCTTGAGCTACAAAGGCAGAATAGCATTCCCCAACATCTCCTGATATGCGACATTTCCACCTGTTGGATTTCCACCCTCCACATGTTGGACCGACTATATGAGCAAAGGAAGGCCATCAACAATTTCTTGATGATGCAGGCAGACAGGAGCACTCCCCTGTGTAACTTCAACATTAGCCAGTGGGAGCATATGCGTGACACCTGCCGTTTGCTTAGGCCCTTTGAGGAGACCACTTTATTTATTAGTCGCCAGGACCGCGGGATGAACAACGTCATTCCACTCCTTCACGTCCTGCAGCATATGCTGCTAAATCTGGCTGGACAGGGGACAGGAGACAAGGCGCCTACATCTCAGCCCTGTGGGGGCTGAACTGGAGGTGGTGGAGGCGGACATTCACGCACAAACAATGTATACAGAAATGGGTGTTTTTTCTGCACAAGTCACAGGAGAGGAGCAGGTAGAGGATGATGAGGAAGATAAGGCAGATTACCCTGAGACACAGTAGCAGTATGCAGTGGAGATGGAGGCAGGGAGTCCCTCTGAGTCCAAATGGCCAGATGCATGCTGAGTTGCTTGCGTAGCGACAGCCGTATTATCACCATTCGGCAGAGGGATGACTACTGGCTCTCGACCAGGTTAGACCCTCGCTACCGCTCGAAAATGGGGGCCTTTTTTCTACCCGCTTAGAGGAAGGATAAACTCAACTACTACCGAGACATCCTATGTAGTCAGTTGGCCGCTGCCTATGTGTGCCATCGTCCATCCTCACGAAGGTCTGAGCGGGGGGAGCCCTCTGTGCTCACGTTCCACTACCATGGCTACTGGAGGAGGGGGGGCAGGGGCAGCACCAGCCCCATCAACAGCAACTTAAGTCTGGAGTCTCTAATGAGCACATTTCTTCATCCGCCTACTGAAGAAACCACCTACCAGAAACAGCAGCAGCAAGACATGGAGCAGAACCTGAACCGGCAGGTGGTGGCATACTTAGACTGCACTACTGCGCAGCCAAACTTGATTTGTGGCCGCAACTGGCAGAGTTTGCTCTGGACAAGCTTTCCTTCCCGACCAGTAGTCTGGCATCAGAGCGGGTGTTTAGTGCGGCAGGGGGCATAGTTACCCCAAGGAGAACTCGCCTTTCCACCCGAAAATGTGGAGAGACTGACCTTTGTGAAGAAAAATCAGGCGTGGATCAACCAATATTTCCACACGCCAGTGCCTAATGCATCAGACTAGATCATTCTGGGTGCCACACCCAAACTTTGTGAAAAGAGACCCCTTTCTTCTGGCCACCAGCCACTATTCTGATGCTTCCACCTGCCTGATGAGACATACCTGCTGCCATGTTCTCCTACTGCCACCCACCATCTTGTGCTGTTACTGCCACTGCTGTTGAACCTCCCCCCCCCCCGTGACTGGGCCACTGTGTTGACTCCTCATGCGTTTGCCACCCTCACCACTCTGTGACTGGACCACTATGTTGACAATTCATGCGGTTGCCACCCTCACCACTCTGTGACTGGGCCACTATGTTGACTCCTCATGCATTTTCTACCCTCACCACTCTGTGACTGACCACTATGTTGACTCCTCATGCGTTTGCCAGCCTCACCACTCTGTGACTGGGCCACTGTGTTGACTCCTCATGCAGTTCCAACCCTCTCCATTCTGAGACTGGACCACTAGTGTCCCTGTTTGACCTTGTTGACATCACCATTTATTTTACCCTTCTTCTGATCTGTCAGAAGGATGGAAAAATGAAAAACACAACGGATCCTGTCTTTGGATCATCCGTAAGGCCAGTATGACGAGAACATATTTTGCATCAGGATATGCTCATGATTTGGAAGTCAAAAATGGGTATGTGAGGAATATGGGTCCAGCCTTCAAGGAGGCCCCAGGTGGATAAAGTCACACCTCTTCCAGCTGACAGGCACCAGGAGGATGTAGCAGGAAAACTCCCGCCAGGAGGTCTCAGCCCCGGACCAGATCTATCACTTTCCCACAGACATGTTGGCACTGACATTTCATAAGGAATTATGAATTGTCTGTCTATCCCAGGCATAATTCTGAAATCTTTTTGCAATCCTGGGCAAAGCCAAACATCCACGTGGTCCTGGCTTGATGCTAGGATGCCCAGGAGGGGAGATATACATAACTCCCCACAGAAACCACATAGCGGCACCATGTTTGGACTCTAGTTGTAGCCGGAACCCAGTCGGATTAATATGGCCCGGAACCACCTCCCTGCGACATTCTGGTCTGGAGCTATGAGCCATAATCGGTTTTGTGGCTCATTTGATGCTAGTCCCGGAACAGGAGGAGGGAACCCCTCCCGGAGGCAGGGAGGGGTGGGGCCAGCTACAGTTTAAAAGGCTTGTGCCATTAAGCGGGCGTGTCTTTTTCTGAAAGGGGGTCACGTGACCGCAGCCAAGGACTATTACACCATCCTAACCCAAAGGAACATTCATCTACCCGGTAACTGACGTGTACTCTGTGTAATCCTGTGTGTACCATATTACTTGTATTTGTAACCTCAGACCACTGTATATATTCTGTGTGTATAGTGTTATATCTAGTGTGCCATTAAGGCGATTAAATATATAATTTAATCTTGTGCTGTCTTGTATCTCGATCACGAATCCCCACGTCCGTATTTTAGCCTAGTTATAAGCTACCGCGGGTTGGTTTCTCACCCTATATAATCCCGTTAGCGGCCAGAGCTTATATCAAACGAGAAGCTGGTGGCAGATTACCTGGGCTGAGAAAGCGCTGTTTCACAGCGGCAGTGAAAAGGCTCTCTCAGCTTGTTGCCTCTGTGCCCGCGTGGACAGGTGTCTGTGTAAACTGTATCAAGCTGACCTTACACGCTCCTCTGGGATGGCGCAACATCACGCTTTGGTAACAAGTGACCATACTGCGTCCCGTGAGCTTCACGTAGGTGATGTCAAGCGGGTACGAGGAGTGGTATTCGTCACAGTGTACAAAACACAGAAGACATGCAAACTTTCCAGTCACGTGCCATCTCTGTTTTGCATCTAGTGCTGTTTTTTTATTTTTGGCCTTAGCAATACTGATGAATTATTGACCAAATGCTGACCGTGTGAAGGCAGATGCTCAAAAGGCAGGGTCTGTTTTTTTGGGGGTTGTTCTTATGACGGATCAGAAGAAGGGCAAAATAAACAGTGACGTCAACACAAACTTACTGCTGGCCCCGTAACTGACTAAAAAAGTGAAGTGATTGTAGAAGTGTCAACTGAAGGTCTTACAGACGCAAAGTAACTATTTCACTACCACAGCGGACTACCTATACATGTTCCTGCAATGCACAGTGTTCTACACCAACATACAGGCTCTCTGCAGCCAGGAATTAGCTGTTTTTTAATGCGATTCGTCACAAATAAATTTGGATCGAATCAAATCTTTTTGGAAAATTTGGCGAACCGTCCAAATTGAATTTTTGAAAAGTTCGCTCATCTCTATTTATGAGCTGTCTGGAGAGAAGTCTGTGAAAAAAACATAGCAGCCTATACCATATTGTATGTGAAAAGGTGTTGGCTGTAGAGGACAAATGGTTATTTTTTTTTTTTTTATAACTACCTATAAGAATTTTTTTTTAGCCCAAAATATGTCTGAAGCTTTTTAACCTTAAAGGGGGTCTGCAGTTTTTTTAAACTGATGATCTATCCTCTAGATAGATCATCAGCGTCTGATCGGCGGGGGTCCGACACCCGGGACCCCTGCCGATCAGCTGTTTGAGAAGGCAGCGACGCTGGCAGTTGCGCCGCAGCCTTCTCGCTGTTTACCGCAGGCCCAGTGACGTCACAACTAGTTTCACTGGCCAGAGTTTAGCCCCGCCCAGGCCATCGATACTAGTCGTGACATCACTGGGCCTGCGGTAAACAGCGAGAAGGCTCCGACGCTACTGCCAGCGCCGCTGTCTTCTCAAACATCTAATTGGCAGGGGTCCCAGGTGTCGGACCCCCACTGATCAGATGCTGATGATCTATCCAGAGGATAGATCATCAGTTTAAAAAAACTGCAGAACCCCTTTAACTTACCTTAGTGCACCATTGATAGGTAACCTCTCTATGTGACATAAAACATCAATAGGTGAATGTGGGACAATGAAAAACAGTAACCTGTGACTACAGGGTTTGTTTGTAGCCTGTAACCATGGAGACACAAAAGTCTGCATGGGAGTTGTATGCCCAAAATGGTAGGATAAACAAGATTATTTGCAAAGAGGCTTCATTTTTTTATTTTATTCCAGGTACATTGAATTTCTAAAACTGTCGCACATAGCCTTACACCATTAAGATAGCTGGTTTATAATTGAGCACAAAGAAGAAAGAAGCAATTGAGGGGTGCTCCAACTATGCTATCTCTTAAGAAGCCATACCATAACTTCTTTTGGGCGAGGCTGCTCACCTTAAATAGTTGTGCTCAGGCACAACTCTGCTCTCAACATATAAGGGCTCATGCACACAAACCTATTTTCTTTCCGTGTCCTTTCCGTCTTTTTGCCGACCGTATGCGGAGCCATTCATTTCAATGGGTCCGCAAAAAAAAAAAAAAAAGTTATTCCTTGTGCATTCCGTTTCCGTATGTCCGTATTTCCGTTCTGCAAAAAAATACATGTCCTATTATTGTCCGTATTACGGACAAGGATAGTACTGTTCTTTTAGGGGCCAGCTGTCCCGTTCCGCAAAATACGGAATGCACACGGATGTCATCCTTATTTTTTGCGGACCGCAAAATACATACGGTCGTGTGCATGAGCCCTAAGGCTGAGTCCACATCACTGTTTAGCTTTCTGTTGTTCTGATCCGGAAATGACTCATACGGATGCTAAATGTGCATAACTGATGCTCAAGATCCGTTTTTTCTGTTCTTCTGACGGATCAGAAGAACGGAAAATGAAACGTGAACTCTCCCTAAAACACATATCCTCTAGAATAGAACACAATGGGGAAGATTTACTATTGAAAATGCTCCAAAATTTGGGTGCTTTGTACCATACTTATTAAGTCATTTAGTAAGTGGTTGAGCAGAAAGGGGATTTTACCTCATATGATTTGTGGCTCCATACTTTATTGGAAGCACCACTTGTAAATCACCAGATTTTAGAGATATCACTGTCTGTAATGGATGTCTAGGAGGCATCATTGCAGGTGAGTGCACCTGTATTGCTTGTTTTTGGTCCAGTCCCATCTGGTAGAATACCATAAGGCGCTCCCTTAGCTTTTTTTTTATCCTGTTTGCATGCGTGACTGGTTTTTTATATAGTGTTTTAATGTACAGTAAGGTAGATTCTTTTTTTCTAGAAGCTGAACATATCAGTACTATGAGAAATACTATTGCAACAAGAAGACATAACAAGGGTCATCAAGATTCCAATCTAGATGTGATAAGTGAAGAACCCACAACTCCCATGGTAAAGCTTAATGGTATGTTCATGCCATTTGAGTATAAGACACAATCAAGCACAAAATCAAGGGCTCATGCACACAACTAAGTGCCCGACTCCGGAACCGCTCGCTGAGCCAAGTAGACTCTTTTATGGCTGCACAAAGAACATGGAAGCCATGTGTGATATATTTTTCTAAAGGAGTATATCCACGTTTGTAATCCATATTTTTGCTCTCAATGAAAAAATGAAGCAGTTATGCAATAGTAATATCATTATTTTATATGCTGAGTAACGTGTCTTCATAGTACCCGACTACAAACACTTTGTAGTCTGATCCTACAGTCTTAAATTTTTCCCAGACTTGTTACTAACATGCAGTAGGTAAAGCCAAACACAATGCCACCGTACTCAGCAGACATTGAATATATAGATTATACATTTTATTAATGCTATATTCACTATATAAATGTAATATGAGGTACATAACTATATCATTTCCTGTATTAGATGGAACCCTCCTCGATGTACCTTACTCAGTTTGTAGCTGGAGCCTACTTTCCCTACAGTCATTTGAGGCCTGTTTGCACAAGCCACAGTGATGCACTCTTACTTCATTTTATACCAGTATATAGCATTGCCTAACTTTGTGTTTTGTTACTACCATACATTTGCTAGGTTCAGAACAAGTAGCAGACAGATGGAACAAAGTATCAGATTGCACAGGGTCCATGACCACAGAGGTCAATAGGTCTATACATACACAAAATGGATATCTGAGATTTTGAAAAGATTTTTAAGAAAGGGTAACACAATTCTTCTTGCAGCAGCTCCAATACCTTTTGGATTTGTTGATTTTGTCACTTTCGTAGACAAATATGATCACAGGAAATTCTATCTGCTACACAGTAGTTTCTCTCTACAGGCTCCATAGGCTTATAGGATTATATAGAAAACTTCCATTTCCACTACCTTGGCCAGATAATGGGAAGAGGATAACAAGAAGACTTGCAATATCCAATTCATATCCCATATTCGCAAGTTATATTGAGTGCACAATGAGCACCTCATAAAGCTCTATGGAAGATACGGAAACAGTCAAGTTAGAGTGCCACTCTGTTGGGGAGGAGTCTTCCATTGTAGATATTGGGGAGGTCCCAATTAGTTAGACCCCCCCTATTTGACAAGTATTGCGTAAAGGAACAAATTCCTGTAGTCTACACAAAAAAGTCAAGACTATTTTTAAGTAGAGAGCTCCCATGTGGACACGTTCTGTCCTGTGATCTGACAGTTAATTCTTGTCATATAGATATTTGGCCTCATTTATCAAAACTAACAGAAAATGTTGCCTTGTTACCCATAGCGACCAATCTTAGTGCAGTTTGCAAAATGAAAGTTGGCCTCTAATTGGTTGGTATTTTTTTTGTAGACAGTTTTGATCAATGTGACTCATTTGTGTTGATCCAAGTCTTCACCCGAATTAATACCTGCATACTCATTGGCTTTGAATAGCAATGGCTCTATGTATTCAGGAGGAGGATGTGGGCACTGTCTCTGAGGGTGTAAGCCATGGCCAGTCTTAGGGGTGTGCAAACTGTGCAGTTGTACAGGGCATATACCTTGTCCCTGCTAATGGCATACCACTGGTTCTGATGGCCTGGGTTCACAGAGACTGCACCCATGATCCCACACACTCACTGTTCAGACTTATGCAATACTGGCTGTACTGGATCCACCTTTGTTCCCTAGTTTGTTAATTGCAAAGGGTTAAACTATCTGGGCACTGATATGGTATGGCTACTTGTGCACTGATAATATCATTGTATTATTTGGGCTTAGTCAGTGGTTTATCGGTGAAGATGTCCATGAAGGATCCGTGTTTGGTCCACATGGCTTTTATTTTTTTTGCCCTCCGTGTGTTATCCGTATTTTAGGGACACTGCTCAGCTGAAAATGTATTTAAAGAGCATCTCATATCATCGATCTGTGAAACAAGGACAAATCACTGATGCCTTCCACAGACTATAATGGGCATGATGGATTGAACAAAAATAGGGCATGCTTCTGTGGTATAACCCTGGGCCGTGGTAAATCATAGATGTGTGAATACACACATTAAAATCAATAAGTACGTGTGCTGTCCATGGAGCACACAGACAGAACATGTCTGTGTGATTCACTGACGTCTAAATAAGACCTAAGGGGACTAGGCACCGTCCAGCCTAAGGGAGGCCTTAATGTGTATTATTGTGCTAAAATAAATATATACAGTACAGACCAAAAGTTTGGACATACCTTCTCATTCAAAGAGTTTTCTTTATTTTCATGACTATGAAAATTGTAGATTCACACTGAAGGCATCAAAACTATGAATTAACACATGTGGAATTATATACATAACAAACAAGTGTGAAACAACTGAAAATATGTCATATTCTAGGTTCTTCAAAGTAGCCACCTTTTGCTTTAATTACTGCTTTGCACACTCTTGGCATTCTCTTGATGAGCTTCAAGAGGTAGTCCCCTGAAATGGTTTTCACTTCACAGGTGTGCCCTGTCAGGTTTAATAAGTGGGATTTCTTGCCTTATAAATGGGGTTGGGACCATCAGTTGCGTTGAGGAGAAGTCAGTTGTATACACAGCTGATAGTCCTACTGAATAGACTGTTAGAATTTGTATTATGGCAAGAAAAAAGCAGCTTAGTAAAGAAAAACGAGTGGCCATCATTACTTTAAGAAATGAACGTCAGTCGGTCAGCCGAAAAATTGGGAAAACTTTGAAAGTAAGGGCTATTTGTCCATGAAGGAGAGTGATGGGGTGCTGCGCCAGATGACCTGGCCTCCACAGTCACCAGACCTGAATCCAATCGAGATGGTTTGGGGTGAGCTGGACCGCAGAGTGAAGGCAAAAGGGACAACAAGTGCTAAGCATCTCTGGGAACTCCTTCAAGACTGTTGGAAGACCATTTCAGGGGACTACCCTCTTGAAGCTCATCAAGAGAATGCCAAGAGTGTGCAAAGCAGTAATCAAAGCAAAAGGTGGCTACTTTGAAGAACCTAGAATATGACATATTTTCAGTTGTTTCACACTTGTTTGTTATGTATATAATTCCATATGTGTTAATTCATAGTGTTGATGCCTTTATAGTCATGAAAATAAAGAAAACTCTTTGAATGAGAAGGTGTGTCCAAACATTTGGTCTGTACTGTATATATATATATATATATACATTGCTCAAAAAAATAAAGGGAACACAAAAATAACACATCCTAGATCTGAATTAATTAAATATTCTTCTGAAATACTTTCTTCTTTACATAGTTGAATGTGCTGACAACAAAATCACACAAAAATAAAAAAAATGGAAATCTAATTTTTTAACAAATGGAGGTCTGGATTTGGAGTCACACTCAAAATTAAATTGGAAAAACACACTACAGGCTGATCCAACTTTGATGTAATGTCCTTAAAACAAGTCAAAATGAGGCTCAGTAGTGTGTGTGGCCTCCACGTGCCTGTATGACCTCCCTACAACGCCTGTGCATGCTCCTGATGAGGTGGCGGACGGTCTCCTGAGGGATCTCCTCCCAGACCTGGACTAAAGCATCTGCCAACTCCTGGACAGTCTGTGGTGCAACGTGACGTTGGTGGATAGAGCGAGACATGATGTGCTCAATTGGATTCAGGTCTGGGGAACGGGCGGGCCAGTCCATAGCATCAATGCCTTCGTCTTGCAGGAACTCCAGCCACATGAGGTCAAGCATTGTTTTGCATTAGGAGGAACCCAGGGCCAACCGCACCAGCATATGGTCTCACAAGGGGTCTGAGGATCTCATCTCGGTACCTAATGGCAGTCAGGCTACCTCTGGCGAGCACATGGAGGGCTGTGCAGCCCTCCAAAGAAATGCCACCCCACACCATTACTGACCCAATGCCAAACCGGTCGTGCTTGAGGATGTTGCAGGCAGCAGAACGTTCTCCACAGCGTCTCCAGACTCTGTCACGTCTGTCACATGTGCTCAGTGTGAACCTGCTTTCATCTGTGAAGAGCACAGGGCGCCAGTGGCGAATTTGCCAATCTTGGTGTTCTCTGGCAAATGCCAAACGTCCTGTACGGTGTTGGGCTGTAAGCACAACCCCCACCTGTGGACGTCGGGCCCTCATATCACCCTCATGGAGTCTGTTTCTGACCGTTTGAGCAGACACATGCACATTTGTGGCCTGCTGGAGGTCATCCCATTTGCACAACAGCATGTGAAATTGATTGTCACTCAGTGTTGCTTTCTAAGTGAACAGTTTGATTTCACAGAAGTGTGATTGACTTGGAGTTACATTGTGTTGTTTAAGTGTTCCCTTTATTTTTTTGAGCAGTGTGTGTGTATATATATATATATATATATATATATATATATACAGTACAGACCAAAAGTTTGGACACACCTCATTCAAAGAGTTTTCTTTATTTTCATGACTAGGAAGGCATCAACACTATGAATTAAGGGCTCTTTCACACTTGCGTTGTTCTTTTCCGGCATAGAGTTCCGTCGTCGGGGCTCTATGCCGGAAGAATCCTGATCAGGATTATCCCCATGCATTCTGAATGGAGAGAAATCCGTTCAAGATGCATCAGGATGTCTTCAGTTCCGGAACGGAACGTTTTTTGGCCGGAGAAAATACTGCAGCATGCTGCGCTTTTTGCTCCGGTCAAAAATCCTGAACACTTGCCGCAAGGCCGAATCCGGAATTAATGCCCATTGAAAGGCATTAATCCGGATCCGGCCTTAAGCTAAACGTCGTTTCGGTGCATTACCGGATCTGACGTTTAGCTTTTTCTGAATGGTTACCATGGCTCCCAGGACACTAAAGTCCTGTTTGCCGTGGTAAAGTGTAGTGGGGAGCGGAGGAGCAGTATACTTACCGTCCGTGCGGCTCCCAGGGCACTTCAGAGTGACGTCAGGGCGCCCCACGCGCATGGGTGACGTGATCACATGGATCACGTCATCCATGCGCATGGGGCGCTCTGACGTCATTCTGGAGCGCCCTGGGAGCCGCACGGACGGTAAGTATACTGCTCCCCCGCTCCCCACTACTACTATGGCAACCAGGACTTTAATAGCGTCCTGGCTGCCATAGTAACACTGAACGCATTTTGAAGACGGATCCGTCTTCAAATGCTTTCAGTTCACTTGCGTTGTTACGGATCCGGCGGGCACTTCCGGCAAATGGAGTGCACGACGGATCCGGACAACGCAAGTGTGAAAGAGGCCTAACACATGTGGAATTATATACATAACAAACAAGTGTGAAACAACTGAAAATATGTCATATTCTAGGTTCTTCAAAGTAGCCACCTTTTGCTTTGATTACTGCTTTGCACACTCTTGGCATTCTCTTGATGAGCTTCAAGAGGGTAGTCCCCTGAAATGGTCTTCCAACAGTCTTGAAGGAGTTCCCAGAGATGCTTAGCACTTAATGGCCCTTTTGCCTTCACTCTGCGGTCCAGCTCACCCCAAACCATCTCGATTGGGTTCAGGTCTGGTGACTGTGGAGGCCAGGTCATCTGGCGCAGCACCCCATCACTCTCCTTCATGGTCAAATAGCCCTTACTTTCAAAGTTTTCCCAATTTTTCGGCTGACTGACTGACCTTCATTTCTTAAAGTAATGATGGCCACTCGTTTTTCTTTACTCAGTTGCTTTTTTCTTGCCATAATACAAATTCTAACAGTATTCAGTAGGACTATCAGCTGTGTATCCACCTGACTTCTCCTCAACGCAACTGATGGTCCCAACCCCATTTATAAGGCAAGAAATCCCACTTATTAAACCTGACAGGGCACCCCTGTGAAGTGAAAACCATTTCAGGGGTCTACCTCTTGAAGCTCATCAAGAGAATGCCAAGAGTGTGCAAAGCAGTAATCAAAGCAAAAGGTGGCTACTTTGAAGAACCTAGAATATGACATATTTTCAGTTGTTTCACACTTGTTTGTTATGTATATAATTCCACATGTGTTAATTCATAGTTTTGATGCCTTCAGTGTGAATCTACAATTTTCAAAGTCATTAAAATAAAGAAAACTCTTTGAATGAGAAGGTGTGTCCAAACTTTTGGTCTGTACTGTATATATATGCACTCAATACCCAATAATGAAAAAGTGATAATAGAATTTTTTTTTTTTTTGCTAATTAATAAGAAAGAAAAAAAGAAAATTTCACATGGGCATAAGTATTCAGACCCTTTTCTATGGCACTTGAAATTTAGCTCTGGGGGCCTCCCATTTCTCTTTGTTATTTTAGAGATGTTTCTTGATTGGTGTCCACCTGTGGTAAATTCAATTGATTGGACACTATAAAGGGTCTCACAAGGCTCCGTCCAGCCTAAAGGAGGCCTTTATCAGTATTATACGCTTAGTGTTTTTACATTGATTAACCCTTTCGCTACCAGCGCCGTACATGTAAATCAATGTCGCCCGCTCGCACGTGCAGCGTTCTTTATGGCCGTCAGGTCTCTGCTGTTTCAAATAGCAGAGACTAGCGGCTAATTACCAGGACTGGCAATAATGACGATCGCGGTAATTAAAGGCTTTAGATGCAGTGATCAAGTGAGATCACGGCATCTAAATGTGCAAAAATCCGGAAGCCCATTCCCTGTGGCCAATGGGGATGCCGGTAATTGGTTTGAATGGGCTCAGCCTCGCTGAAGAGGCTGAGAACACTCAAACTGCAATTCTTATTTTGGCCACCAGATGGCAGGCCCTTTTCTTACCCAAAAAAATGTAATAAAATGTGATCAAAATGTCACACACACTCCACAATGTCATATCATTAAAAACGACAGATTGTCCCGCAAAACATGAGCCCCCACACAGCTCAGTAGATATAACTATAAAAAAGTTATGGGGGTCAGAATATGTTTTACATTTATTTTTACACTATTTAGACATAAAAAAACAATACATACGGGGTATTGTTGTAATCGTACAAAACCCGTAAAATAGTGGAGAAATTACCTTTTTTTCCAATTTCACCCCGTTTGGATTTTTTTTTACTGCTTTCCACTACATTATATGCCATAATTAATGGTAACATTAGAAAGTACAACGTGTCCTGCAAAAAATAAGCCCTCATGCAGCTATGTGAATGGAAATATAAAAATGTTATGGCTCACGGAAGATAGGAAAGAAAAATGAAAACTCAAAAACGAAAAAAAACCTCAGGTATCCTAAGGGTTAATAAATAAATAGTCTAATATGTTATATATTTATTATTTTCCATATACTAAAAGCTGTACTCTGATATCTCCATCAGTCTCATATAAAGTGAATAGAGTGGTACTGTGCATACGAGACCACTGCTCTATTCAAACGAATGACCCTAAACCCCCGTTTTTGTGATGCAAGGGGATCCAAGAGGTCATGCCCCCAGCAATCATACATTTATCAGCTGAACTGTGCATAGGAGATAAGCATTGTCTGTAGGTTGACATGTATAATGAGAAATTTTTGGTACAGGTAACAGTAAAATGTAAACTATTAGTAAAACTAAAAATTCAGGAAAACTATTTCAATTCTGTTAGTTTGCAAGTTGTTTTTGTTTATATACTGCAGACCTAAATTATTATTATTTTTTTAGATGGCTTATCAGATCAGATAAGTGGTGACCCTTTAAATCAGTCAAAAGGAACACGTAATCATTTTATGATGATAGGGAGCTTCTGCAGTCTGGGCATAATACTACTCCTCATTACGGTAAGCATGCAGCATTATACCTAACTGTATACCTTGCTTTATTCAGAAACCACCTGCTTTTACTGTTCCATCAAAATGGCCTCCTATTGGTTTTGATTGGAATCGTCAAGCTAAAAATAAAAGTTCTAATTTTGGGCAGAATGAGGACCGAAAATAATATTCAGTCAACAGCATGGAGAAAAAAACAGTCATCAGCATCAAAATCAGGCACACGGCCGTTGTCACAGTGGGTCTGCAATATGCGGGCACCGGCCATGTGCTCACCGCATCACGGATGCGGACCCATTTACTTAAATGGGTCCACAATCCAGAAGGTGCTGAACGGAGGCACGAAAACCCAGGGAAGCACTACGGAGTGCTTCCATGGGGTTTTCTCTATGCCTCCACAACGCAAAAAAATAGAACTTGTTCTATATTTTTTTCGGTGCAGACAGATCACGCACCCATTCAAGTTGCAGTCCCCAATGCACGGAATGGCCGAGCAACGGCCGTGTGCATGAGGCCTCAGTGTTATACTGGTAACTAGTGCCAGCATTTAACACAAAAATTGTTCTCCAAAATCAGAGGGAAAACGAGGGCTGATTTGAGAGGAAGATTCAGAACCTGATTTTTCTGCCTCTTATTTTAAACCACTCTCATGTGAACATTATACACTTTATGTCATAGAGGGTGTTATGTAGGAGTTACTGTGACTAGCAAACCTAAAAACACATTAGATTGTTGGGAGATCCTTCCAATTTCATTGCAACCCATTCACAATATTATATTATATTGGTTTTATTCTTTCCCACAAAACATGTTATAAGACAGGCATGCTCAACCTGCGGCCCTCCAGCTGTTGTAAAACTACAACTCCCACAATGCCCTGCTGTAGGCTGATAGCTGTAGGCTGTTTGGGCATGTTGGGAGTTGTAGTTTTGCAACAGCTGGAGGGCCGCAGGTTGAGCATGCCTCTTATAAGATATTCCTGAAGATGTCAATGAAAAACTGAAGGCAGATCTCTGAAAATAATGGCAACTATAAATGTAAATGGTGGGACACAACAATTTTGAAAAACCTACAATACATTCAGAAAGCCTTCAGACCCTTTCACTTTTTTCACATTTTGATGTGTTGTGGTCTTGTGCTGAAATAAAAAATACACTGCTCAAAAAAATAAAGGGAACACTTAAACAACACAATGTAACTCCAAGTCAATCACACTTCTGTGAAATCAAACTGTCCACTTAGGAAGCAACACTGAGTGACAATCAACTTCACAGGCTGTTGTGCAAATGGGATAGACAACAGGTGGAAATTATAGGCAATTAGCAAGACACCCCCAATAAAGGAGTGGTTCTGCAGGTGGTGATCACAGGCCACTTCTCAGTTCCTATGCTTCCTGGCTGATGTTTTGGTGACTTTTGAATGCTGCCGGTGCTTTCACTCTAGTGGTAGCATGAGACGGAGTCTACAACCCACACAAGTGGCTCAGGTAGTGCAGCTTATCCAGGATGGCACATCAATGCGAGCTGTGGCAAGAAGGTTTGCTGTGTCTGTCAGTGTAGTGTCCGGAGCATGGAGGCGCTACCAGGAGACAGGCCAGTACATCAGGAGACGTGGAGGAGCCGTAGGAGGGCAACAACCCAGCAGCAGGACCGCTACCTCCGCCTTTGTGCAAGGAGGAACAGGAGGAGCACTGCCAGAGCCCTGCAAAATGACCTCCAGCAGGCCACAAATGTGCATGTGTCTGCTCAAACGGTCAACAACAGACTCCATGAAGGTGATATGAGGGCCCGACGTCCACAGGTGGGGGTTGTGCTTACCGCCCAACACTGTGCAGGACGTTTGGCATTTGCCAGAGAACACCAAAATTGGCAAATTCGCCACTGACGCCCTGTGCTCTTCACAGATAAAAGCAGGTTCACACTGAGCACATGTGACAGACGTGACAGAGTCTTGAGATGCCGTGGAGAACATTCTGCTGCCTGCAACATCCTCCAGCATGACTGGTTTGGCATTGGGTCAGTAATGGTGTGGGGTGGCATTTCTTTGGAGGGCCGCACAGCCCTCCATGTGCTCGCCAGAGGTAGCCTGACTGCCATTAGGTACCGGGATGAGATCCTCAGACCCCTTGTGAGACCATATGCTGGTGCGGTTGGCCCTGGGTTCCTCCTAATGCAAGACAATGCTTGACCTCATGTGGCTGGAGTGTGTCAGCAGTTCCTGCAAGACGAAGGCATTGATGCTATGGACTGGCCCGCCCGTTCTCCACACCTGAATCCAATTGAGCACATCTGGGCCATCATGTCTCACTCTATCCACCAACGTCACGTTGCACCACAGACTGTCCAGGAGTTGGCAGATGCTTTAGTCCAGGTCTGGGAGGAGATCCCTCAGGAGACCGTCCGCCACCCCATCAGGAGCATGCACAGGCGTTGTAGGGAGGTCATACAGGCACGTGGAGGCCACACACACTACTGAGCCTCATTTTGACTTGTTTTAAGGACATTACATCAAAGTTGGATCAGCCTGTAGTGTGTTTTTCCACTTTCATTTTGAGTGTGACTCCAAATCCAGACCTCCATGGGTTGAAAAATTTGATTTCCATTTTTTTATTTTTGTGTGATTTTGTTGTCAGCACATTCAACTATGTAAAGAACAAAGTATTTCAGAAGAATATTTAATTAATTCAGATCTAGGATGTGTTATTTTTGTGTTCATTTCTTTGAGCAGTGTATATATACAGTACAGACCAAAAGTTTGGACACACCTTCTCATTCAAAGAGTTTTCTTTATTTTCATGACTATGAAAATTGTAGATTCACACTGAAGGCATCAAAACTATGAATTAACACTTGTGGAATTATATACATAACAAACAAGTGTGAAACAACTGAAAATATGTCATATTTTAGGTTCTTCAAAGTAGCCACCTTTTGCTTTGATTACTGCTTTGCACACTCTTGGCATTCTCTTGATGAGCTTCAAGAGGTAGTCCCCTGAAATGGTTTTCACTTCACAGGTGTGCCCTGTCAGGTTTAATAAGTGGGATTTCTTGTCTTATAAATGGGGTTGGGACCATCAGTTGCGTTGAGGAGAAGTCAGGTGGATACACAGCTGATAGTTATACTGAATAGACTGTTAGAATTTGTATTATGGCAAGAAAAAAGCAGCTAAGTAAAGAAAAACGAGTGGCCATCATTACTTTAAGAAATGAAGGTCAGTCAGTCAGCCGAAAAATTGGGAAAACTTTGAAAGTAAGGGCTATTTGACCATGAAGGAGAGTGATAGGGTGCTGCGCCAGATGACCGGGCCTCCACAGTCACCAGACCTGAACCCAATCGAGATGGTTTGGGGTGAGCTGGACCGCAGAGTGAAGGCAAAAGGGCCAACAAATGCTAAGCATCTCTGGGAACTCCTTCAAGACTGTTGGAAGACCATTTCAGTGTTGATGCCTTCATAGTCATGAAAATAAAGAAAACTCTTTGAATGAGAAGGTGTGTCCAAACTTTTGGTCTGTACTGTATATGTACTCAATACCCAATAATGAAAAAGTGAAAACAGAATTTTTGATAATTTATGAAAAAGGAAAAACTTAAATTTTGCATTGGCATAAGTATTCAGACACTTAAAATTTAGCTCTGGGGGCTTCCCATTTCTCTTTGTTATTTTCGAGATTTTTCTGCACCTTGTTTGTTGTCCACCTGTGGTAAATTCAATTGATCGGACATTATTTGGAAAAACACACCGCTGGCTTTAAAGTGTCTCACAGCTGACAATGCAATTTAGAGCAAAAACCAATTCATGAGCAGGAAAGAACTGCCTGTAGATCTCAGAGACAGGATTGTTTGCAGGCACAGATCTAGTGAAGGGTACAAAAAAACTTTGCTACACTGAAAGTTCCTAAGAGCACAATGGCCTCCGTGATTCTTAACTGGAACAAGTTTGAAACAGCCAAGACTCTTCCTAGAGCTGGCCCTCCCACCAATCTAAGTAATTGGGGCAGAATGGCCTTGATAAAAGAGGTGACCAAGAACCCAATGGTCATTTTGGCTGAACTACAAAGATCTTGTGTGCAGATGGGAAAACTTCCAGAAGATCAACGATCTCTGTAGCACAACACTAAGGCTACTTTCACACTAGCGTTCAGAGCGGGTCCGTCTGATGTCTGCTCAGACGGATCCGCTCATATAATGCAGACTTCGGATCCGTTCAGACCGGATCCGTCTGCATTAGGCCTCATGCACACGACCGTTGTGTGCACCCGTGGCCGTTGTGCCGTTTTCCGTTTTTTTTTCGCGGACCCATTGACTTTCAATGGGTCCGTGGAAAAATCGGAAAATGCACCGTTTTGCAGCCGCATCCGTGATCCGTGTTTCCTGGCCGTGAAAAAAATATGACCTGTCCTATTTTTTTCACGGCCAACGGTTCACGGACCCATTCAAGTCAATGGGTCTGTGAAAGAACACAGATGCACACAAGATGGGCATCCGTGTCCGTGATCCGTGGCCGTAGGTTAGTTTTTATACAGACGGATCCGAAGATCCGTCTGCATAAAAGCTTTTTCAAAGCTGAGTTTTCACTTCGTGAAAACTCAGAACCGACAGTATATTCTAACACAGAAGCGTTCCCATGGTAATGGGGACGCTTCTAGTTAGAATACACTACAAACTGTGTACAAGACTGCCCCCTGCTGCCTGGCAGCACCCGATCTCTTACAGGGGGCCGTGATCAGCACAATTAACCCCTTCAGGTGCGGCACCTGAAGGGGTTAATTGTGCTGATCACGGCCCCCTGTAAGAGATCAGGGCTGCCAGGCAGCATGGGGCAGACCCTCTTCCCCCTCCCCAGTTTGACTATCATTGGTGGCCAGTGCGCCCCCCCCCCCCCCTCTATTGTAATAATAGGTTGGTGGCCAGTGCGGCCCCCCCCCCTCCCTCTATTGTAATAATTTGTTGGTGGCACAGTGTGCGCCCCCCCCCCCCTCCCTCCCTCTATTGTAATAATTTGTTGGTGGCACAGTGTGCGCCCCCCATCGGCCCCCACTCCCTCTATAGCATTAACAACATTGGTGGCCAGTGTGCGGCCTCCCATCTCCCCCCCCCCCCCCATCATTGGTGGCAGCGGAGTTCCGATCGGAGTCCCAGTTTAATCGCTGGGGCTCTGATCAGTAACCATGGCAACCAGGACGCTACTACAGTCCTGGTTGCCATGGTTACTTAGCAATAGTACAATAGTAGAAGATTTATACTTACCGGCTGCTGCGATGTTCGTGTCCGGCCGGGAGCTCCACCTACTGGTAAGTGACAGGTCTGTGCGGCGCATTGCTAAATGAACTGTCACTTACCAGTAGGAGGAGCTCCCGGCCGGACACAGACATCGCAGCTCCCAGGTAAGTATGAATCTTTTACTATTGTACTATTGCTAGTAACCCGCTGCCACCAATGATCGGGGGGGGGGGGGAGATGGGAGGCCGCACACTGGCCACCAATGTTGTTAATGCTATAGAGGGAGGGGGGGCCGATGGGGGGCGCACACTGTGCCACCAACGATTTATTACAATAGAGGGAGGAAGGGGGGGGGCGCACACTGTGCCACCAACGATTTATTACAATAAAGGGAGGAAGGGGGGGGGGGCGCACACTGTGCCACCAACGATTTATTACAATAGAGGGAGGAAGGGGGGGGGCGCACACTGTGCCACCAACGATTTATTACAATAGAGGGAGGAAGGAAGGGGGGGGGGGGGGCGCACAGTGTGCCACCAACGAATTATTACAATAGAGGGAGGAAGGGGGGGGGGGCGGGGGGGGTGCACACTGTGCCACCAACGAATTATTACAATAGAGGGAGGAAGGGGGGGGGCGCACACTGTGCCACCAACGATTTATTACAATAAAGGGAGGAAGGGGGGGGGGCGCACACTGTGCCACCAACGATTTATTACAATAGAGGGAGGAAGGGGGGGGGGGCGCACACTGTGCCACCAACGATTTATTACAATAGAGGGAGGAAGGAAGGGGGGGGGGGGGCGCACAGTGTGCCACCAACGAATTATTACAATAGAGGGAGGAAGGGGGGGGGGGGCGGGGGGGGTGCACACTGTGCCACCAACGATTTATTACAATAGAGGGAGGAAGGAAGGGGGGGGGGGCGCACAGTGTGCCACCAACGAATTATTACAATAGAGGGAGGAAGGGGGGGGGGGGGGGGGGGGGTGCACACTGTGCCACCAACGAATTATTACAATAGAGGGAGAAAGGGGGGGGGCCGCACTGGCCACCAATGATATTCAAACTGGGGAGGGGGGGGGGGGGGTCTGCCCCCTGCTGCCTGGCAGCCCTGATCTCTTACAGGGGGATATGATAGTACAATTAACCCCTTCAGGTGCGGCACCTGAGGGGTTAATTGTGCTGATCAGGGCCCCCTGTAAGAGATCGGATGCTGCTAGGCAGCAGGGGGCAGTCATGTACACAGTTTGTAGTATATTCTAACTAGAAGCGTCCCCATCACCATGGGAACGCCTCTGTGTTAGAATATACTGTCGGAAATGAGGTTTCACGATCTAACTCAAATCCGACAGTATATTCTAACATAGAGGCGTTCCCATGGTGATGGGGACGCTTCAAGTTAAAATATACCATCGGATTGGAGAAAACTCCGATCCGATGGTATAAAAGGGACTCCAGACTTTACATTGAAAGTCAATGGGGACGGATCCGTTTGAAATGGCACCATATTGTGTCAACGTCAAACGGATCCGTCCCCATTGACTTGCATTGTAATTCAGGACGGATCCGTTTGGCTCCGCACGGCCAGGCGGACACCAAAACGACTTTTTTTTCATGTCCGTGGATCCTCCAAAAATCAAGGAAGACCCACGGACGAAAAAACGGTCACGGATCACGGACCTACGGACCCCGTTTTTGCGGACCGTGAAAAAAAACGTCCGTGTGCATGAGGCCTTATATTGTAGAAAAAATTCTAAGTGTGAAAGTAGCTTCAGACGGATCCGTCCAGACTTTACATTGAAAGTCAATGGGGGGCGGATCCGTTTGAAAATTGAGCCATATAGTGTCAAATTCAAACGGATCCGTCCCCATTGACTTACATTGTAAGTCTGGACGGATCCGTTTGCCTCCGCACGGCCAGGCGGACACCCGAACGCTGCAAGCAGCGTTCAGGTGTCCGCTTGCTGAGCGGAGCGGAGGCTGAACGCTGCCAGACTGATGCATTCTGAGCGGATCCGCGTCCACTCAGAATGCATTAGGGCAGTACGGATGCGTTCGGGGCCGCTTGTGAGCCCCTTCAAACGGAGCTCACAAGCGGACACCCGAACGCTAGTGTGAAAGTAGCCTAATCTGGGTTTATGGCACAGTGGCCATAAAGAAGTCTCTCCTCAGTAAAAGACACATGAAAGCCCACATAATGGACTCAATACTGTAAGACTGTGGGAAAAAACATTCTGTGGTCTGATGAAACCAAGACTGAACTTTTTGGTCTCAATTCTAAGCGTTGTCTCTGGACAAAACTACGCTCATCACCTGCCTAATTGCACCCCTACAGTGAAGCATGGTGATGGCAGCATCATGCTGTGTACATGTTTTTCATCAGCTGTGACAGGGAGACTGGTCAGGGTTAAAGGAAAGCTGAACAAAGCAAAGTAAAGAGATATTCATAATAAAAACCTGACCCATAGTGCTCTGGACATCAGACTGGGCCAAAGGTCCACCTTCCAACAAGACAATGACTCCAAGCACACAGCCAAGACAATGCAGGAGTGGTTTAGGGACAACTCTGTCAGAGATCTGAGTTGAACCCAAACGAACATCTCTGGAGAGACCTGAAAATGGCTCTCCACTGACTGTCCCCAACCAGCCTGACAGAGCTTGAGAGGATCTGCAGAGCAAAATGGCAGAATAGCTCCAAATCCAGATGTGCAAACATTGTGGCATCATAACCAAGAAGACTGGAGGCTGTAATCACTGCCAAAGGTATTTCAACTAACTCCTAAGTAAAGGGTCTGAATACTTATGTCAATGCAAGAATTTAGATTTTCATTTTCACTAAATTAGCAAAGAATTTGAACATTCTGTTTTCACTTTGTCATTATGTAAAGAATGATGGGGGGGATTGATTTTAATTTTTTTTGTACAAATCTACAACATAACAAAATGTGAAAAAAGTGAAAACGTATGAACTTTCTGAAGACTTTCCAAATGCATTGCACTGTGTGTGTGTGTGTGTATATATATATATATATATATATATATATATATATAGAACTGACTGGGCCCCAGCAAATTTGCAAAATGCAAACACTCACTTTTTTGCAACCCTCTCATCCCATGAAAACCCCACCCATGCTGAAATTTTCCGCTTTTTTATAAATGCTTTTACTGTAATTTTTAGCATCAATTTTGACAAGGGGCACATGACCGCTGCAGCCAATGATTGGCCACAGTCAGTGGTGACACATCACTTGTGTGGTGCATGACCCACTTACTAGCTTCATGGGTGACACATCACTGCTGCAACCAGGAATTGGCTGCAGTGGTCAAGTGCCCAGCTGTGTGGAGACCCAGTACCTGCACAGATGGCAGAGATGCTAATTATGGCACACTTACATATGCACACACCTGATGTCAGCCCAGGACTATCCTAGCACCGCTTGTGTGCTTATGTAAGTGTGCCAAAGTAAGCACTAGTACACAGTGCAGCGGGGCAGAGAGGGGAGGCTGCCATGTAGTGCATGCTATAGTACAAGAGGCTGACAGAGGAAGGAGTGGGCAGAGGTTGAGATCAGCATACAGCTGCCAGGTAGCCATCTAATCCTCTGAACACCCCTTCCTATGCCAGCCTCCTGTATTATAGCATGCATGCAGTGAAAAATGGAAATGTGAATAAGGCCTAAGATCTCTTCCCCAATCCACAAGATAGAGGATAAGTATTTGATTGGTGGGGATCTGACCACTACAAATTCTTATGTTCTTAGGGTCCATTCACACGTCCGCACTTTGGGTCCGGATCCGTTCTGCAATTAAGCGGAACGAGTGCGGACCCATTCATTTTCAATGCGCGCGGAAAAGATGCTGTGATGTAAAAAAATGTGACAAAGAAATCATTTCAGAACTTTTTCCACCCTTAATGTGACCTACCGTATTTTTCGCCCTATAAGACGCACCGGCCCATAAGACGCACCTAGGTTTTTGGGGAGGAAAATAAGAAAAAAAAATGTTTTAACCAAAAGGTGTGCTTTTGGTGGGTTTGGAACTAATGGTGGTCTGTGGATGACGGACACTGTTATGGGGGGGATCTGTGGATGACTGACACTGTTATGGGGGGATCTGTGGATGACGGACACTGTTATGGGAGGATCTGTGGATGACGGACACTGTTATGGGGGGGATCTGTGGATGACGGACACTTATGGGGGGATCTGTGGATGACAGACACTGTTACAGGGGGGGATCTGTGGCTGGCACTGTTACAGGAGGGATGATCTGTGGATGGCACTGTTATATATGTGCAAACTCAAAAGATGATGGCTCACCTCAGGCGGGGTTCTGGATAAGGTGCGTCTAGCCCAATATAGAGGATCACCCCTCCTCTAGTAGTAAATATGGTTTGAATCAAAGGTCAGGGCGAGCACTCAACACCTGGACCAAAGAAGTGATGAAATTTTAAAGTTTATTAAATCACAATGTAACACGTGTAAATTTCAGCCCTAAAATCTAAAAAAAATAGTATCAAAAACACACAGAAGGGATGAATAAATAATGACGATCACTGGTGGTCTGAGCAATTATACAGTAAACTTATATAAATATAGTCAATTTGTATGGATACATTCAGCCAGGATAGTTGTAGGTAACCTAGCGCTTCTCTGTCCCATAAGCACTGAAATCAATCAGTAGGTATAATTGATAAATGGGCACTGTTCCGGCGCTAATGTGGCAATTAGGCAAGTGAATGAAACAGTTCCTGTTGTTTGTGTAGGCACGTGACTAAAGTGTCCTTAGATGCCGATAATGTCCATTAAGTTGCCATACACTTTGGATGGTATGCCTCGGCGCATACAATGTGCAAAAATAATGTTCCTACCTTCCTCTTGGTGGATCCCGAGGACGTCTCTGTGGACGTATGCGGTAGGTAAGCAGCAAGCCGTAAAGGATAGTTCCGGCGTCTGGATGGTGGCTCCTGTAATGAGCTATTCCCGGATCTCGCGGGATTTCGGACGAAGTATGTATCCTGGACGACACAAAGTGCTGCTTTACAGGTTATGCGCTCGGCGTCCTAGGAATCCAAATTCTTCTGCTTATATTGATCTTTGCATGGCCATGCATATGATGCGGAGTTGTTTCTGTCACAGGTGTGCGGCCCAGACGCGTTTCGGGAACTCTTTCCCTTCGTCAGTGGTACGGCAACACCTGTCTTACTCCGCCTTTTATATCCTCCCCCTGCCCCGAAGTCATAGATCACTAGGAATAGCTTTCAGCTGAGGAAAATCGCATGCGTTTTTTCATGCGTTTTCAGTGCGGTTATTTTTCATATATGCGTTTTTTCATGTTGTACAATCTTATTAACACTAGGTGGGTCCTACAGAGGTCACATTTGTAATTGCATGTTGCAGATGCAAATTAGACTCATTTTGCTGGATGAATAGCACAGTGTTATTTGCTGTAACTATAACATATATTAATACAGATAAACTAAGTTCCACCAGATTTTGACACTAGATATGCCATTCTAATATGATACTATAATTAAAATAAAATACAGATAAAATAATAAATATATATAGACATGAATGCCACTAGAATAATACTTATATTCCATTACTGCCTACATGGCATAATATCTAATAGACAGTTTTCATTAATTTAAAATGTTAAAAATACGCTGTAAAAGTATAAAATCTTGTTATTGAGAGAGAGTATAAAAAATGTTTTTGAAAAATGCTCATTCAGGTAGAGTTCCAGACATGCAGACATTAGGTTTGGACTGTGTTTAGTTGACTGATAGTGTATGAGACTGGAGGCCCACAACCGAGTCCACGACTCAGTGTCGATGAACGGCCTGACTGAGTCGCAAGAGTCGGAATGGGGGCACCCAGTCTAGAGAAATCCAAAAATCTCCAATTCAGCATTTAGACCCACTGGCAGCAACGATCCAAACTGGTAAATATGTTTGGATTCTGTTCTAGACATCTGTTTGATATAATTGCCCCCTCGCCAGTGTCTGTCTACCTTCTCCAGTGCCGTGAAAACCAGGCCGGAGGGATCTTTGTTGTGTATATCTTTATAGTGTTTGGATAGGCAATGCTTATCATAGCCCTTCCTTATATTAGCCACATGTTCGGCTAGCCTGGTTTTCAAGGGACGTTTGGTTCTTCCTATATACTGTCTTCTACAAGGGCACTGGATAAGGTAGATGACCCCTGACGTATTGCAAGTTAGGCAATCTTTAATCTCCCATACATATTGATTTTGTGTTGAGGAGATAGTAGTGGTTTTTCTAAGTGTGGGATTGACCTTGCATGCCATACACTTTCCACACTTAAAGAAGCCTTTTAAATTCATCCAGGAACCCAGGATAGTTGTATCCTTTTTCACTCCTTTAGATGTTTTAATTGATGGAGCTACTTTTAGACCTAGATTAGGTGCCTTAGTGAATATTAATGCCGGGGATGTTGATGATAGATGCCCTATCTTTTTATCACTTAAGATATGATGCCAGTGGGTCCTAATAATTTTCTGAAGCCGTTTGTGGCTATTATTAAATGGAATAATGATTTTATTATTGATAGCCTCACTGTTTTCTATTTCCTCAGTCCTACCTATCTTATTGGCAAAAAAGGTGCCTCTATCTAATTATTAGGACCCACTGGCATCATATCTTAAGTGATAAAAAGATAGGGCATCTATTATCAACATCCCCGGCATTAATATTCACTAAGGCACCTAATCTAGGTCTAAAAGTAGCTCCATCAATTAAAACATCTAAAGGAGTGAAAAAGGATACAACTATCCTGGGTTCCTGGATGAATTTAAAAGGCTTCTTTAAGTGTGGAAAGTGTATGGCATGCAAGGTCAATCCCACACTTAGAAAAACCACTACTATCTCCTCAACACAAAATCAATATGTATGGGAGATTAAAGATTGCCTAACTTGCAATACGTCAGGGGTCATCTACCTTATCCAGTGCCCTTGTAGAAGACAGTATATAGGAAGAACCAAACGTCCCTTGAAAACCAGGCTAGCCGAACATGTGGCTAATATAAGGAAGGGCTATGATAAGCATTGCCTATCCAAACACTATAAAGATATACACAACAAAGATCCCTCCGGCCTGGTTTTCACGGCACTGGAGAAGGTAGACAGACACTGGCGAGGGGGCAATTATATCAAACAGATGTCTAGAACAGAATCCAAACATATTTACCAGTTTGGATCGTTGCTGCCAGTGGGTCTAAATGCTGAATTGGAGATTTTTGGATTTCTCTAGACTGGGTGCCCCCATTCCGACTCTTGCGACTCAGTCAGGCCGTTCGTCGACACTGAGTCGTGGACTCGGTTGTGGGCCTCCAGTCTCATACACTATCAGTCAACTAAACACAGTCCAAACCTAATGTCTGCATGTCTGGAACTCTACCTGAATGAGCATTTTTCAAAAACATTTTTTATACTCTCTCTCAATAACAAGATTTTATACTTTTACAGCGTATTTTTAACATTTTAAATTAATGAAAACTGTCTATTAGATATTATGCCATGTAGGCAGTAATGGAATATAAGTATTATTCTAGTGGCATTCATGTCTATATATATTTATTATTTTATCTGTATTTTATTTTAATTATAGTATCATATTAGAATGGCATATCTAGTGTCAAAATATGGTGGAACTTAGTTTATCTGTATTAATATATGTTATAGTTACAGCAAATAACACTGTGCTATTCATCCAGCAAAATGAGTCTAATTTGCATCTGCAACATGCAATTACAAATGTGACCTCTGTAGGACCCACCTAGTGTTAATAAGAATGTACAACATGAAAAAACGCATATATGAAAAATAACCGCACTGAAAACGCATGAAAAAACGCATGCGATTTTCCTCAGCTGAAAGCTATTCCTAGTGATCTATGACTTCGGGGCAGGGGGAGGATATAAAAGGCGGAGTAAGACAGGTGTTGCCGTACCACTGACGAAGGGAAAGAGTTCCCGAAACGCGTCTGGGCCGCACACCTGTGACAGAAACAACTCCGCATCATATGCATGGCCATGCAAAGATCAATATAAGCAGAAGAATTTGGATTCCTAGGACGCCGAGCGCATAACCTGTAAAGCAGCACTTTGTGTCGTCCAGGATACATACTTCGTCCGAAATCCCGCGAGATCCGGGAATAGCTCATTACAGGAGCCACCATCCAGACGCCGGAACTATCCTTTACGGCTTGCTGCTTACCTACCGCATACGTCCACAGAGACGTCCTCGGGATCCACCAAGAGGAAGGTAGGAACATTATTTTTGCACATTGTATGCGCCGAGGCATACCATCCAAAGTGTATGGCAACTTAATGGACATTATCGGCATCTAAGGACACTTTAGTCACGTGCCTACACAAACAACAGGAACTGTTTCATTCACTTGCCTAATTGCCACATTAGCGCCGGAACAGTGCCCATTTATCAATTATACCTACTGATTGATTTCAGTGCTTATGGGACAGAGAAGCGCTAGGTTACCTACAACTATCCTGGCTGAATGTATCCATACAAATTGACTATATTTATATAAGTTTACTGTATAATTGCTCAGACCACCAGTGATCGTCATTATTTATTCATCCCTTCTGTGTGTTTTTGATACTATGTATTTTAGATTTTAGGGCTGAAATTTACACGTGTTACATTGTGATTTAATAAACTTTTAAATTTCATCACTTCTTTGGTCCAGGTGTTGAGTGCTCGCCCTGACCTTTGATTTAAACTGTTATATATGTGCCATCCACAGACCATCACCCCATAACAGTGCCATCCACAGACCCCCCCCCCCAGCCCATAACAGTGCCATCCACAGACCCCGACCCCTTAACTGTGCCATCCACAGATTCCGTGTGCCCCCCCCAGTATACAAATATAAAATGTATTATTGAATTAAAAGTTATTAAACATGCCCCCCTCACTCCTAATAGTACCGTATATCCTAATTGCTTCTGTATAATGCCGGCAGGCGGGCCAGGCGGCCGGCGCGTCACTCACTGACGTCACCTGCCTGCGCCGCCTGCTTCATTCATAAAGTAGGCGGCGCAGGCACGTGACATCAGGGAGTTACGCTGCCGCCCGCCCGGCCTGCCTGCCGGCATTATACAGAAGCAATTAGGATATACGGTACTATTAGGAGTGAGGGGGCATGTTTAATAACTTTTAATTCAATAATACATTTTATATTAGAATACCGGAGCGGTGGGGCGGGGCTATAGTACAGTGACCGCACCGCCCCGCCGCTATTGCCGGCCCCCAGCTCCTCCTCCCAGTCCCGGCCCCCGCTCCGTACATCGCATCCAGCGATGTAAAACTGTCAGCATTCGCCCCATAAGACGCAGGGGCATTTTCCTCCCATTTTTGGGGAGGAAAAAGTGCGTCTTATGGGGCGAAAAATACGGTATAAACTATACAACTCAATTGAAAAACAAACTGAAATCTCTTAGGTAGAGGGAAGAAAAAATATAAAAATAAAATAATATGGTTGCATAAGTGTGCACACCCTTAAACTAATACTTTGTTGAAGCACCTTTTGATTTTATTACAGCACTCAGTCTTTTTGGGTATGAGTCTATCAGCATGGCACATTTTGACTTGGCAAGATTTGCCCACTCTTCTTTGCAAAAACACTCCAAATCTGTCAGATTGCGAGGGCATCTCCTGTGCACAGCCCTCTTCAGATCACCCCACAGATTTTCAATCGGATTCAGGTCTGGGCTCTGGCTGGGCTATTCCAAAACTTTAATGTTCTTCTGGTGAAGCCATTCCTTTGTTGATTTGGATGTATGCTTTGGGTCGTTGTCATGCTGAAAGATGTTCCTCTTCATGTTCAGCTTTCTAGCAGAAGCCTGAAGGTTTTGTGCCAATATTGACTGGTATTTGGAACTGTTCAGAATTCCCTCTAGCTTAACTAAGGCCCCAGTTCTAGATTAAGAAAAAAAGCCCCAAAGCATGATGCTGCCACCACCATGCTTCACTGTGGGTATGGTATTCTTTTGGTGACGTGCAGTGTTGTTTTTCCACCAAATATATCTTTTGGAATCATGGCCAAAAGGTTCAACCTTTGTTTCATCAGACCATAACACCTTGGTATATCTAATGCCTTGTAAATTCTTCTGTACCCTTCTCCTGACTGATACCTTTTAACAATGAGATCCCTCTGATGCTTTGGAAGCTCTCTGTGGACCATGGCTTTTGCTGTGGGATGCGACTAAGAAAATTTCAGGAAAGACCAACTAGAGCAGCTGAATATTTCTTAGGGGTTAATCAGAGGCACTTTAAATGATGGCAGGTGTATGCTGACTCCTATTTAACATGATTTTAAATGTGATTGCTTAATTCTAAACACAGCTACATCCCCAGTTATAAGAGGGTGTGCACACTTATGCAACCACATTATTATTTTTTTGTTTTCTTCCCTCCACCTAAAAGATTTCAGTTTGTTTTTCAAGTGAGTTGTACAGTTTATAGGTCACATTAAAGGTGGATAAAGTTCTGAAATGATTTATCTTTGTCTCATTATTTACATCACAGAAACCTGACATTTTAGCAGGGGTGTGTAGACTGTTTATACCCACTGTATGTATATATATATATATATATATATATTTGTGGTCACGGCTACCTGTGACGCCTAAGGCTACATGACACGCTACCATCTACCTGCCTAACTAACTAAACTAAGCGGCTTGAATTGTGCCATAACCGCTGTATAGGAGGAATGCCTAAAGAAGGCATACCCTGCAAGATGTTTATGAAAAAGAAGGGCGGGTTGGGAGGGTACACAGCACTGTCGTCACACCCAAGGGAGGCCCCTGCCTGGTATATAAGTGCTGCTGACGCCCCTCCCACAAATACAGGCCAATAAATCGGCCTTCATACTTGTGGTCTCGGCTACCTGTGACGCATAAGGCTACATGACACGCTACCATCTACCTGCCTAACTAACTAAACTAAGCGGCTTGAATTGTGCCGTAACCGCTGCATAGGAGGAATGCCTAAAGAGGGCAAAACACCACAACTAAATAATACATAACAGTTTATTGCAAACAACACTTACATGACCAACTTCTCAAATACGAGCAATATCTCGCAATTAGGTTGAGGTATGTCCCTATTAAAACATGAATAGCGCCATCAACCTAATTTCCGGATAATATGGGCCAGAACTTTGTTCCAAGAGGCAACAGATGCTGCACCTATCCTGAAGGAATGGCCAGATATAGCTGCCGGGTTCAACCCTAAATTGGACACCAGCATACGGACATGACACACAAACTGAGAGGTGGTGAGTGGTGCCGTGGTAAACGGCAACAGAGGACTCTCTGGGTCTCGGTCTGTTAAGGCTGCCAGTAACTGCTGAAAGCCACGGACCCGGCACCATGAATGTGATGTTGGAAAGAAAATTATTTGTGCTGGGGGTCCTGTTTAAGATGTTTTGGTGACTGGTAACGACAGTGTGTAACCATCGGAACTCGGGCTCAACTTGGTGAGGCTGACAAAACTGCTATTGGCGGAAGTGCACGTGAACTCGCCTGGCCTCAAAAACCCGTAGAACCTTAAGTAGATAGCAGCTTTAAGCACTAGACTGGGGAGTACACCAAAAGGGGCTCTATCTAGCATGTTTGACAAGTCCCTAAAGATTTCGCCAGTGATGGCCTGTCTGCGTGGCTGGTCTTCCGCACGGCATTTACACATACCCTTCAATGCTTCCTTGATAACATGAGCAGAAAATAGGGACCCCAGCTCAGGATTGTTTATGGCAGAAAAACGTTGTACCCCTGCCAGGTAGGATCTAACGGTGTTGTGAGAAACAAAGTCACTGCATATAAAGATAAGGTAGGGTAGGTATAAATATAAATCACTGAAGCACTGATTCATTGAGACCCAAAGGACTCATAGACTTAAGTCTAAACGTCTATGCTGATTCTTTTTGTAAAATGATTTTGTCAATATCACCCCCTGTAGGTGATGGACGCAACTTTTCAATTACACAGAATTTGAGTAATTTGGGATTGCCACTGTGTACTTCATGCACGTGCCGTGAAATAGGGGTATCTTTTTTATGTCTGATGTCACTGAGGTGTTCCCCACCTCTCCTACGTAATTCCCGTGATGTCTTCCCTACATATTGAAGCGGACACGTGCAGCTACACAAATAAATCACCCCTGATGTTTTGCAGTTGGCAAATTCCCAAATATCAAATTCCTTATGTGTAACCACACTCACAAATTTCTTGGTCCTGTCAATATATGGACAAGCAATGCAGCCACTACATCTAAACCTACCACAAATCTTGGTAGCCAACCAAGTTCCCACTTCTCCAACCCTGGGGTACTGTCCTGCTATAGGTAGGGATAGTATAGGCCGTGAGGGAGAGTTATCCCATTTTGCCTATTAGTGCATGTGAACCACAAGCTTCGTTTACATCCAATATCTCTGCTGGGTCTTTTTGATTAACCATCATTCGGCATCTATCAAGAATCAGTGATCAAGTCCTGAACGCATCATTTTCCATGCAATTCCACCTATGATCTACGGTACCGTGAGTAACCGAATGGCGGTAACCCCTCTGTCTTTTGCCTCTAATGACTTGATCTGAAGTTCCAGTGGGTCATCTGTCCCAATATTCACATTATTTATCTTATATACATATTTGTTTGTTATATTTTAGTGGGTCTTATTTTAACTTTTATATTAAAAGTGATGTTTTAAATGGTGTTGTGAGATTGCCTCAAATCTGAGTGACAGAAACCTATGAACGCCAATACGTAATCTATGAAACTAGTATCCCCTTAGGGATATTTTGCCTGAAACCTGATGAACGTGTTCCAACCTGTGTTGTAACTCCTGGTCGTGTTAAATGACAGTGACCTGGCTACCAGGCTGTGTGCAGTAACCAGATGGTTTGTTAGTCCAGAATTAACGCTGAGTAAGGAGGAATCAAGGCCCCTATGTCGTCTGCTTCTGGCATGACCTGTGAAAAGAGGGAGAAGTTAGCCCGTGACAAAGCGTCAGCCACCATGTTCTGTGTTCCTCGGATATGAGAACAGCAGTAGTGAAAGTTGTATTGTAACGAGAGCCAAACTAGTCTTCTTGCAAAAGACATGACGTGCGGGGATTTAGATCTACCTCTTGTTACCACTGTTGCTGAATTGTCTGAAATGACCGTAACTATGAAATTGGCCCATGAACTTACCCCACATGTATGCAGCAGCCACTACGGGGTACAGTTCGAACAAGGCTGAAGTCTGTAGAAAACCCGGGATCTGTCTAACTTCTCCGGGCCACGTCCCGGCCATCCAGTGGTTGCCAAAAATGGCAGCAAAACCAGTGCCAGCGGAAGCATCAAAAAAGACTAAGGGAGATGAACTAGTAGCAGCAGGGATGAAAAAAGAAATCCCGTTCCAGTGGCTCAGAAACTGGTCCCACATGACTAAATCTGCCACTGGCTGACCATCTATCTGTACTGGACTATCCTGCTGTGGTGCCCCGGGAAGAAGAGCCAAAAGACGTGAAATGAATGACCTACCCTGTGGGATAATGCGCATAGCAAAATTTAACATCCCCAGTAATGACTGTAATTCAGCTTTCGTTGACACTCTCACTACTGTGAACCTGTGGAGGACTTCCTTGATCCTTACCAGTTTGTCTTCTGGTAGCCTAGCTGGCATATTCCCTGAGTCTAACACGATGCCCAGGAACGTGAGTACAGTAGATGGACCTTGAACCTTCTTGGGTGACACTGGCATACCTAGCTGGGAGAAAACTGCTCGTAAGGTTTCAAGCCCCAGAGGTGTATGCCCTGGATGTTCAATCAACAAAAAATCATCCAGGTAGTGGATGACATGTTCGCAGTGGAACTTGACTTCCAAGATCCAATGCAGGGCCTGCACAAACTGGTCAAATAACTCTTGGAGCCAAACGTCAGCTTCGTGGCGAAATAGTACAAACTCCTCCATTTTATACCATGCCATTGCCAGAGTGCAGGCATGATGGAAAGGAGTTTGAAAACATTAGATATATCTGCCTTCGATAAGTAGGCTCCAGACCCTACCTGCATGAGGGTTGCTATGGCCTAGTCTATTGTTGAATATTTTATGCTTACTTCTTCTGACGGAATGAGGGAATGGAGGCTGACAATGTGAGATGCATGTGGGGCTGAAAGATCATAGATCAGCCTCTCTTTTTTGCTAAATTTGCATGTGACTACCCCTACTGGGCTTACCCTCCAGTGGTCGAATGGTGAAATCGTAAAAGGTCCTATGAGAAACCCTTTCTCTAACTCTGCCTCTAACAACTTGTCCACTGTACTTGGGACTCTCTCAGCAGACTGTAAATTTTTGCACTCGTGCGTGACCTCTGGCAGTGCGACCAGGCCTGTATGGAACCCTACCACAAACCCTGTGACCAAGAAATTGACAAACTTAGTATCATGATGACCTTGCAGATATAACTGTAAATAATCAGTGTTTATGACGCTCATGCATGCTTTATCTGATTTTAATGGACACGCTATCTTAGGATGAGCTCTGAAACAATTGGTGCAAACATGAAGCAGACGTGCAAGACATGAGAAACCTGCATGAAAACCGAGACTGCGCCCTAGCCGTACTGCCGCGTGGGAACCATGACGTGGGCTGCCAGGCAGATCGTTCCGGTGCGGTATCCAGCTCCTCCTCACCTGAGAAAACTGACACACCGCTGACCGGACTGTAAACTAGACGGTGCTGCACGAGCGTGCAGCGGACACGCACCCGGGACTGGAATGACCTTAGTTTCAGTTCCTAACCGCCGACCTGGAACAGAACCTGCTGACCTGGAACTCACGTGCCGCATCAGCAGACTCAGGATACTCCAAGTATACACAGCACCGTCGTCACACCCAAGGGAGGCGCCTGCCTGGTATATAAGTGCTGCTGATGCCCCTCCCACAAATAAAGGCCAATAATTATATAGAGAGACACAAACACATATATATATACGCACATACATACACACACATTATATATATATATATATATATATATATAAACATACAATGCCTCAGACTCAGATCCAACCAATCAAGACCACTTCTCTGGTAAAATGGTTGTAGTTAGCAGCTATTCCTGACTGTTATATGTAAGGACTTGTTTTATCTGTCTTAGTTATCTGCTTATTTTTCTTAAATCTTAATTTTCTCTTATCTTGGATGACATTTTGGGTCTTTGGAACCGATTACTCAACTTACAATGGTTTCAACATACAATGGTTGTTCTGGAACCAATTAATATTGTAACTTGAAGGACCACTGTGTATATAGACATATACTGTACATATAGAGATACACATGTATAAACATACACACATGTATACATCACACACCATTTGTATAGTACACAAATGAAATGAACAAACTTTACACACATTTAGGCTACATGCACACGACCGTATGTGTTTTGCGGTCTGCAAATTGCGGATCCGCAAAATAGAAACGGATATCTTCTGTATGGCATAGTTGTTTTTTTTTGCGGATCCATTGTAATAATGCCTATCCTTGTCCGCAAAACAGACAAGAATAGGACATGTTTTTTCTTTTTTGCGGGGCTACGGAACGGACATACGAATGTGAATGGCAGAGGTGCGCTGTCCGCATTTTTTGCTGACCCATTGAAATGAATGGGTCTGCATCCTATCCGCTGAACGGACATGGAAACAAAATACGTTGCATGAGGCGTTAAACTTACTTTTTTGCAGGATGTGGGGGGTCCATCAGAGAAGGCTGCAGCTTCTGAGTTGCAGGTACAGGGCAGGCCTGGGATTCTCAGTGGCTGCAGACACTCTTCCCTCACCCTCCTTCTCGATTCAGCAGTGAGGAGGGAAGTCAGTTACAGGGTGTGAAGGAGAGGCAGTGATTAAGAGAGCACAGCGAGTTTAGGGTGGTATTAGGCTGCAGCTGCTAAGTGTAGGCAAAATCGGGAACAGCAACACACCTTCCTGATCTGTTACTGCTACAATCTAGTACTGTTCGGGGCCCCTTCTGAGCTCGGGCCTGAAGCAGCTGCTTCCCTGGTTGCTACACCACTGATATACAGTTGCAAGAAAAAGTATGTGAACCCTTTAGAATAATATGGATTTCTGCACAAATTGGTCATAAAATGTGATCTGATCTTCATCTAAGTCACAACAATAGACAATCACAGTCTGCTTACACTAATAACACACAAAGAATTAAATGTTACCATGTTTTTATTGAACACACCATGTAAACATTCACAGTGCAGGTGGAAAAAGTATGTGAACCCTTAGATTTAATAACTGGTTGAACCTCCTTTGGCAGCCATAACTTCAACCAAACGCTTCCTGTAGTTACAGATCAGACGTGCACAACGGTCAGGAGTAATTCTTGACCATTCCTCTTTACAGAACAGTTTCAGTTCAGCAATATTCTTGGGATGTCTGGTGTGAACCGCTTTCTTGAGGTCATGCCACAGCATCTCAATCGAGTTAAGGTCAGGACTCTGACTGGGCCACTCCAGAAGGCGTATTTTCGTCGTTGTCCTGTTGCAAAACCCATCTTCTGTTGAGCTTCAGCTGGTGGACAGATGGCCTTAAGTTCTCCTGCAAAATGTCTTGATAAACTTGGGAATTCATTTTTCCTTCCACGATAGCAATCCGTCCAGGCCCTGACGCAGCAAAGCAGCCCCAAACCATGATGCCCCACCACCATACTTCACAGTTGGGATGAGGTTTTGATGTTGGTGTGCTGTGCCTCTTTTTCTCCACACATAGTGTTGTGTGTTTCTTCCAAACAACTCAACTTTGGTTTAATCTGTCCACAGAATATTTTGCCAATACTGCTGTGGAACATCCAGGTGCTCTTGTGCAAACTGTAAACGTGCAGCAATGGTTTTTTTTTGGACAGCAGTGGCTTCCCCTGTGGTATCCTCCCATGAAATCCATTATTTTTTAGTGTTTTACGTATCGTAGATTCGCTAACAGGGATGTTAGCATATGCCAGAGACTTTTGTAAGTCTTTAGCTGACACTCTAGGATTCTTCTTCACCTCATTGAGCAGTCTGCGCTGTGCTCTTGCAGTCATCTTTCACATACTTTTTCTTGCAACTGTATATATATATATATATATATATATATATATATATATAACCAAACAGCATGAATGTTAGTGCCACCATCCCTACAGATATAGCATGACTCTGAATGGCACAGGTGTCTCTTATGGTTCTCTACACAGAGTATGGATCATAGTGCACAGGTTACTTCAAAAGAAGATGAAAGTGCCACCAATCCCTCAAACACAGGGGGTCATTTATTAAATGACCGCCATCAATCTGTGACAGATATACACCAGAAAACTGGCGTATATCATTTAGTAAATGACCCCTATAGTGTTTGTTCCAGTAGTACCTGGGTAGGATACAAGTGCAATAGACAACAACCATTTTACATGAACACAGGTTTCCTCTGGCCTAGACAAGAAAAATGATTTCTTCCCTTTCTGTAGATGGGCAGCAGCTCACATGAGACAATGAATAACCTGCATCTCTCAAAATGAATTGCAGTAAGCTCTTGTTAACAGTAGTCCCTTTTTATATAGCCCCAGAGATACACCATTTTCTTCTCCCTTGTCTAGAGAGAGAGAGAGAGATATAGCTATGCATTTCTAAGAATTTAAGTAGGGACATATGAATTATAAGTGTCTGGGCAGCTTTACCTGCTTCTCTATGAGATCACTAGGGCGGCTCTGAGACAAGATCAGGGAAGCTACTGAGCATGTTAGACCCCCACTCAATGCAGGAGAAGATGGACTAGAAGGATAGACAGCAGGGGACACCACCAAACAGGGAAATGTACATTAAAGTTCTCGAAACTTTGATTTGGCTGCTTCGCTGAATTTCACAAAGAAATTAGCTTTGGTGCTAATTGGTTTGTGCATTTCTTTGTAAGTAATGGGTGCAATGGCGTGGAACGGCAATGGTTCTGCCCCCGTCATTGAACCACTCAGATGACACATTTAACGCTGATCGCGGCATCTGAGATGACCATTGAGGGCCGTCAGGGGTTAATCTGTTAAGGCTACTTTCACACTGGCGTTTCTGGGTCCGCCTATGAGATCCGTTTCAAGGCTCTCACAAGCGGCCCAAAAATCAGTTCAGCCCCAATGCATTCTGAATGGATAAGGATCCGTTCAGAATGCATCAGTTTGCCTCCGTTCAGCCTCCATTCCGCTCTGGAGGCGGACACCAACGCTGCTTGCAGCATTTTGATGTCCGTCTGAGGAAACTGAGCCAAACAGATCCGTCCTGACTTACAATGTAAGGCTACTTTCACACTTGCGTTCAGAGCGGGTCCATCTGATGTCTTCACAGACGGATCCGCTCCTATAATGCAGACGTTTGGATCCGTTCAGAACGGATCCGTCTGCATTATAGTTTAAAAAAAATTCTAAGTGTGAAAGTAGCCTGAACGGATCCGTCCAGACTTTACATTGAAAGTCAATGGGGGACGGATCCGTTTGAAAATTGAGCCATATTGTGTCAACTTCAAACGGATCCGTCCCCATTGACTTACATTGTAAGTCTGGGCGGATCCTCTTGCCTCCGCACGGCCAGGCGGACACCCGAACGCTGCAAGCAGCGTTCAGGTGTCCGCTTGCTGAGCGGAGGCTGAACGCTGCCAGACTGATGCATTCTGAGCGGATCTGCGTCCACTCAGAATGCATTAGGGCAGTACGGATGCGTTTGGGGCCGCTTGTGAGCCCCTTCAAACGGAGCTCACAAGCGGAGCCCCGAACGCTAGTGTGAAAGTAGCCTAAGTCAATGGGGACGGATCCGTTTTTACTGACACAATATGGTGCAATTGAAAACGGATCTGCCTCCCATTGACTTTCAATGTAAGTCAAAATGGATCCGTTTGCATTATCATGAACAAAAAAAAAAATATATATATATTATTTTTCTTTTTTGTTCATGGTAATGCAAACGTATCCATTCTGAACGGATAAAAGCGTTTGCATTATAGGTGCGGATCCATCTGTGCAGATACCAGACGGATCCGCACCTAAACGCAGGTGTGAAAGTAGCCCCAAAAAAATGTCAAAATACTCACTTCATCCATTTGTCCGCCGCAGCCATCTTGTTTGAAGATCCAGCGCGAAATGTCGCAAAGTGCATAATGACAACATATGTCACCGTGCGCTAAATTTTGCGTGGGATCTTCAATCAAATGGACCCCTGGTCACCTACTACATTCAAAACTGTGGACATCAATGGAGTAGTACAGCATAGGGGCATGGCCTGTAGACATCTACAGGATGCTCCTCAAACTTTGCTCCCATAGAAATAGTATTGACTTATTGAGTTCCTCTGATTTTAACAGATATATTTCGTATGGAAAAGGTGAAACGCATGACGTAAAATCCAGAAAGGTAAAATTGTCTAAGAATATTGGCTGCAAATCAACTTATCCTAGGGCTACGCTGTGACTTTAGTTTTAGAGCTCTTGCATGAACTTGGAGTTCTGCAGTGAAAACACCCATAGAAATGAATGGAGTTACACAATTAATGCAACTTAGGCTACTTTCACACTTGCGCTTTCCCTTTCCGCTATTTAGATCCGTGATAGGATCTCAATAGCGGGGGGGGGGGGGGGGGGGCGCTTCCATTTTGTCCTCATTCATTGTCAATGGGGACAAAAATGAACTGAACAAAACGGAATGCACCAAAAAGCGTTTTTCTGTCCACGATGTGGTGCGGAGCAATACGATCCATTATGACTCACAATGTAAGTCAATGGGGACGGATCTGTTTTCTCTGACACAATAGAAAACATATCCGTCCCCCATTGACTTTCAATGGAGTTCATGACTGATCCGTCATGGCTGTGTTAAAGATAATACAACTGGATTCATAACAGATGCAGACGGTTGTATTATCAGAACGGAAGCGTTTTGGCTGATCCATGACGGATCCAGCAAAAATGTTGGTGTGAAGGTAGCTTTAGTCTAGGGCTCCATAAAGAAACAGAGTTGCCTACATTTTGGTGTAAAACTGTAGCATAGCAATGACTCATGCAACTTTAGTGGTTCTCTATGTGGGAAAATGTGGCGAGCCAACTTGCAAAAATCATACCTGCAATTGTTTTTCTACAGGGAAACGCTGAAGTTGTGATAATGCTGCAGTTTTAGTGAAAATTAGGGGGTAACTCTGTGTCTTGGTAGCCTTTTTTCATAGATAGGGATTTTTTTAAACTCAATGGGGGAAATTTGCCATTTGCAATGTTTTTTATGTCATTTTTAAGTCTGTCTTTGGTTTGCATTGCTGCGCCAAATTTATGAAATACAGCTTAGTTTTATAAATTTTTATTTTTTTTTCAACTTTTTAAAACGAGCTACAACACTGTTCTGCCTGTGCATTTAAAGGGGTTATCCCATGATTAATGTAAAAAAAATATATAACATCATACATAACCTAGGACATATAACCTCTTTCTAACAAAGCTAGAACCATCCCTGTACCCCTTATGGATCCAGAGATCTCCCCATTCATCGCTCCAATTGTTCTGCTAGATGTATTTCAAACTGTTAGCTTAGGGAATGTCTCTTTTCTCAGGGATGTGGCCTTTCTGCTGCAGCTGGTAGCAGTTAAAGGATGGAACTGAGCATGTGCTGTCTCAGTGAGCAGGACACAGAAATGAGAAAAAGAGCAAACAGCAGGTGGCGCTATACAGATAGATTTGATTGAATAACTTAGTAGCTATAATACATTTTTAATTGCATGCAATTACAAAAGTATTCATATCCAGGTGCTGGTTTGATAACTTATAATATTATATAATATTATTTGTGGGACAACCCCTTTAAATGAGCATGCCACTACATAATATTATGCAGAGATATGATGTTATGGTATGGTAAAAACAATAAAAACCCAGTGGAACTTTAGAAAAAAAAACATAAAAGCAAATAAAAAGAATAAATAGATAATGATAAACACTAAAATAGGCCAATGGCATGACCACCACCTCAACATAATGGAGATCCTCTGCATTGTTTACATAGACACAGACTTGTATGTCATAGTAAGTTACATTTTTGAACAGCAGTTTTCTTTTAGTGATGGATTTCATTTCAGTATATTAATAGTGGGATTAAGTAAACTCCGGTGCTTATGACCCCTGCACATTAAGAGGTATTTGTATTATCTCTATTTTTTTTAAACTAATGATTCTGCCCACCTTTCATCAATAAAGATCCGTATCCACAATTAATTACATCAAAGGATTTGTTTTAGCAGTACATAGACAGGTCATATCATGAATAAGATGCAGTAGGAATCGCATAATACGAATTGAGGACAACTAATTGGCTTTAACATTAGCTCCAAATGGGGTGGTCTTCTTTTTGACCTTTGGGTGTTATTATTATATCAGAGCCTGCAGCGTGGGAATAAAGAAAGCACTATTATGTACAGTAATCATCAGAATAGAACACAGTTTCGGAATAAAGATAGACATTGCAGCAATAGAACACAGCCTAGAAATACATATAAACACTACTATGATTTAATGACATAATACACAGCCGAGCAATAAAGACATTATTGTGATATCATGACAATAGAACGCAACCTACAAACCATGTAAACACTACTATGACTTAATCACATAAAGCACCGCCTAGCAATAAAGACATTATTGTGACATCACAATAGAACACAGCTTAGAAATATATGTAGCCTTTAGTATGACTTGATCACATAATGCACAGTCTAGCAATAAAGACATTATTGTGATATCATCACAACAGAACATAGCCTAGAAATACATGTATACACTAGTGTGACTTAATCACATCCACAGCCTAGCAATAAAGACTAAATTCCAGCCAGCACTGAAGCCAATTTTGGATTCATGTTTTAAAGTTTAAAGAGGACCTTTCACCGATTCTTACCCTATGAACTAAGTATACAGACATGTGGAGCGGCGCCCGGGGATCTCACTGCACTTACTATTATCCCCGGGCGCCGCTCCGTTCTGCCGCTATGCCCTCCGGTATCTCCGCTCACTAAGTTATAGTAGGCGGAGATACCAGTCCCTAAGTTATGGTAGGCGGAGTCTGCCCTAGCGCTGGCCAATTGCAGCGCAGAGCTCACAGCCTGGGAGGTTATTTTCTCCCAGGCTGTGAGCTCTGCAATGCGATTGGCCAGCGCTAGGGCAGACTCCGCCTACCATAACTTAGGGAACGGAGATACCGGAGGGCATAGCAGGAGAACGGAGCGGCGCCCGGGGATAATAGTAAGTGCAGAGAGATCCCCGGGCGACGCTCCACATGTCTGTATACTTAGTTCATAGGGTAAGAATCGGTGAAAGGTCCTCTTTAAAAATTGATGGCCGATGTTATACATCAAAGTGTCGTGAACTTCAGTGATAACTCTGTTTACCTCGCTGGAGCCCTTACATTTTAATGCTGTATGGAGCCGTGTCTCCGTACAGCATTAAAACGAAGTTTTGAACGAATTGACTTCAGATCCGAAGCTCGATTCGCTCAACTCTATGACACTATCATAACAAAAAACAGCATAAGATAAAAATAAAAATTAAAAAAACTGACATTGTCGCAATAGATCATAGCTTAGAAACAAAGACAACATTTTGACATCATCATAAAAGAATATGTATAAAGACCAGCACTATTGTGACATCATCTCAATAGCAAATATAAATTCTATTGTATTCACCATCACAATAGAAACTTTGAGTGTCACGACCATGGTTATGGTCGTGACTCCTGGATCCACATGCAGTTGCCTGCGGTTTGGTTTTCTTGTCAACCACATGGTGAGGGCTGCTAGTATCTTGCCTCACGTGTGGTTGCCACTGGCAACCGGATTTTACTCGCAGTATAGCAGCCTGAGCTGTTGCTAGGCAGCTTGCTGTGAAGTGCATGCGGTTGCACCTGGCAACCTGTCTTTATAGCTGTGCCTTTTGTGCGTATGGTGTGCACTTTCCCTGTTTGTTGTGCACAAGGTTTCTGTATGTGTGCACTTTCCCTTTAAGTGGCTTCACTACCCTGTCTGGTCTTGGAAGGGTTAATTCCCTTTCCAGTGTGTGTCTGTGTGGGTGTAGCCACTTGGGTTATTTAGCTCATGCTGGAAGCCAGAAGCTGAGGGTTTCCCCCACTCTCAGCCGTGACAGTATGACCGCAATGGCTCCTTACGTGGAGAACCTTCGAAAGAGGGTGCAGCATGCATCGCCACCTGCTGATGGGGTGCATGCGCGTTCTCCGGAGGGAGAGCGTTAGGGGGTTCACCGTTAACGGCGCGGTTGGTGGCTTTTCCCCGCCACCTTGCCTTCCGTGTCCATGTTGGTGTTCCCTTGTCCCTCTTTATGTTTCTATCTCTGGTCGTCTGCTGGCAGCATTCCGTTGGTGTTCCGGCTTTTTGCTGGTTTGGAGTGGCTGTTGGCAGCGACTGGAGTGGGAACGTGAGTAGAGAGTGGACGCAGTGTCAGTGCAGTCTCTCCGGGCTGTTTCTTTTCTGGTCTCTGGTTCCTGTGTGTTGCTCCAGAGGCTGGCAGTCGGATCCCTGGTTCCTGTGTGTTGCTCCAGGGGCCGGCAGCAGTCCTGGGGAGATTCGCATGTTTCTGGCGCTGATTCCCCTACTTTTACCCTTCTCCCACCCCTTTTTGAGTTCCTCTCTAGTTTCCCCTTTTTTTTTTTTTTTTGGTGGGGGGGCTTTGAGGGGTGGGAGTGTCACGACCATGGTCGTTGCCTGCGGTTTGGTTTTCTTGTCAACCACATGGTGAGGGCTGCACATGGTGAGGGCCGCTGGCAACAGGATTTTACTCGCAGTATAGCAGCCTGAGCTGTTGCTAGGCAGCTTGCTGTGAAGTGCATGCGGTTGCACCTGGCAACCTGTCTTTATAGGTGTGCCTTTTGTACGTATGGTGTGCACTTTCCCTGTTTGTTGTGCACGAGGTTTCTGTATGTGTGCACTTTCCCTTTAAGTGGCTTCACTACCCTGTATGGTCTTGGAAGGGTTAATTCCCTTTCCAGTGTGTGTCTGTGTGGGTGTAGCCACTTGGGTTATTTAGCTCATGCTGGAAGCCAGAAGCTGAGGGGTACTAAAGGCATGTTGCTGGAGTCATCCTCCTGGTATCCTTATACCATCTCTCCTGTGAGGGCCTCCCTTGCGGTCATAAAAACATGTGGTGATGTTATGCTTTATGTTGGTGTTTATTCTTATGTGAGCACGGGATCCAGTCAGTGTGTCTGTGGCAGGTAGGTGTGGAAGTGCTTTCACTCACCTGCCATATCCATAGGCTGTTTATGTTTCCCCATTCCTTGCAGCTTGGCCTGTGAGACTCCTGTTTGTCTGTATCTAGGAGGAACAGGTCGTCTTACCCTGCTCCTAGTTCAGGGATCCATTAAGGGCTAGTAGGGACCCAAGGTTTCCTGAGTATGAGCCCTCCTACCATCAGGGTTGGCTCATAAAGTTAGGAGTCAGGGTCAGAGTTAGGGACGCTGTAGGAGGTGACCTGCTCCATAATTCTGTTTTCCTGGCCGAGCAGCTTCCATACGTTTAACATCGCACGGCTGAGGGTTTCCCCCACTCTCAGCCGTGACAGTGAGACTGGGACAATGGAACACAGTTTAGAAAATTCACACTTGAAACCCTGGCTTTTGTCACATCATCGGTATAGAAAACAGCTTAGAAAAAACCTGAACATTATTGTGACCATATATAACCACAAATCATACCTTAACCACTTTAGGACCACAGGTTTATACCCCCCTAGTGACCAGGTCCTTTTTTACAAATCGGCACTTCACAACTTTAACGGTTTATTGCTCGGTCATGCAACTTGGCACCCAAATGAATTTTACCTCCTTTTCTTCTCACAAATACAGCTTTCTTGCCGTGATATTTGATTGCTGCTGAGATTTTTCGTTTTTCTGATATTAATCAAAATAGACCGCAATTTTAAAAAAAAAAGTGTATTTTTAACTTTCTCTGGTTAATTTGTTCAAATATAATTACATTTCTATACAAGTTGGTGTCAGAATTTATTGTGCTACATGTCTTTGATAAAAAAAATTCCAATAAGTGTATATTTATTGGTTTGCGCAAAAGTTATAGCGTTTACAAACTATGGTACAAAAATGTGAATTTCCGCATTTTGAAGCAGCTCTGACTTTCTGAGCACCTGTCATGTTTCTTGAGGTGCTAGAATGCCAGGATAGTATAAATACCCCCCAAATGACCCCATTTTAGAAAGAAGACACTCCAAAGTATTCGCGGAGGGGCATGGTGAGTTTATGTATGATTAAAAAAAAATTCACAAGTTAGCGGAAAATGACACTTTCTGAGAAAAAAATATATATATATAAAGTTTCCATTTCTGCTAACTTCTGGCAAAAAAAATTTTTCTCCCACGGACTCACTATGCCCCTCAGTGAATACCTTGGGGTCATTTGTGGGGTGTGTTTACTGTTCTGGCATTTTGGGCGGGGCTAAATTGTGAGCAACCCTGTAAAGCCTAAAGGTACTCGTTGGACTTTCAGCCCCTTTACGCACCTAGGCTGCAAATAAGTGTCACACATGTGGTATCGCCGTACTCAGAAGAAGTAGGGCAATGTGTTTTGGGGTGTATTTTTACATATACCCATGCTGGGTGAGAGAAATATCTCTGTAAATTGACAACTTTGTATAAAAAAAATGTAAAAGTTGTCATTTACAGAGATATTTCTTACACACAGTATGGGTGAGAGCTGCTTACTTTCCCTGTTTTACAGTATGGGTATTGTCACGGATGAACCGCGAGAAACCGCAAGATATCCAGAAATAAAACGCAGTCAATCGATTTTTTGATTGTCGCATACAGGAATTACAGATTCAATTCCTGATACCCAGCAGATAACGCAATAAAGATAAATTAAATTCCTGTAATTACAAGCTGTTGTCCTAGGAGGCCAACATTCTCTTAACGTAATTACAGCTAGTCTCCTTAATTAACCCTACAGAAAGAACTTCCTTGCTTCAGAAATCTCACAGCTAGGTACGAACAGACACCTGACAAGAACATTTGGTCTGTCACTGATAGAGGGCTTGTAAGCCAGCCTTTCTGGCACCAATGGAAATTGAATATGTCATATGATTTTTACCCCTTTGTACGAATATGATACGTAGGATAGATATGTAAATTATATCATTTTGTTGGTCAGGATCCTCTGAGTATTCTGATATAAAATATATGCCGCTGGGATAAGCCACATCCAGGTTATTAAACATCTCAGTAACTGAATATGATATAATTCTCATGTATAGTGTCAATGAGATCGACATTTTCTGAGGATCGTAAATTTGTCATTATTAGTTGTGTGCGACGGACGTGTGCTGAGATATGAAAATGTCATATTTTTGGGACTTGAACTTCACTCCGAATTACAGCACCCAGCCCAGGGGCTGAGCCTGAGATCCCGCCCTAACAGCTGGACCCTTCATAAGGCCATGAGCGAGATCTAATGGGAGTCCTCCCTTGTGTAATATCATCTGAAGAAGCCAGCCACGAGGACCAAGGTGGGCTTGCAGCCATATTTACCAGACTTTTTATTCCGGAACAAACAGACTTTCTTGGACTTTCTAAGTATTCCCTTTCATCTGTTTTCTCTTTTTATTTTACACTGGACTATCCTTCCCTATAATTGTTATTTTTAATAATTTCTGTATATGTTAATCATTTGTATTGTATGTATAATAAATGACGTTAAAGTCATTTTCTTCAGCCTCATACCTGCTCTGAGCACCGCAGAACGAATCCTAGCCGTTTCTGAAGAGTCGCTAACCGGATAGTTGTCGTGTTTAGTCAAGGGTTTCCTTTGCCCTGTTACAAGGGATGGTGGCAGTCTACCTACATATTGCATAGTGTATGTTTTCTGTAGTTCGCACGCTCCCGCCTAGCCTGTCTGCTGACCAAATTCCGGCGGTTTCAGTTCACCTATCGCATCCCCACAGTGGACGATCTTCGGTCTGAAACGTATTGGAAGGCATTGAGCGGTCAGGCCGATAGGGGGCGTGTGATAGCAGGGGCAGCACATGTAACAGTGCAGGCCGCTCCTGTGACAGGTATATGTAAAAATACACCCCAAAACACATTGCCCTACTTCTGAGTACGGCGATACCACATGTGTGACACTTTTTTGCAGCCTAGGTGCACAAATGGGCCCAAATTCCAATGAGTACCTTTAGGATTTCACAGGGCATTTTTTACGCATTTGGATTCCAAACTACTTCTCACGCTTTAGGGCCCCTAAAATGCCAGGGCAGTATAAATACCCCACAAGTGACCCCATTTTGGAGAGAAGACACCACAAGGTATTCCGTGAGGGGCATGGCGAGTTCATATAAGATTTTTTTTTTTGGGCGCGTTCACAGGAAATCTCGGGTCTCACGAGACCTGAGAGCACCACCGTCCTGACAGAATGAGAACATGTATCCATCCTCTGATGGCTACTTCCAGCAGGATAATGCACCATGTCACAAAGCTCGAATCATTTCAAATTGGTTTCTTGAACATGACAATGAGTTCACTGTACTAAAATGGCCCTCACAGTCACCAGATCTCAACCCAATAGAGCATCTTTGGGATGTGGTGGAACGGGAGCTTCGTGCCCTGGATGTGCATCCCTCAAATCTCCATCAACTGCAAGATGCTATCCTATCAATATGGGCCAACATTTCTAAAGAATGCTATCAGCACCTTGTTGAATCAATGCCACTTAGAATTAAGGCAGTTCTGAAGGCAAAAGGGGGTCCAACACCGTATTAGTATGGTTTTCCTAATAATTCTTTAGGTGAGTGTATAGCTGTGTTCAGAATAATAGCAGTGTGTTTAAAAAAGTGAAGCAAGCTCAAAATCCTTCTAATAGCTTTTATTTCCATACACACAAATGTATTGGGAACACTTCACATTCTATTCCAAATCAAAACATGAAGAAAAATATATTAAATTTGTGTTGTTCCTCTAAAAAAAAAAAGAAAGAAAAGTAAATATTACTGTTCAAAAAAAATTGCAGTGTTTGTGTTCTTTATTACAAACTCAAACATTCACTATATAAATTGAAAAATGTTTGAAGATTTTGCTTTCCTTTGAATCACTTAACTAATATTTAGTTGTATAACCACTGTTTCTGAGAACTGCTGTACATCTGTGTTGCATTGAGTCAACCAACTTCTGGCACCTATGAACAGGTATTCCAGCCCAGGATGATTGGACTACATTCCACAGTTCTTCTCTATTTCTTGGTTTTGCCTCAGAAACTGCATTTTTGATGTCACCCCACAAGTTTTCTATCGGATTAAGATCCGGGGATTGGGCTGGCCAATCCATAATGTCAATCTTGTTGGTCCGAAACCAAGATGTTGCACGTTTGCTGGTGTGTTTGGGGTCGTTGTATTGGTGGAACTCCCATTTCAAGGGCATTTCCTCTTCAGCATAAGGCAGCATGACCTCTTCAAGTATTATGATGTATTCAAACTGATCCATGATCCCTGATATGCGATAAATAGGCCCAACACTGTAGTATGAGAAACATCCCCATATCATGATGCTTGCGCCACCATGCTGTCACTACCAGAGCTTTGGGACGTTCTCACAGCTCTGTTTCTCCACCCCTGTGATGATGTCACTACTAGAGCTGGGAGGAGTTCTCACTGCTCTGTTTACTTTTGGTTTCCTTCCTCCCAGCTGTTCCTCATGCGTTTGATTTCCCTCTCTTTATATCACCCCTCCTCCTATTGTAGGGCGTGGATTATATTTCTCATTTCAGTTGTAGCTCTTGCTTTAGTATCTTCACTTGTAGCTATCAGTTCACTGGACCTGTGTTCTGCTGCAGCAAGCACTCCGGATATTGCCAGCTGTCCTTGGATCCGTCTTCTCTGCGGCTGCAACACCTTCAGCTAAGTGTACAGACATTGTTGTGTACCTGATTATTTTCTGACTGGATCTGAGGTGGCCACGGTTCCCTCCATATACTGAGTAGGGCACCGGTGGCCGTGCCCCTTCCACTATTGTAGGGGTTACAGTGGTCATCAGGATTAGGCACGCGGGCATGCCTCGTTCCGCCATTTGGATCCGGGCATGTGCTTTAGCAGAATAGGGAGAGCTTTGAGGGTCTGACAGGGGTCACCCTTTATCCTCCCTAGTTTGGGTCCGGTCAGTAGCTCTTTTACTGTGTATACTATTGTTGCTCACATACAGCCGTGACATTATAATCCACCAAAACCGTCCTTTTTTGACATGGATCCGCTTTCTGGCCTGGTTGACCGCATGCAGGGTCTTTCTTTGGAAGTAGCGGATCTCCGTCAATCTATGACTCAGCTTCAAGCATTGGGCTCTGCTCCGGCTCATGGAGTCTGTTGCGAGCCAAAGGTCTCACTTCCGGAAACGTTCTCCGGGGGCAGTGAGAATTTTGTTCGCTTCAGAGAGGCATGCAAACTCCATTTTTGCTTGTGTCCCCACTCCTCTGGTAAGGAGGAGCAGAGGGTGAGGATTGTCATCTCCCTGCTCAGGGGTAATGCTCAGACTTGGGCTTTTTCGCTGCCATCAGGGGATCCCTCCCTTCGATCCGTGGAAAGATTTTTTGTGGCCCTGGGGCAGATTTATGATGACCCGGATCGTGTTGCTCTGGCCGAATCTAACTTACGTGTTTTATGCCAGAACAAACTGTCTGCGGAGCTTTATTGTTCTGAATTTCGGAGATGGGCAGCTGATTCGGGTTGGAATGATGCTGCACTCCGGAGTCAGTTCTGTCATGGTCTCTCAGAGAGATTGAAAGATGCGTTTGCTTTCCATGAGAGACCAACGTCCTTAGAGTCTGCCATGTCATTGGCGGTACGCCTTGACAGGCGTCTAAGAGAAAGAAACGAGACCTCTCTGTCCAGCCATTGTCAGTCTAGGGGCAGTGGTGCGGACTCATTCAGTGTGCAGGGGCCTCATCCTGTCTCGCTCCCCTCTGAGGAGGAGCCCATGCAGCTAGGTCGACTTGCCCCTGATAAAAGAGGATTTAGTCCTCAGAGTATGGTGTGTTTTTGTTGTGGGGGCATAGGTCATTTGGCAAATGTTTGTCCCTCTAGGAGATTCTTGAACTGTACTAAGAGCGATAATAAGAGAAAAACCTCAAAAGGTAAATCATCAAATTCTGCTTCATCTGCTACTTTGGGCAAAGTTGATGTAGGAATTGATGCTTTTCCTCTGACCTGCAGTTCCCGTTTTCTCCTGTCTGCCAGGGTGGCGCTAGAGAGCAAAGTCATTTCTTGTGAGATTTTTGTCGATAGTGGAGCGGCCGTCAATCTTATTGACACTCAATTTGTAGCCATGCATGGTTTTCAGGTTTGCACATTAGAAAAGGATAAACCTGTTTTTGCTATTGACTCTGCTCCACTCTCACAGAGATCTCTGAAGGGCATTGTTCACAATATCCGGCTAGCTGTAGGTGACACTCATGTGGAGGATATATCTTATTTTGTCCTTAACGGATTGCCTTCTCCTCTAGTTTTGGGGTTACCCTGGCTCACTAGACATAACCCCACTATTGATTGGCAAGGAAGGCAAATAAATGAGTGGAGTGACTTTTGTAGAGAGAATTGTCTCACAGCGACTTTTGCAGAGGTGTCTACTAAAACTGTGCCATCATTTCTCTCTGATTTCTCAGACGTGTTTTCCGAGAGCGGTGTTCAGGAGCTACCTCCTCACCGGGAGTTTGACTGTCCCATTAACCTCATTCCCGGCGCCAAGCTGCCAAAAGCACGCCTCTACAATCTCTCACAACCGGAAAGAATCGCAATGCGAACTTATATCTCCGAGAGTCTCGAGAAGGGGCATATTCGTCCCTCAAAGTCACCTGTGGCCGCGGGTTTTTTTTTTGTTAAAAAAAAAGATGGCTCTCTGAGACCTTGCCTAGATTTCAGGGAGCTGAACCGTATCACGATTCGCGATCCCTATCCCCTTCCTCTGATCCCGGACCTCTTCAACCAAATTGTTGGGGCCAAGGTGTTTTCCAAATTGGATTTGAGAGGCGCGTACACCCTGGTCAGGGTCAGAGAGGGGGATGAATGGAAAACGGCCTTTAATACCCCTAACGGGCATTTCGAGAATCTCGTTATGCCTTTCGGCCTGATGAATGCCCAGGCCGTCTTTCAGCATTTTGTTAATAGTATTTTCTACCATTTAATTGGGAAATTTGTATTGGTGTATCTTGATGATATTTTGATTTTTTCCCCTGATGTTCAGACCCATCAGGATCATCTTTTTCAGGTTCTGCAGATTCTGCGGGAAAATAAATTGTACGCCAAGCTGGAGAAATGTCTTTTTATGGTATCGGAGATTCAATTTCTGGGTTTTCTCCTCTCTGCTTCTGGTTTTCGCATGGATCCGGAGAAGGTCCGTGCTGTACTTGAGTGTGAGCTTCCTGAGAATCAGAAGGCATTGATGCGCTTTCTGGGTTTTGCGAACTATTACAGAAAGTTTATTTTGAATTATTCCTCTGTTGTCAAACCCCTTACTGACATGACAAAAAAGGGGGCGGATTTTTCCTCTTGGTCGGAGGAGGCGCTTGCAGCCTTTTCTAAGATTAAAGAGAGTTTTGCGTCTGCTCCCGTCTTGGTGCATCCCGATGTTTCCTTACCTTTTATTGTTGAGGTGGATGCTTCCGAGGTGGGTGTGGGTGCGGTTTTGTCCCAGGGCCCTTCTCCTGCCAAATGGCGACCCTGTGCCTTTTTCTCTAAAAAAAACTCTCCCCGGCAGAGAGAAACTATTATGTGGGAGATAGGGAGTTGTTGGCCATCAAGTTGGCTTTCGAGGAATGGCGCCATTGGTTGGAGGGGGCCAGGCACCCTATCACTGTTTTTACCGACCATAAGAATCTGGCATACTTAGAGTCGGCCAGGCGTATGAATCCGAGACAGGCCAGATTGTCTCTGTTCTTCTCCAGATTCAATTTTGTTGTTACATTCCGACCTGGGATAAAAAATGTGAAGGCTGATGCTCTCTCTCGCTGTTTTCCGGGAGGAGGAAACTCCGAGGACCCGGGTCCCATTTTGGCGGAGGGGGTAGTTGTTTCTGCTCTATATTCCGATTTGGAGGCCGAGGTCCAGGCTGCCCAGACTGAGGCACCTGCCCGTTGTCCTTCTGGGAAGTTGTTCGTGCCTCCTGAGCTACGTCACAAACTCTTTAAGGAGCATCATGATACGGTTCTTGCTGGTCACCCCGGGAGTAGAGCCACGGTAGATCTCATTGCTCGGAGATTTTGGTGGCCGGCTCTTCGTAAGTCGGTGGAGGGTTTTGTGGCTGCTTGTCAGACGTGCGCTCGCGCTAAGGTCCCTCGTTCACGGCCTTCAGGTTCCCTTCTCCCGTTACCCATACCTTCCCGTCCTTGGACACACCTGTCCATGGACTTTATCACGGATCTTCCTCGTTCCTCGGGGAAGTCGGTGATCCTGGTGGTGGTGGACCGTTTTAGCAAGATGGCTCATTTCGTACCTTTCCCTGGTTTACCCAATGCTAAAACGTTGGCGCAAGCTTTTGTCGACCATATTGTTAAATTGCACGGCATTCCCTCTGATATTGTTTCCGATAGAGGCACGCAGTTTGTGTCCAGGTTCTGGAAGGCTTTCTGTTCTCGCCTGGGGGTTCGGCTGTCCTTCTCTTCTGCTTTTCACCCGCAGTCGAATGGTCAGACTGAGCGCCTCAATCAGAATCTGGAGACATATTTGCGCTGTTTTGTGGCAGAGAACCAGGAGGATTGGTGTTCATTTCTCCCTCTTGCTGAGTTTGCTCTGAACAATCGTCGTCAGGAATCTTCTGATAAGTCACCATTCTTTGGTGCATATGGGTTCCATCCGCAGTTTGGGACATTCTCGGGAGGGGCTCTTTCTGGTTTACCTGAGGAGGAGAGATTTTCCTCGTCTTTGTCTACCATTTGGCAAAAGATTCAGAGTAATCTTAAAAAGATGAGTGAGAGGTATAGGCGTGTGGCTGATAAGAGACGTGTGCCTGGTCCGGACCTGAATGTGGGTGATCTGGTGTGGTTGTCTACAAGAAATATTAAACTGAAGGTTCCCTCCTGGAAATTGGGTCCCAAGTTTATTGGGCCTTATAAAATCTTGTCAGTCATCAATCCTGTTGCCTTCCGTCTTGATCTTCCACTGGTTTGGAAGATACATAATGTATTTCACAGATCTCTCTTAAAACCATATGTCCAGCCCACGGTACCCTCCTCTTTGCCTCCTCCTCCGATTTTGGTTGATGGCAATCTGGAGTTTGAGGTTTCCAGAATTGTGGACTCTCGCATTGTCCGCGGTTCTCTTCAGTACCTCGTTCATTGGAAGGGTTATGGTCCTGAGGAGAGGATGTGGGTTCCGGTGTCGGACATTAAAGCCACTCGCCTCATCAGGGCATTTCATAGGGCTCATCCTAAGAAGGTGGGTCCTGGGTGTCCGGAGTCCACCCGTAGAGGGGGGGGTACTGTCACTACCAGAGCTTTGGGACGTTCTCACAGCTCTGTTTCTCCACCCCTGTGATGATGTCACTACTAGAGCTGGGAGGAGTTCTCACTGCTCTGTTTACTTTTGGTTTCCTTCCTCCCAGCTGTTCCTCATGCGTTTGATTTCCCTCTCTTTATATCACCCCTCCTCCTATTGTAGGGCGTGGATTATATTTCTCATTTCAGTTGTAGCTCTTGCTTTAGTATCTTCACTTGTAGCTATCAGTTCACTGGACCTGTGTTCTGCTGCAGCAAGCACTCCGGATATTGCCAGCTGTCCTTTGATCTGTCTTCTCTGCGGCTGCAACACCTTCAGCTAAGTGTACAGACATTGTTGTGTACCTGATTATTTTCTGACTGGATCTGAGGTGGCCACGGTTCCCTCCATATACTGAGTAGGGCACCGGTGGCCGTGCCCCTTCCACTATTGTAGGGGTTACAGTGGTCATCAGTCTTAGGCACGTGGGCATGCCTCGTTCAGCCATTTGGATCCGGGCATGTGCTTTAGCAGAATAGGGAGAGCTTTGAGGGTCTGACAGGGGTCACCCTTTATCCTCCCTAGTTTGGGTCCGGTCAGTAGCTCTTTTACTGTGTATACTATTGTTGCTCACATACAGCCGTGACACATGCTTCACTGTCTTCACAGTGTACTGTGGCTTGAATTCAGTGTTTGGGGGTCGTCTGACAAACTGTCTCCGGCCACTAGACCCAAAAAGAGCAATCTTACTTTCTTCAGTCCACAAAATGTCTCATTAGGCCAGTCAATGTGCCCTTTGGCAAATTGTAACCTCTTCAGCACATGTCTTTTTTTCAACATTGGGACTTTGCGGGAGCTTCTTGCAGATAGCTTGGCTTCACATAGGCGTCTTCTAATTGTACCAGTACTCACAGGTAACTTTAGACCTTCTTTGATCTTCCTGGAGCTGATTGTTGGCTGTGTCCTTGCCATTTTGGCTTTTCTTCTATCCATTTGAATGGTAGTTTTTCGCTTTCTTCCACGTCTTTCATGTTTTGGTTGCCATTTTTAAGCATTTGCGATCATTTTAGCTGAGCAGCCTATCATTTTCTGCACTTCTTTATATGCTTTCCCCTCTCCATTCAACTTTTTAATCAATGCAGGGGTGTGGAAATAAAAAAATAAAAAACTACTTGTCGAAGGACTAAAGCGGGGGCTCGATCTACTTGTCCCTCATGACAATCTACTTGTCCTGATACAAAAAATAATTTTAGATCAAATCCATATTTCAATGCACCGCCACACTTCCTTATGCAGGGAGGTGGCTAGCTTGTGTTCCAGTCTTTGTAGTGTAAAATGACTCTAAGTTTAGTCCTCGTTCACACCAGATGATTATGTCCAGAATGCACTACATCGCGGCCGGCTCACTATGTTGTGGGGCAGGAGGGGGCGTGACGATCCATTGAAGTGAATGGCACCGTAGCCACAGCCACAGGCGATCGGATGCACGGGATCGCAAGTCACAATTATGCCTGAGGTCTGGTCAAAATGCTGCTTGCAGCATTTTGTTTGGACTGGACCACAGGCATAATGTGCCTTGCGATCCTGTGCAGCCGATCGCATTGCAGCCGTTGGGCATGGTTATGGTGCCAATCACTTCAACAGATCACTACGCCCTCTCCTGCCCCACAATATAGTTAGCCGGCCACAATGCGGTACAGTGCATTCTGGACAGAATCAGGCCAGAACGCACTGCCTGGTGTGAACGAGGCCTTAATGTGATCACAGCAATTAGTTTAGTGCACAGTCTTGTTCTTAGCAGATTACTACCCGTACCTCTAGGTGGTTTAGGCAAATTAGCTGCTGATGTGGCATGGAAAGTACCCCCCTCACCTTCCCAGTTTGACAACACCTGCAGAAAGGGGGTCCTTTGAGGGATGCTGGCAGAGTTGAGAGTTCTATCAATGCCCCTGGCTCTGTAACGGCTCTGTCACTGCTCCTCCCCCCGAGCCAGAAACGTGACAGAACCTTTCATTGCTCCACCCCTCCAGCTCTGTCATTTCTTCTTCCCCCCGCTCCGTCACTACGGCTGCATCACTGCTCTACGCCCACTGCTCGGTCACCGCTAATATTAAGTGAACCCGGTGAAGAGCGCCCTCCCTTCCCCCCCCCTCATTGGTGGCAGTGACAGTTCAGATCGGAGACCCAGCAGTGTAATTCTGGGGCTTCGATCGGTTACCATGGCAGCCAGGACGCTACTGAAGTTCTGTATGCCATGGTCAGTTACTCAGCAGCATTATACTTTCATGCGCTGTGGCCGCCCGGCTCTCCTTCTTCTTGTAACTCACAGGTCTGTGCGGCGCATTGCTTATGCTTATAGAAATGCGCCGCACAGACCTGTGAGTTACAAGAAGGAGTGCCGGGCAGCCACAGCGCATGTAAATATAATGCTGCTGAGTAGCGGGGAGAGGGGGGAGGGCGCACTGCCCACCAATGATTTTAATACTGGGAAGGGGGAAGGGGGGGGGGAAGGCGCACTGCCCACAAATGATTTTAATACCGGGGAGGGGGGGGGCACACTGCCCACCAATACAAACATTGTAGAAACATTCCCGGCACCCAACCTCTGACAGGGAGCTGCCGTCCGCACAATTAACCCCTCAGGTGCCGCGGATGGCAGCGCCCTGTCAGAGGTGGGTCCCCATTACCATGGGAACACCTCGGGTTTAGAATATACTATCGGATCAGAGTTTTCTCCAATCCGATGGTATATTTTAACTTCAAGCGTCCCCATCACCATGGGAACGCCTCTCCACGCCCAGCTCGTCGCCGATCCATTGCTCCAGTAAACAAAGCCATCTTAGCCCTGCTACTTGCCCGCAGCAGGGCTAAGCTACTGAACAAACTACCTGCCCGGCGCCCGGAACTGCATGTCCTGGGCGTCGGGCGATATGATTTCCACACCCCTGCAAGGTACGCTGTTCTTCTGAACAATGTCTGGAACGACCCATATTTCTCAGAATTTCAGAGAGAAATGCACTGTAACCAGCATGTACAACATTTGCTGCCTTCCTTCCTTAAATAAAGGACAATAATTGCCACCTGTTTTTCAAAGAATGAATGACCTTACTCATTAAACTCCACACTGCTATTATTTTGAACATGCCCCTTTCAATAAGTGATAGAATTACAGAGCAGCAGCAGCATGCATTACAGAGCATCAGCAGCATGCATGTCATGACTGTTGGGTCTGTTGGATTCCTATTACTCTATTAAACCTGCTAGTAAATTATTTGCCATGTAGAAATATAATTTCTACCAAAAACAGTGATTGATCAGGTTAGTGATGCCTGACTGCTATTATTTTGAACACAACTGTACCTTGATCGTCTTATCTCGGTGGCTTACCGGATAAACTCTGACAAGGCAGATTTTTGAGCAGGACTTCCCTCCTGCGAGTCCTTTACAGATCTCAGTACAGTGAGAAGTGACTACTGTGGTGTCTTCGTCAGTGTCTATCTTTTTCCCGTCATGCTTCTCTGCATGGGGTGGTCCAGGGTGTAAACCCGTGTTCTGTTCTGTGCTACCGCATTCTGTGCATATCACACTGACATTACAGTTCCTGGTGAAGTGCGATGTTGTAGCGCAGCACCTGAAGCAGATGTTTTCTTTGAGGAATTCTTTGCAGTCCTCTAATGACTTCTCCTGAAGGCTCTGCATTTTAGTAGAGGATGTGGTTTCTTGTGCAGGGGGCATTCTTTGGTAAGATCTTTGAGTTTGTTCTCTTCTTGGGAAGACTTAAACGGCCTGTAAGGAGAACCTGTGGAGGCAACGTTAGATTTGTGGACTGCCACTGGTGTTTTTTGAGGTTTAACACCAGGGGTAGTGGGACATGACAATGTAAAGTCAAAACTGGGATAGTTTCTGATCCTTGCCTGTTGAGTAACAAAGTCTACAAGCACCACAAAGGGGGGAAATAGTACATTGTGAACCTGTTTATAATAAAAACCATAAGCAATCCACTTCTCCTGTAGGTTATAAGGGAGTTTTTGGACAATCGGGTTGACACCTCTGGCGGTGTCCAGGATTGCTAGCCCTGGCAGATCTCCTTCTGCTTGAGCAACCTGTGCCTTTATTAACAAGTCGCTGAGTTCCCTGAGCTTCTGGTGACCCCTACCCACTATTCTGGGAAAATGATCAATTCTCTTAAATAAAGCATTTTCTATAGCTTCTATTGACCCATAACACTTATAAAGTCTTTCCCACACCATCTTTAGGCCTTTTCCAGGATATTTTATGTAAATGTCTCCGATTCTTTTGGCGTGTTCAGCAGATTCGCTTACAAGCCACTTTACCAAGAGATCTAACTCCTCACTATAGGAAAGATCTAAGTCTCTTATGGCGTTTTGGAAGGAGGCTTGCCATGCCTTGTAGTTCTCGGGGCGATCGGTTAACTTTATAAGTCCTTTGGTAACCAGCTCATGTTTAGCAAAGAACTTAGCGAAATCCATGGCGGCATGGTTAGCGCCAATACTACCCGGAGTGTTGTTGTTATTCTGCATGTGTGGTGTATCACCATACCTTTTAGGGGTTTCTGGCTTAGGAAAGTCTGTATAATACCGTTCTGACGCGAAGGGTGTCCCTTTAAATCGAAGCGAAGGTTGTAGCTTCTGATCTGTAGGGCGGTAGTTGTGGTAAGCATCGTATTGTCGCATACCGTCCTGCTGGAGGTACTGTGGTTCAAGGTAGGATCTTTGGCACTTTGTATAAGCTGGCTGATATACTGGATCACAGTCATCTTCTGTCTTGGGATACTGATGGATGTATTCTGAGACACACTGTGTTGTATCTCATTCATCTACATCTAGCCCAAGTACTTGGCTGTGTTTTTCAGATCCGGGGAACTCCAAGGCTTCTAGGAACTCGGCTTTGGCTGCTGCGGCTGCCGCCTCTTTCTCTGTGACGAGTTTTTTCAGTGACGCTTGCAGGTATGCTGTCTCTTCTTCCATTGACGCTTGTAGGCATGCTCCCTCTTTTCCTTTTGGCACTTGCAGGCGTGCTGTCTCTTCTTCCTTTGACGCTTGCAGGCATGCTGTCTCTTCTTCCAGTGACGCTTGCATGCGTGCTCTCTCTTTTTCCTTTGACGCTTGTAGGCGTGCTCTCTCTTTCTTTAGTTGCATCTCTTGTGCAGCAAAGGAAGACCTTACTCTTGCAACCTCAGCTTGTGCACGGACGAGAGCAGCCTTTTCTCTTATTGAGGACTTGCTAGAGCAACTTGCTTCTGATCTGGTCCTGTATGATGATGCCTGGCTAGGTGACATTGTGTGCCTTTTACTGACTGCTTAATGTCTCTGTGCGGACTCGGTCTATGTAGGAAAGGACGTGGTCTGGATCGTGCTGTACTTGCTTGGGGCTGCACTTTTACTTCTTGTGACTGTATGGCAACCACTGCAATCTTATATGCAGGACCGCGTGTGTGGTGGCGGCTCCACTATCGTTGATGACTAGCATCTGTTTTACTGTTCTGTCTTCATACACGTTCACACAGTGTGCAGTCTATCATTTAGTATAAACCATTCCTGTCTTCCAAATAAGAGGACTGTTCTCTGTAGTGTAACTTGTTTATTGGCAAAACAGGAGTATTTGAGATTGCTCAATTGATTGGTAAAACTATAAGAATACAAAAACTTGTATAAGTATAAAGCATAACATGTATCAGCAGAAAGCATAGAACAGCATGTATTATAACATTACATTAACACTGGGCACATGTCGAAAATGGCTGCCTTTACATGGATTGCATGTCTAGCATCTAACAGTTACAACCTTTTTACCTAAGTAACACTTATACCTAGCTAAACAGCACTGCATACATAATGTCCCTGAAACAAAGATAGAAGCCTCACCAGATATGCATGCAAAAGGATGGTGGAGTTTAAGAAGAAGATATGCAGGAGACATCTCTGCTGATGTCCTGTAACATGGAAACTGGGCTTCTCTTTCCCAGAATGCACTACACTCCCACAATGCTTTGCACCTCCCAACAATACAATAATCTTTATTAACAGACCAACAAAGTGTAGTACATTTTTAAGACCGCTAGATGGTGCTATAACCTAACTAATAACTACAGAAATACAACAGATGTGATCTGTAATGATACTGAAATTAATCTCCCTGTGCTGGGACAGAACAGTGGCGTAGTCCTGCAAAACAAATATAGAACGTGTCCTATAATTATCTGTTTTGTGGACAAGGACAGGATGTTTGTTTTGAAGGGAAAAAGAAAATGGTAGTAAACACATGGCCAGTATTATGTCAGTTATTTCCGTCAGTTATTGTGAGGCAAAACCAGGTGCGGGTCAAAAGCACAGAACAGGTACAGATCTTTCCCTTACACCTTATCTCTGTGGAGGCCTCACAATAACTGATGGAAATAACTGATGTGTGAACTTGGCCTTAGTCTTTTTTGTGATATAAATGTTACCTGGAATCTGTGCCCGAAGACATAGCACTTTTATAAATTACTAGATGTTAATGGAATAGTGTGAAAAATTCAACATATACAAAATCACTGCTTGACACACATCCACCGTTTTGGTGGTTTGATGCCTGGTGACATCAGCAAAATAAGACTGCAGTCACATTGTCATCTGCCTGTCTTTACTGTTTGCTTACTGAATGTATGTATGTTATATGGTACATATGCAGGCTCAGATTAGGTTTTTTCACACTGGCTGCGTTTCTGTCCGGCCGCCTCTCGGCATGTTTGCCGTGCTGCGGCCGCATCTCTGGGCCATCCCCGTTATAGTAAATGGGGCCGGGGCTGACTTCTGGTAGCACACATGTGCAAACATTAGTACGGATCTGGTAAGGCTGTTCCCCTGCCAAAACAGCCTATCCTAACACCAGTGTGAAAGTAGCCTTACACAGAATAAGGTTAGGTTGACATGGAGTTTTTTTGGAGGAGGTTTTGAGGCACAGTTTCCTGCAGGTTTTTCAGCCAAAGCCAGAAGTGGTTTCAAATGAATCAGAAATATAAAGGAAGGACTCGTACTTCTCCTTCCTGCTGAATCCACTTTTGGCTTTGGCTGAAAAACCTGCAGGAAAATCCTCCTCAAAACCTCCTTCAAAAAACTCTGTAAAGCGTCATGCACACGAACATGTGCCAGCCATGCCTGCGCTGCAGACTGCAAATTGTGGTCTGCAATGCACAGGAGCCGTGTGCCCGCGTCACTTGAATGGGGTCCGGGATCCGCATCCAATGGTGCACACCACAAAAAAGAAGTACATGCGCTTCTTTTTTGCGGTGCGGAGGCAGACAGAAAACACCTGGAAGCACTGCGTAGTACTTCTGTTTGCTTCCGATCCGTGCCTCCATTCCGCACCGTATCACCTGGATTGCGGACTTTTTCAATTGAATAGGTCTGCATCCGTGATACGGAGCGCAGACTGCCGATGCCAGTATATTGTGGACTTTCTGTTTGCGGGCATGAGGCCTGAACCCGAAGCCAGAACCAGAACTGGAACCTATAGAGAAAAATTATAATGGAAAAGTTTGTGCCTCTTCTGTGTTTGGACCCACTCTTGGTTTTGGCTTACAAATAATGATGAAAAATACTGATCACATACTGATCATGTGAAAGTGGCTTTAGTCTTTATTCTGTTTCCATGGAAACACATCTTTGCATGGTAGCATTTTATTTTTCATTTTTTGATCTTTACAATTCAGGAGATAATTTAATTTTTTTTTTCCATTGATGTACCCATATGAGGGATTGTTTTTTTGGGGACAAGTTTTTAATAACACCATATTAGGGCACACATAATCATTTGTTGAATTTTATTAACTCTTTCTGTGAAGGAATACAAAAAACAGCAATAACCGCCATTGCCATTTTACATTATAAATTTTGCCAATTTTTTAAGACTTTTTAAAACTTTATTTCTTGATTTTCCACTTATTAGGCCTCATGCACATGTCCGTGAAACACGGACCGTGTGATACCGGCCTTCTTCTGAGTGCAGGAGCGCACAGCGACATTGGTTGCTATGACGCCGTGCGCTTCCTGCTACCGTCGCAGTACAGAAATACACTAGTATGATCTAGCAGGAATCCAGGCCGGTATCACATGGTCCGTGTTTCACGGACGTGTGCATGAGGCTTTAGTCCCACAAGGGGACTTTGACTTGCAAACCTTTGATTGCTTCCATAATACGCTGTACTACCTAAGTAGTAGAGTGTAATATGCTGTCAGTAGAATACTCACAGGCAGTCCATTAGGCACAGCCTAATAGGCATACACATATGGCAGACCTGGGGGTCTTCACTATTGACTGCTGCATCCAGGGCCGTCTTTAATATTGATTGGACCCTGGGCAAAAATTTACTTGGGCCCCCTGGATCCCGCCTTCCCACACCTTAGCAGGCAATCACGCCCTCCACCACAACACACACAAAAAATCCACACATCTGGTAGAGTACAGTGAATGACTGTAAATACTTCCAGTTCTGAAGACTCCAGTGGCTCAGGATCAGTGCTCTGGGCAGCTGGGCTCAGGCTGGAAGTGGGCACCGCTCTGCAGGAAGGAGACCAGGGCTTGGCTCACCCTAGTGTTACAGTGCACCCCAGCACCCCACAGTATGCAGTATAGCACCCTATAGTATACAGCAACCCACAGTATGCAGTATAGCACCCTATAGTATACAGCACCACACAGTATGCAGTATAGCACCCCACACTATACAGTACCCCACAATATATAGTAGAGCAGTATAGCAGTCCACAGTATACAACACCTCACAGTATACAGTAGAGCAGTATAGCACCTCACCGTATACAGCACCCCAAACTATACACGATACAGCACCCCACACTATACAGCCCCCCACACTATACAGTACAGCAGTATAGCACTCCACACTATACAGCACCCACAGTATACAGTATACAGCCCCCCACAGTATACAGTACAGCAGTATAGCACTCCACAATATACAGCACCCACAGTATACAGCCCCTCACACTATACAGCCCCCCACACTATACAGGCCCCCCCACATTATACAGGCCCCCCACAGTATACAGGCCCCCCCCCCACAGTATACAGCCCCCCCCCCCCACAGTATATAGGCCCCCCACAGTATTAGCCCCTGTCACCTTTTTCTGATGTAATCTTCACAAAAAAAGCTCCACAGTTAAGGCAAACTTCTCCTGCAACACTCCTGATAGGACCTTAATGACCTCATAGCCATGTGACCAGTAATAATGCTAGGTTACTGGTCACAGGGTGATGATGTCATCTAAGGTCCTAGATCACAGCTAAGGTCCTAGATCACAGCTGACAGCCTGACACCCGGGGCAGTGGCTAGCAGGACTCAAGAGGCAGCTGCCTTGGGCCCCCCAGGAGCAACTGGGCCCGGGGCATCTGCCCCTTTTGCCCCTTGGTAAAGACGGCCCTGGCTGTATCTAAGGGGATAAACAGCCAGGATTGGCACTTCTGCCGATTTGGGCCATTAGTGCAAGAGGTTAGCTGTCATACAAGAACTGATATCCTGCTGTTTGCCGCAAGAGAGATCCATGCAGTGCCTTAAACTAGGCAGTGGCCAAGAATAAAGCTCCTTAATGACCACCGTAAAAGGTGTATCGGCAGTCATTAAGGGCTTAAACATGACTGTGGTGGCCAATATAAGTATCTAGACCTGCTAATATATTTTATACTTCACTACGTATATACAGTAATTGTTGAATTCTAGTTTTTACATAACTCTAGAAACCTATATTTATCAGTGTATTAAATGCACCATGTTATGGTCCATTTTACTCCAAAATAGTGCCTGATGAAATATTTGTCTCACAACATTTTGTAAAAGTGTAGTTGAAAGTGGTAGTGGTTTTCTGCTTTACCACAATTTAAATGCCATGACTAGAAGCAAGATTCTACAACATCTGTTTTTAGTATCTACATGTGACACCGTCACTCCTACCTGTACTTATAGAGGAGAGTCCGTGATGTTGATGTGTAGTGGTGAATACTTGATAGTTGTCCCGATCCTCCAGTCCGGTAGAAGCAGTCAGGCTGTGTAGTTGGAAAACGTGCCCCAGCCGGCAGCACGTTTCCTATTCAAAAAAGCTTGTGCTCCAAATCAGAGCGCCGGTGACATCACGCTGGCTTACAGCCAGGGGCGTACATAGAAATCATTGGGTCCCATAGCAAGAATCTGAATTGGGCCCCCTAACCCCACCCACTACCTTGGCCCATCCCACCTCCTGCCCTGGCTCCTCCCCTGCCACATCCCCATTTGCCAATAAAGAAATGTATACATGACCTACTGAGGACTCCAGCATAACGCAAACCGGACGGATCCGTTATGCAGGCCCTAGACTTCTATTATGACAGAATGAATAATGGAATGCCTATAAAGCTGCCTATAAAGGCATTCAGTTATGCATTCCGTCATGGAATTGCATTATGGTCCATGGTAACGGAATCCATAATGCAATTCACTATTTACCACTAAACGAAGTGTGAACGAATTTTAAAATATGAAATTTGCTCATTTCTAATTATGAACAGACTGGGGACGACTAATGCTGGCGGTTTTATTTGTGTTTTTGAGGTGACAGGTTCCCTTTAACAGCAAGCAGAGTTCATGGGGGGGTGAGGGGGGGCGGGCACATTCCTGAGTCCTCTATGAGCCTACAGTACCGCCCACCCCCACAGGAACTCTGCTTGCTGCTGCCCTGAGAAAGTCCTATACATGAAGAACTGGAACGTTTTATACAGTCTCTATTAGCACTAGCGTAATTAGAAATGACTGGGCCCCACAGGAAATTTTTGAACGGGCCCCACAGGAAATTTTTGAATTGCCCCCCTCCCAGCTGTCCGGCACCTCTGACCAGCAGAGACACTTGACTTCCCTAATACAGTCCAATTATCGTCCAATAGACAAGTCATGGAAATATAGAAAGTATACTGTACTAACCAGAAGACCTTTATTCTTACCTTTACTGTCAAAATATCATACTACAGTATACATATATTTCCATGACTTGTCTTTTGGACGATAATTAGAATTTGGACTGTATTAGGGAAGAAGTCAAGTGTCTCTGCCGGTCAGAGGTGCCAAACAGCTGGGGGGGGGGGGGCCATTCAAAAATTTCCTGTGGGGCCCACTGCCCAGTTATTTCTAGTTACGCCAGTGCTAAGAGAGACTGTTATTAGTACAGACATTTTTTTCATTAATGATCCCGGTTGTAAAGATAGTGGCTGGGGCAGTCCTACTGTGTGGACGGGCTGGCAGTGGCACAGGTCCGGACTGGCTGTGAGATGACTGTTTTGGGTGGCACTGGCGTCTGTCGAGGCCGGCGGGTGGGCAGCACAACTCACTCTAAAGTTCTTCCATGCTGGGTGCGCGTCTGCTGCCTGCACTGGCTGGGCCAATCAGCAGCAGGATCTTAACACACTGCTAATGCTGATTGGCCCAGTATGTGAAGCAGTGCAGACGCACGAGCCGAGGGGATGGGTCCTAGGGAGCGCACAGTCAATGAGAAGTCAGACCGGGGGGGGGGGCGTGTATTATCGGCGGCGCTGGGAGCCAATTATAAGTGGGCAGACCGCCTCTGAGCCTGCAGTGAGCACAGTTGCAGGGGGCGGGGCCTTCCGAGCGCTCCGGTGCTGCGGGCCCCATAGCAGTGGCGTACCCTGCCTCTATTGGCGGTACGCCACTGCTTACAGCTACAGGAGCTGTTGTGGACCAAAAATCAGACGCATTTCTAAAGGATCGCCTTTCTTCCTCAGGGATAAAGTCCTCTTGCCTGTGCTTCTCCTTAGGAATCCTTTTGGGTCTGGGTTATTCAGATCAGGTTATTGCAAAGCAGTCTTTAAGTTAGGGAGACAGAACACTATTTCAGTTGTCAAATGCGAATAGCTCCACTTCGCTATTTATATGTTATGTTTTTTATAAGCTATTGATGAGCTTTCTTTTATAAATCTTTATGGCATATATGTAATGTTGTTGGTATTTTCAAGTTATGACAACCTAACCACTGTATCCTCTTGCTGTGGGGGTATTGTTCCACATCTCAACATCTCCTGCAAATTTTTATATTTACAATTATGTAGTTATGACTTCTATAAAGATGTAATGTTGGTACTTAAATGTGTGGTAGCGTTAATACATTTTTGGGTTTTTAGTCCAGTGGGGGAAAGGCTATTCAAATTGAAAATCCATCTTGTCTCATCTTGTGACAGGTATTTTCTTAAATCACCTCCTCTCCTTCCAGTTTTCACCTTCTCCATGCCACATACTGATGACTCTTCCACTTGCTATCGTGTACCTCCAGGTAATATCTGGATAGGGGATGACCCTCATATTTTCTCTCAATATTGTATATGTGTTCTCTCATATTATCTATACGAGTGTATTACTGTACAGCAGCGGGTGCACGGTGTCATAGCAACCAATGACGCCGTGCGCTCCTGCACTCAGCAGGAATCCAGGCTGGTATCTCACGGTCCGTGTTCCACGGACGTGTGCATGAGGCTTTAGTGTGTAATTTACGGTCTTCTATAAAAATGGTTAGATCCAGGAAGTTCATCTCTGTTCTACTATATGTTGGTGAATTCCAAGAAAAAAATCATTATTGTTTATTTCCTCCAGGAAGCTTTTCCATCTCATTCCCCCCCCCCCACCCCACCCTCTTCGCAATTCATGCGTTTATTTAGGAACTGCAAAAAAGGTTCCTTTAAACACACAATAAAACATATCGCATGCTACAGTAAAAGTGTGATATACAGAATAACCTGCCCATGTGAAAAAATAAATAAATAAAATATATATATATATACTGTGTGTATATATATGTATATATAAAAAGAAAAAATATGGCAGCACCAATTCAAAAACGGGTGCTATGTCCCAGGGTGTAACTTCTTACCCAGAAATATAGAAGGAAACGGACAGCACTTCCAATAGAAAACCGTGTCCGAGCCGAAACGTTGCCTCACTATGCCACTTGGGCGGAATAAATCACGGTTTTCTATTGGAAGTGCTGTCCGTTTCCTTCTATATTTCTGGGTAAGAAGTTACACCCTGGGACATAGCACCCGTGACTATTTTTGTGAATTAGTGCTGCCATATTTTTTCTTTTTGTATTTTTACTTGTTTGGCTTAGCACAATTTTTCTTTGCTACCCTTAGCGGTTCATAATACCTTTTTGACTATGGATACAGAATTTCCACGTGGCTCCACCTACTCACAGGAGGAAGCAGAACATATTATGCGGGGCATTGGGGGAGATGCCACCTTTTTAAATACCCCATCAGTGAAAGAATTAAAGAAAAAATTTGAGTTTTTATCCAAAAAGACGGCCTCATTGGGCCTACATATGACCACCTTGGGTGAATATTACAAGGCCCAAAGGATACCACGGGGCATGAGATCACATCTCAGACCAAATTTGTTTTTCAACAATTCTGTTTATTGCAAAAAACTTGAAGTTCTCTCCAACAGATATTCTCTGGACTTTATTCTCTTGAATGTGCAATACATACAAGAGGAACTATCTTCTACAGCGGTTGAGATGGGGGAAATTGAACGGGCGTTGCAGACCTCTATGTCCCCAGATGAACTTACTCTTTTCACAGACAACATAGCACTATATGTGTCGAAATTTAAGGCTGAGCTTGAAGAAGGTAAACGTTCCATATGGACCAGGGATCTGGATGACTATAAAAGAGGCTCAATTTATTCATGGCAGTTTGAAAATGGCACCTCAAATCTGACAGATAGGAAGAAAAAAAGGAATGTACAGACACCAGGAATGGAATAGTCTTCTTTTTTAGGGAGCAGACCCAACAACCAGCACAAAAAAAGAGGCCGCACCAGACGGGTGGCCGCAGACATCGAAGAACCTACAAAAAATTTGCGCCCAGGCCGGCAAACCCCAGATGCCAAAGGGGAAATTACTGTTATCAATCTGTCATCCAAGATTCTTACCCCTGCACAAGTAAGTGTCTTGAATAAGGGATTGACATTTTGTCCATCAACTTCACTTAATTGGTTTGATTTAGATATAGATTTGTCAGCTTTTTTTCGCAGCATTAAACTCAAAGCTTGGTTTTACAATAAGACACGGTCTAGTACAGCCCAATTGAGTGAGCTCACATTGGGCGGTCTCAGTCTGTCTCTTAAGAGTAATTTCTCTCCTGTAATTAATGAACCTGCCATTGATGCCTACATGACTGCGGTCAGATCTGAATTATCACACTATAAAACACTATGTGGTGGGAGTGAATTTAAAAATCCTAATCTGACACGGCTGGAGATTGAGGTCATTGAACAATTGAGAAATGATCCCATCCTTACTGTGAAACCTGCGGATAAGGGGGGTGCAGTTGTCGTCTTGGATACCTCCAAATATATTGCAGAGATCAGACGACAACTTGATGATACGGACGTATATTTAGCACTCCAGATTGATCCTAATCGCTAGATTGATAAATAAATGTTTAACTCACGCAGTCCTGGCTGGCATCATTGACCGTGATCTTGTTGAATTTTGCACAGTGAACCATCCGGTCACACCAATGTTATACGTGCTTCCAAAAGTGCATAAATCTTTGATTGACCCTCCGGGTCGCCCCATTGTATCGGGCTCTGAGTCTATTTTCAGTAATATCTCCATCTTTCTGGATAAAATCCTGCGTAATTTTGCGTGTGGTGCGGAATCATATATTCAGGATACTACTGATTTTCTGTGTAAGTTGGACAACATTGACCTCACTGACATACATTCAATACATCTAGCTTCCTTTGACGTGGCGTCATTATATACTTCGATCGACCATGACCTTGGTATCATGGCGGTTAGACGTATGTTAGACATGTCGTCCCTTACTGCACAAGCGTGTGATTTTATTATAGATCTCCTCAATATTATTCTGAGGCAGAACTATTTTCTTTTTCAGGATGTATTCTACAAATAAGGGGTGTGGCTATGGGGTCTAACGTAGCACCTACATACGCCAATATATTCATGAGATGTTTTGAGGAAGATGTCGTCCATGTATCCCACCACCGCAGCAGGATACTGAGGTAGTGGAGATACAACGACGACATCTTCCTTATCTGGACTGGGGACTGCTCCGAACTATTGGATTTTCAGTGCTACTTGAATAGTGTTAACAAGGAGTTGCAATTCACCCTTGTACACTCGGAAACTGAGATCCAATTTTTGGATACCACGGTCAGGTATCATGAGGGACAATTGCATACGTATTTATTTACTAAACCGACAGATAAAAAAAACCTCCTGCATTTTGACAGTGGACACCCACGTAACATAGTCAAACATCTCCCATTCTCCCAATTTCTGAGAGCCAAAAGGATCGTTTCCAACCCTGATGTTCTTGATGACATGAAGTTATGGTTGTTGACAATTTTAAACAAAGGGGGTATCCTCCTAGATTATTACAGTCTCAAATTGACAAGGTACATGCTATTGACAGACACGATACATTGATGAGAAAGGATGTAAAAGGATCCCATCATAGGATTCCATTTATCTCACGATATACTGAGCATAGCAATGAAGTCAACCGGATCATCAGGAAACATTGGGGTATTTTGGGAGGTTGCTTGAATCAAATTCCGGAATTCAGGTGCCCTCCTTTGTTCTCCTATCGGAGATCTAGGAATTCGCGTGACCAGCTGGTGAGAGCTGATATTGGTCCTGGTCCTAGATCAGTACAGGGCACTTTGACCCAGCGGAGTCTGGGATGCTTCCCATGTCTCAGCTGTGTCAATTGTAAACATATTTGCAAGGGCAAAGCTTTTGGACATCCAATCACTGATGTGAGGTATTCTATTCCTTTTTACCTCACATGTAATTCTAACTTTGTGATATATGTCTTAAGCTGCCCGTGCAAATTATTGTATGTGGGTGAGACATCAACAGATCTGAAAACCCGTTTAAACAACTATCGATCCACTATTAGGAAGAAACGCCAGGATTTGCCCATTCCCAAACATTTTTTTTAATTAAATCACTCAGAGAAACAATTAAAATGTTGGATTATTGACCATATTCCTTTACCCAGACGTGGAGGGAATAGAATTTTGCTTTTAAAAAAGAAGGAATTGTTTTGGATACATGCATTGAATACTTTGAGACCCGATGGTTTGAATATTGATTACAATCCAGGGGTATTATCTTAAGGGATTGGTTTGCCTCATAATGTAAAAACATAACTTAAACATAAGTGATCATATAAGTTTTTGATGATTCTATTCTCTTTCTCTTACACTGCGTGCAGAATTATTAGGCAAATGAGTATTTTGACCACATCATCCTCTTTATGCATGTTGTCTTACTCCAAGCTGTATAGGCTCGAAAGCCTACTACCAATTAAGCATATTAGGTGATGTGCATCTCTGTAATGAGAAGGGGTGTGGTCTAATGACATCAACACCCTATATTAGGTGTGCATAATTATTAGGCAACTTCCTTTCCTTTGGCAAAATGGGTCAAAAGAAGGACTTGACAGGCTCAGAAAAGTCAAAAATAGTGAGATATCTTGCAGAGGGATGCAGCACTCTTAAAATTGCAAAGCTTCTGAAGCGTGATCATCGAACAATCAAGCGTTTCATTCAAAATAGTCAACAGGGTCGCAAGAAGCGTGTGGAAAAACCAAGGCGCAAAATAACTGCCCATGAACTGAGAAAAGTCAAGCGTGCAGCTGCCAAGATGCCACTTGCCACCAGTTTGGCCATATTTCAGAGCTGCAACATCACTGGAGTGCCCAAAAGCACAAGGTGTGCAATACTCAGAGACATGGCCAAGGTAAGAAAGGCTGAAAGACGACCACCACTGAACAAGACACACAAGCTGAAACGTCAAGACTGGGCCAAGAAATATCTCAAGACTGATTTTTCTAAGGTTTTATGGACTGATGAAATGAGAGTAAGTCTTAATGGGCCAGATGGATGGGCCCGTGGCTGGATTGGTAAAGGGCAGAGAGCTCCAGTCCGACTCAGACGCCAGCAAGGTGGAGGTGGAGTACTGGTTTGGGCTGGTATCATCAAAGATGAGCTGGTGGGGCCTTTTCGGGTTGAGGATGGAGTCAAGCTCAACTCCCAGTCCTACTGCCAGTTTCTGGAAGACACCTTCTTCAAGCAGTGGTACAGGAAGAAGTCTGCATCCTTCAAGAAAAACATGATTTTCATGCAGGACAATGCTCCATCACACGCGTCCAAGTACTCCACAGCGTGGCTGGCAAGAAAGGGTATAAAAGAAGAAAATCTAATGACATGGCCTCCTTGTTCACCTGATCTGAACCCCATTGAGAACCTATGGTCCATCATCAAATGTGAGATTTACAAGGAGGGAAAACAGTACACCTCTCTGAACAGTGTCTGGGAGGCTGTGGTTGCTGCTGCACGCAATGTTGATGGTGAACAGATCAAAACACTGACAGAATCCATGGATGGCAGGCTTTTGAGTGTCCTTGCAAAGAAAGGTGGCTATATTGGTCACTGATTTGTTTTTGTTTTGTTTTTGAATGTCAGAAATGTATATTTGTGAATGTTGAGATGTTATATTGGTTTCACTGGTAAAAATAAATAATTGAAATGGGTATAAATTTGTTTTTTGTTAAGTTGCCTAATAATTATGCACAGTAATAGTCACCTGCACACACAGATATCCCCCTAAAATAGCTAAGACTAAAAACAAACTAAAAACTATTTCCAAAAATATTCAGCTTTGATATTAATGAGTTTTTTGGGTTCATTGAGAACATGGTTGTTGTTCAATAATAAAATTAATCCTCAAAAATACAACTTGCCTAATAATTCTGCACTCCCTGTATAGTATTTCCGATGAAAGATGTGGAGTAATATGGAGAAGACATTAGCATACTTTATGGATGAACATCGTTATCCCATGCTTGTCTAGTACAATTGTGTTATTGTTATCAGTGCCATTGTCCAGGTTGAGCCTTGATGTATATTTTTTATATTGTATCCCATAGTTGTCAGGAGAACCCTGTTCTTGGCTGGGATAGGAGGCGTGTATGGGGCGGTGCCTAGATGCGCGATTGGCACGGCAGTGCCGTTCGGGCTCATATTGCATGCCCAATTATTAGGATGATGTACACCCTTGAAAAGGAGTGTCCACCTCCTATATTTGCTTCCTGCTAGCTGATATTATAATAGTATTACAACTTGGGACAACTTCGCCAATATCCAATATGGCGCTTCCCGACTCGGCTTGATGTGGGCATGCGCGCTGAAACATTGGTAGCAGCTTCCGGTCTGGCCGCGTTCGAATGGGGAGGAGATGCGTGATAGGTCCACCCCAGATACGGCATGAGATCACACAGTCGAGACGCAACCTGGCGCTTGCGCATTGCTAGTTGTTACACACCGAGTTTGGGCATTGACCGCATGTGGATTTACGATGTTCTGTGTGGTATGTTATTGATCTTATCCTTTGCTCCACCTGTTCATATTTTAATCTAATTATCATGATACACGGCAGCTGATATGTATTGGTGTCATTTATGGATTCTATTCATTGTTTGCACTTTATTATTATAAATTTTTGTAATCCACATGCAATCATGCTTTTTATAATCATTGTAATACACTGCATCATGTTATTTCACATTGTATTCACTATTTCTATTATATTTATATTGTAATGATAATGTTGATTGATTGCTCCACCCCTTAATCATGGTTGTCTATTTATACTCTGTATTGCACTTATGGTTTATGCTTGAGAAAGGCTCTGTGTCTGAGCCAAAACGTTGCCTCACTGTGCCACTTGGGCTGAATAAATCACGGTTTTCTATTGGAAGTGCTGTCCGTTTCCTTCTATATATATATATATATATATATATATATATATATATATATATATATACATATGCAGAACAAAAAGACCACTACAGGAACATATAAGGGAACACATATACAATATTGGGAGAAAATATGAGCTTCATCCCCCATCCAGACATTACCTGGAGGTACATGATAACAAGTGGAAGAGTCATCAGTATGTGGCATGGAGAAGGTAAAAACTGGATATTGGCCCCTCTGTATAATATGTAATGGCCCCCATTCTGCCCCCACCTCCATAGTTCCCCCAGTTTGGCCCCTAGTACTTACATAAAAAATAAATATATACTCACCTGTCTTTATCGCCTCTTGCAGCCTTTGCTCGGGGCGGTCAGGAGCACATCACCGTGCCCTCTTGCGCCGCGTCATCACGCCATCTCGCGAGACACGGCGCAGGAGGTCACGGTGATGTAATCACGATTTCCTGCGCTATTCTACTGCTTCATAGGCTTCAGGCCTGGCCTGAAGCTTATGAGGCAGAACGGAGGGGATGGGAGCCATAGGCTTCCATCACCCTCAATATACTGCCTGCTGCCTGGCGCCCCCTACAATTTGGCGACCGGCGCAGCGGCCCCCCTCGCCCCCTTCCCCCCACGCTACGCCACTGTATATATACACATGTCAGCAGCAGCATACAGGCAAAGCGCTGTGTGCTAATGAACAGAACAGCCGTCGGTACAATGAGCTGAGCTGTACACTGCGCAACATGGGATTGCTGAGGAGCTGCTTAGAAAGCCACTGAAATACCAGTATGAACAAATATTGCCTACAGCCTCTTCATCTAGCTAGTTCCAGGGCAATAAGCTTATGATCTGGTGCAGAAGCCCCAGATCTAAAGGGCTTAAAGGGGTATAGCACATGGATCCAGAGATCCCCCCATTCATTGCTCTGCTAGATTTAGGGGAGTATCTTTTCCCAGGGGGTGTGTCTTTCTTCTTGAGCTCTCATCCTATCACAGCTGAGGAAGCAGTTAAAGGACAAACTGAGCATGTGCGGCCATTTCATTGAGCCGGACAGAGAAATAAGAAAAAGCAATCAGCAGGGGGTAATATGGAGATACATATTTTTTTTTAATAGCTCTGTAGATGTCTTAAATATTTAATTACATGCATTTACAAAAGTATTCAGATTCAGATCCAGGTGCTGGTTTGAAAACTGTAGAATATTTTTTTGTGGGACAACCCCTTTAATGATACCCCTGATCACAACTTAGTTGAGATTTGAGTTGTCTAAAATGATGCCTCATTGGATAAATGTGAGCCTATGTGTTTACACAGTTTGGTTGTGCTAGCAATATTAACCTGTGGTTTCTATGTCTTTATCTTTAGGTTGTTATTTAACATCATCTGCATTCTCATCAATGTCCACACCTGGACTATATGGGGCATTATGGATTTTTAGCAGTGGACTTTTTTCTTGAGCATCTGTTATATTGTGAAACAGTATTAATCTGCAAACCATATACATGTAGTCCAGCCATGCAAGCCATACACTCAAACCATGCATCCATCCTGTTGCTATTGCACTGGTAAAAGAGAAGACTCTCAAGACTTGTCTTTAGCACAGCAAAACAAATGAGCAACCTGAATATGATGCACAAAAAGAGGCAAAAATAATCTCAAACTTTCAAACGGTTAAAGACGGAAACAAAACCATACATCTTGGTCTCAGTACTTTCTTCTTTATTTTTGGGAATTTTTTGTGGCAATGTGAGACATAGTAATTGGAATATATGTGCCAAACCTGAGACCAACCAAAAAGATGAACTAAACCTTGACTCTTCTTTATGTATTGAGCAAAAGTTGATACATGGCTGTTGACTACCATTCTCCAATTACTGTATATAGTGCTAGCGTTCTTCAGGTTTGTTCTAGTACTCATTCACATTTGTCCATGTGAGCCATGAAAGCTTCTAAAGTTTTGCCGAATCAAAAATGAAGAACACCTTCTTATGGAGATTGTTATGAAAATCCATATTCTTCATAACAGTAAAAAATATTCTGTATACAGTTCAGTATTTTCAGACTGAAATTTCTAGGTGGATGAGCAGGAAGTGGAATAAACGTATTCGGAATGGGCTATCTAAATCAAAAGTTAACAATTGGTCCATGTTACCACCCTAATGGAGACACTGCTTCAGCAAAGCGTGGCAGGTAGCTTTAGCGGTGTGTGCAGCTTCTAAATTATAGTCATGGTCGCACTGTCTTTCGGTATAAAAAATCTCATGAGCAAAGCTGTTGAAAGAAGCGAAAACACTATTTATTTGGCAAGGACTAACAAAATCCAGACTGGAACCCAACTCTGACTCTAGAATCTATGAGGTGTAAATTCTAGAAGAGGTATATAAGGAAAATTAACAATTTTAAGGTTTATGGTATATTATTTGATATGGATTTTCTCGTTTGGTATATATACTGTATACCAATTGTAGAATCTGTGGTGTTTTGGGGGCAGATGATTCAGAGAAAACATGGTTTTTCTATGGTTACCATTCACATATTTGATTTCTCCAAAGTTTTATCCTGGCCTAGGCTTTAATTAGGTTTTCCAGGCTCCCGATACTGACGACCTATGGTTAGGATAGCTAATCAATATCTGATGGGTGAGGGTACAACACTCCCACTGATCTAGTGCTGTAACTAACAATTTCAATGAAGCAGGACGCACAGCTCCATTTAAAATATAGAGGCCCTGCTGGGTTGCTGCAGCCCAGGTCCTACTAAAGTGAATGGGAGCTTAGCTGCAGTTACCTGGCACGATACACTTTGAATTGAGCTGTGCTTCCTGTTCCATTCACAGTGCTATTTCCTGTGTCACAGGCTGCAGGGTACAGCTGATCCGTGGGGCTGCAGGATGTCGGACCCTCACCGATCGGATATTAATGACTAGTGTTGAGCGAACCCGAACTGCAAAGTTCGGGTCCGTACCGAACTTTGCGAGTTCGGGTACCCGGACCCGAACTCGAACTTTGCAGCAAAAGTTTGGGTTCGAGTTCGGTGTTCGGGCATTTAATAAAGCTTGTTGAAAGGCTGCAGGGCAGCCAATCAACAAGCTTTTAAGCTGTGGGCACTTAGAAGCCATCACAGCCATGCCTAGTAATGGCATTGCTGTGATTGGCCAGTGCATCATGTGACCTAACCTCTATACAACTGGATCACGTGTAGCACTGCCCATCAGCTCTGAGTAGTGCAGGGACATGAAGCAGGCAGCTGAAGTCAGGGACAGTGTTTTTTTTGTGGGTGCAATACACCAGCTTTGCACCCCTGACACAGAAATATAATAATTAATCTGGCTGTTAATTCTGTGGGTGACCTATAGCTATTTTTTATGGGTGCAATGCACCATCTTTGCACTCCTGAAACAGAAATATAATAATGAATCTGTCTGTTAGTTCGGTGGGTGACATATACCCATTTTTGGTGTGAGGTACACCTTGCACTGCATCCGTGATAGGGAAATTAATATAGTTAAAGGGGTTCTCCGGGCTTAACCTTTTTTTGGCTTTAAAAATCTAACCTGTGGAGGAAAGATTATTGCTAACATACTTACCTTCCACAGTGCAGCCGTTCTTGAGATCTGCCTCCCGGTCACGTGGTCCCTCCAGATGGCTTTTCTGTTCTTCCAGGCAAAGTCCGTCTCCTTGTCTTCCGCCCTTCTCTTCCTGTCTTGAGCAGGCGACGGAACGTCTCTAATGACGTCACCGCCTCCTGCAAGTTGAAGCGCCAGCCTCCGTCTTCTTCACCAACGCAGGCGCAGTACGCACAATTACAGTGCTCATGCGCCGGTATCTCTGCTCCGGCTCCTTACAAACATGCACTGCGCATTCGCCGGGACCGCCAGCCATCTTCTGAGTGTACAGGCTTCTATGTGAAGCTGTACTGACTCATGTACAGCGCTGTACATGAGTGACAGCATAGCGATCAGCCACAGAGGCTGATCGCTATGCTGTGGAGGTCATTGGGGGAGCTGTGGATGGCACATGGGGGGCACTTAGGATGGCACATGGGTGCCCTTGTGGGCAATGTGGATGGCACATGGGTGCCCTTGTGGGCACTGTGGATGGCACTTTGGGGGCACTGTGGATTTCATTAGGGGCACTATGGATGGCACAAGGGCACTTTGTGGGCACTGTGTATGGCACATGGGGCACTGTGGATGTCATTAGGGGCACCATTGATGGCACATGGGCACTGTGGATGGCACTTTGGGGGCACAGTGGATGTCATTAGGGGAACTGTGGATGGCACATGGGGGCACTGTGGATGCCACTGTTGTAGAGGAATGTAGATGGCACTGTTGTGGGGAACTGTAGATAACATCTAGAGTGACCCCATAGCAGTGATATTCACAGTGCTCCCATAACAGTGACACTGTTATGGGGGTGCTCTAGATGTCACTGTTATGGGGGCACTGTGGATGTCACTGTTATGGGTGCACTGTGGATGTCACTGTTATGGGTGCACTGTGGATGTCACTGTTATGGGGGCACTGTGGATGTCACTGTTATGGGGCCCTGTGGATGTCACTGTTATGGGTGATCTGTGGATGTCACTGTTATGGGGACACTGTGGATGACACTGTTGTGGGGAACTGTAGATAAATCCTAGAGTGACCCCATAACAATGATTTCCACAGTGCTCCCATAACAGTGACACTGTTATGGGGGTGCTCTAGATGTCACTGTTATGGGGCCATGTGGATGTCACTGTTATGGGGGATCTGTGGATGTCACTGTTATGGGGACACTGTGGATAACACTGTTATGGGGAACTGTAGATAACATCTAGAGTGTCCCCATAACAGTGACACTGTTACGGGGTGCTCTAGATGTCACTGTTATGGGTGCACTGTGGATGTCACTGTTATGGGGGAACTGTGGATGTCACTGTTATGGGGGAATCTGTGAATGTCACTGTTATGGGGGAATCTGTGAATGTCACTGTTATGGGGGAATCTGTGAATGTCACTGTTATGGGGGAATCTGTGGATGTCACTGTTATGGGGGCACTGTGGATGTCACTGTTATGAGGGCACTGTGGATGTCACTGTTTTGGGGGATCTGTGGGTGTCACTGTTATGGGGGCCTGTGGATGTCACTGTTATAGGGGATCTGTGGATGTCACTGTTATGGGGATCTTTGGATGTCACTGTTATGGGGTCACTGTGGATGACACTGTTGTGGGGAACTGTAGATAACATCTAGAGTGTCCCCATAACAGTGACACTGTTACGGGGTGCTCTAGATGTCACTGTTATGGGTGCACTGTGGATGTCACTGTTATGGGGTCACTGTGGATGACACTGTTGTGGGGAACTGTAGATAACATCTAGAGTGTCCCCATAACAGTGACACTGTTACGGGGTGCTCTAGATGTCACTGTTATGGGTGCACTGTGGATGTCACTGTTATGGGGGAACTGTGGACGTCACTGTTATGGGGGAATCTGTGAATGTCACTGTTATGGGGGCCTGTGGATGTCACTGTTATGGGGGCCTGTGGATTTCACTGTTATGGGGACACTGTGGATGTAACTGTTATGGGGGCACTGTGGATGATACTGTTATGGCAGCTCAGTATGAGTGATAGGAATCATGCAAACTACTGTGATCGACCCAGGAATCCATGTCTCAGTCCATGTGTCAGCCACAATTTCCAGGCCAACCTCAGCTCCCCTGACCAGATAAGAGACTGGCTGTATCATACATTACTGTCATATGGTCAGTTCGGTCAGGAGAGTGCGGCCTGGGAGATGTGGCTACACGCGGACCGTGTTTCCCACGCTGATCATGGTCTTATCTCACGTGTATCACACATGTTGGCCCAAGAAAAACCCTTCAGCAGTCAGGACCAAAAAAGATAAAATTAGGCCTCATGCACAGGACCGTATCTGTTCTGCTTTCTCCAAGTAGCAGATCTGCTAAATAAGGATACTGCCTATGTGAGATGTGCATTTTTTTCCAGAGCCATTGAGTTCTATGGGTTTTAGATCTGCATTATGAGGACCAGAATAAGACATGTTCTATCTTTTGCTGTACTGATATATGGATGTGGAAAGCACACTGATGAAGTCCATGTGTTTTCCACATCCGTATATCATTTCTGAAAAAAAAAAAGAACATGTCCTTTTCTGGTCCTCATAATGCAGACCTGAAATCCATAGAAATCAATGGGACTGCAAAAAAAATGCGGGTCGCACACGGACAGTATCCTTATTTAGCGGATAAATGGATACGGTCGTGTGCATAAGGGTTTAGATAGACAGCTCAGCAGGCTGTATCATACAAAATGGGATTAGATACACAGCTCAGCAGGCTGTATTATAGAAGATGGGATTAGATACACAGCTCATTAGGCTGTATCGTACAAAATTGAATTAGATACACAGCTCAGCAGGCTGTATTATAGAAGATGGGATTAGATACACAGCTCATTAGGCTGTATCGTACAAAATGGAATAAGATACACAGCTCAGCAGGCTGTATAATACAAAATGGGATTAGATACACAGCTCAGCAGGCTGTATAATACAAAATGGGATTAGATACACAGCTCAGCAGGCTGTATCATAGAAGATGGGATTAGATACACACTTCAGCAGGAAGTATCGCACACATACATGTTAGGATTAGATACAGATGTGCATGGATGTGGGGACGTGGCCAGCCTATGACTCATCACTGTGCAGTGCAGCCAGGATTGTGTATCAATAAAGTTATGTATTCAACAAAACAAGGAGAGAAAGTAAACAGATCTGCCAGGATAAGGGTACTTTCACACTAGCGTTATTCTTTTCTGGCATTGAGTTCCATCCTAGGGGCTCAATACCAGAAAATAACTGATCAGTCTTTTCCTAATGCATTCTGAATGAAGAGCAATCCGTTCAGGATGTCTTCAGTTCAGTCTTTTTGCCTTTTCAGGACGGAGATAATACCGCAGCATCGTGTTGCGATGTTTCGAGTACTCCACCAACATGGCCAGTGCCATTATTACTATCCCACTTATATGTCTCCTTGAAAAAACGCGCTGCTGGTGGCATTCCCAGCTGACAGCGGGGGCTCAGTGGAAGCACAAGATGAAGGCAGAGGAGGAGGAAGAAGTCGCCAACGCAGCTGAGGCACCGCCAGCACCTCAGAAGGGAGGCTTAGCATGGCCGAAACATGGAAAAGCTTTGTCAGCACGCCACAACCAGCACCACTAGCCGATACGGAACGTCTTAGCAGGAGGCAGCATTTCAGCAACATGGTGGAACAGTACATGTGCACACGCCTACACGTACTGACTGATAGGTCTGCCCCATTCAACTTCTGGGTCTCCAAATTAGGCACATGGCCTGAACTTGCCCTTTACGCCTTGGAGGTGCTGGCTTGCCTTGCGGCCAGTGTATTGTCCGAACGTGTGTTTAGCACGGCAGGGGGGGTGATCACAGAAGAGCACAACCGCCTGTCTACAGCCAACGTGGACAAGCTCACGTTTATTAAAATGAACCAGGAATGGATCCCACAGGACTTGTCCGTACCTTGTGCTGAATAGACAAGTATACCGGCCGCACCCAGCCATTGTTATACTCCAGCACACTTTCTCTTTGCGTTCTCTTTTCCATTTCCTAATGTTTTGGGGCCTTCCCAAATTTATAAAAAATAAATAAATAAAGGTAAAAAAAAAACAGACTTGGCTATCTCCTTCTCCTCCACTGCCGTTTCCACCTACACCGCCTCCTCAACCTCCTACTCTACTTTGACCTCTGCTTCATAGTTCAAGATTATTTTTTTTTTTAAAAATTCTATTCTATGTTATTTTTAGTCATTTCCCTATCCCACAGGGCAATTGTCCTGCTCTTACCCCGATTTACTTTCTTTTGCAGCCCTCTAACCCTTACTTTGACTATTTTACAGCCATTTTAGTGCACCAAAGTTCGGGTCCCCATTGACTTCAATGGGGTTCGGGTTCGAGTTCCGGTCAAGTTCGGGTCCCGAACCCAAACTTTGACCCGAAGTTCGGCCGAACCCGGCAAACCCGAACATCCATGGATCCACTCATCCCCATTAATGAATGACCTATCTTGAGAATAGGTCACCAGTACCAGGAGCCTAGAAAACCCCTTTAGTTCCTATTTTAATGTCTATTTTTCAGGTGTATGCTAAAAAAAAAAAAATAGACTAGTTCTGGAAACTCCAGAGAATCAGTTTCCAGAATATAAGGGCTCCTGCACACGACCATATGTATTTTGCGGTCCACAAAAGAATCCGCAAAAAAACACGGGTAATTCTGTGTTTTGCGGAACGGAACAGCTGGCCTCTGATAGAACAGTCCTATCCTTGTCCGTAATGTGGTCAATAATAGGACATGTTCTATTATTTTTGCAAATTGGACATATGGAATGCACGCGGAGTAACTTCTGTTTTTTTTTTCGGACCCATTGAAATGAATGGTTCCGTATACGGTCCACAAAAAAAACGGAATGGACACAGAAAGAAAATACAATCGTGTGCATGAGCCCTAATTGTCATGTTAGGGTGGGTTCGCACTAGCGTTACGCCATTCCATTAAAGGTTCCGTTTATAATGGAATATAACGGAATGGCCAGACGGAATGCAAAATGGAAGCCTTTAAGAGGCATTCCGTTTTGCTCCGTCCTAATAAAAGTCTATGGGCAAGCATAACGGAGCCGTCTGGTTTCTGTTATGCAGGACAGAAAAAAAAAGTCCTGCTGACAGAAAACCAGAATGATCCGTTATGCTGCCGATAGACTTGTATTAGGACGGAGCAAAACGGAATGCCTCTTAAAGGCTTCTGTTTTGCATTCCGTCTGGCCATTTCATTATATTCCGTTATAAACGGAACCTACAGTATAACAGGATAGGTCATCAATATCAGATTGGTGGGGGTCCGACACCCAGCACCCCCACCCCCACCGATCAGCTGTTGGAAGAGAAGTCTGCGCTCATGCCAGCGCAGCCTTCCCTTGTTCACGTGCTCGCTGTCGACATCGCAGTGATAAGCAGGTGTAATTACAATTCACCTCTATGGGACAGCTCTGTAGTATACACTTGAATAGGAAGGAACCATCACGTTGAACTAAATGGGGGGGCTTCTTGTAATTATCTGTACACCTGCTCACCGCTGCAATGTCGATGGCGAGGAGGTAAATAACAAAGGGAAGGCGCGCCTTTTCTTCAAACAGCTGATTGGCATAAAACTGGGTGTTTCCATTTTAAAGGATACGCACACTTTTGAAACCAATTGTGTTATTGCTCTGTACTTAATATAAAAATGAAGCAGCATTGCAAATTGCCTTGATGAAATCCTGCTGTTTTGTGTATACAGGTCCTATTCAGACCTAGGGGGAGATTTATCAAACTGGTGTAAAGTAGAACTGGCTTAGTTGCCCATATCAGATTCCACAGCTTTGGAAATGAAAGGTGGAATCTGATTGGTTGCTATGGGCAACTAAGCCAGTTCTACTTCACACCAGTTTGATAAATCCCCCCCTAGTGTCTTGATGGTTACAGACATCTGATATCCACATGTATCTATGGCCACACATCATTTTTTTTGGTTGGCGAGAAGCTGCGTATTTTATATGTAAATGTATTTATATGTGAATGTATTTTGTGCTTTCAACAGAACTAATAACATTTTTCTCCTTATGTCACTTTTATATGTCGTCTAAGGGTTAATGCACACGACCGTGTGCCGGCTGGGCCCGTATTGTGGCCCGCAAAATATGGGCCCGGCCGTTATGGCACCACATCACGTATGCGGACCCATTCACTTGGATGGGTCCGCAATCCGGAAGCTCGGTGTGGAACGGAGGCACGGAAGCACTACGGAGTGCATGCACTACATTTTTGTGGTGTGGATCGCGCACCCCATTCAAGTGATTGGTTCCGCGATCCGCATGCAGCGGGCCCACGGTCGGTGTGCATAAGCTCTAACTAAGAGGGCATGTTATGGGCGGAGATGCGTTTAAAATATACATTTATCACAAAACTTGCTCCAAAATTTTAACAAAAAACATGAAAAATGCCTAGATTGTGGGATGTAGTTCTGCATATGAATTGTATGCACAGTATAAAAGGATAGTTTGCAAATTTTTTTAAATGTTTATTTTATGTATATTAACCCCTTCCCGCCCTGCAACTTACCATTATATTGCAGCAACAAGGTATTAACACGAACCACTGTAATGGTATGTCCCAGTGATGGTGCACATACTGCAGCACAGCGGTATATAACTGACACTCTAACAGTCGGGAGTGGGAATAACTCCATCTCTTTAAGCCCTTAAACTGCAACTGCAGCATGTAAGTGGTTTTAATAAGAGAGGGGACTGCCTCTGTGAACCAATAGGTGTCCTTATGATGCCAATGGATTGCCATGGTGGTGAGCTACCTATCAAAGTCCAGAGGCAGGGCTTAATAGGCTGCCTGTTAGTGTAGCACTGTGCATAGTGCAGTACTTTGTTAGGGGAAAATGCATACTTCAGCAGTCAACAAAATAATAAAAAGATGAGATCTCCCCTGCCTAGCCCTCTCACTCAAGCTGGGGGAGGGGAGGGGGGTTCAGGGCTGGATGCAATAAGGAGCAGAACGTTATCCTGGTACCTCATTGCACCACACTGCTAATTTGCATATCCAAAATCAATGATTTTTTTAGGCCCTGATTGGGATGTGGGAAAAAGTGCTGGATTCAGGAGATCAGAGCACATCTGATTCTTGATTTGGATTACTATGGAGGTATGTGGTGACAGATTCCCTTTAAGGCCTTAATGAAACTGCCTCCTTAACCCCTTAAGGACACAGCCTTATTTCACCTTAAGGACCAGGCCATTTTTTGCAAATCTGACCAGTGTCACTTTAAGTGGTGATAACTTTAAAACACTTTGACTTATCCAGGCCATTCTGAGATAGTTTTTTCATCACATATTGTACTTCATGACACATGACAAATTTACCAAAAATGTGTACAAAATTGCAAATTTCCAAGTTTCAATTTCTCTACTTCTATAATACATAGTAATACCTACAAAAATAGTTATTACTTTACATTCCCCATATGTCTACTTCATGTTTGGATCAATTTGGGAATGATATTTTATTTTTGGGGGATGTTACAAGGCTTAGAAGTTTAGAAGCAAATCTTGAAATTTTCAAAAACCCACTTTTTAGGGACCAGTTCAGGTCTGAAGTCACTTTGTGAGGCTTACATAATAGAAACTACCCAAAAATGAAAACTACACCCCTCAAGGTATTCAAAACGGATTTTACAAACGTCGTTAACCCTTTAGGTGTTCCACAAGAGTTAATGGCAAATGGTGATAAAATTTCAGAATTTAGATTTTTTGCCAAATTTTCCATTTTAATAATTATTTTTTCCAGTAACAAAGCAAGGGTTAACAGCCAAAGAAAATGCTATATTTATTGTCCCGTTTCTGTAGTTTGCAGAAACACCCCATATTTGTCCGTAAACTACTGTACGGGCACACAGTAGGGCGTAGAGGGAAAGGTGCGCCGTATGGTTTTTGGAAGGCAGATTTTGCTGGACTGGTTTATTTACACCCATGTCCCATTTGAAGCCCCCCTGATGCACCCTTAGAGTAGAAACTCCATAAAAGTGACCCCATCTAAGAAACTACACCCCTCAAGGTATACAAAACAGATTTTTCAAACTTTGTTAACCCTTTACGTGTTGCACAAGATTTAATTAAAAATAGAGATACAATTTCAAAATTTCACATTTTTGGCAGATTTTCCATTTTAATATTTTTTTTCCAGTTACAAAGCAAGGGTTAACAGCCAAACAAAACTCATTATTTATGGCCCTGATTCTGTAGTTTACAGAAACACCCCATATGTGGTCGTAAACTGCTGTACGGGCACACGGCAGGGCGCAGAAGGAAAGGAATGCCATATGGTTTTTGGAAGATTTTGCTGGACTGGTTTTTTTGACACCATGTCCCATTTGAAGTCCCCCTGATGCACCCCTAGAGTAGAAACTCCAAAAAAGTGACCCCATTTTAGAAACTATGGGATAGGGTGGCAGTTTTGTTGGTACTAGTTTAGGGTACATATGATTTTTGGTTGCTCTATATTACACTTTTTGTGAGGCAAGGTAACAAGAAATAGCTTTTTTGGCACCGTTTTTTTTTTTTTTTTTTATTATCAACATTCATCTGACAGGTTAGATCATGTGGTATTTTTATAGAGCAGGTTGTTACGGACACGGCAATACCTAATATTTATACAATTTTTTTATTTATGTAAGTTTTACACAATGATTTCATTTTTGAAACAAAAAAAATCATAAGATGACAAAAAAGGCTTTTTTTACACCGTTTTTATTTTTATTTTTTACGGTGGTCACCTGAGGGGTAAGGTCATGTGAGATTTTTATAGAGCCGGTCGTTACAGACCGTGGCAATACCTAATATGTATACTTTGTTTTTATGTAAGTTTTACACAATGATTTCATTTTTGAAACAAAAAAAATCATGTTTTAGTGTTTCCATAGTCTAAGTTTTATCAGTTTTTGGGCGATAATCTTGGGTAGGGTATGATTTTTGCGGGATGAGATGACGGTTTGATTGGTACTATTTTGGCGTACATGCGACTTTTTTGATCACTTTTATTACCTTTTTTGGGAAGTAAGGTGGGCAAAATTTCAATTTCCTCATAGTTTTTATTTTTTATTTTTATGGCGTTTACCGTGCGGGGAAAGTAACATGACCGTTTTATAGATCAGGTCGTTACGGACGCGGCGATACCTAATATGTGTAGTATTTATTTTTTATTTATTTTTTATTCAGTGATAAATGTGTTTTTTTTATCTTTACTTTTTTCACTTTTTTTTACATTTTTTCGACCCAGACCCACTTGGTTGTTGAATATTCAGTGGGTCTGATGTCTGTATAATACAGTACAGTACACTATATAGTGTATTGTACTGTATTTTACTTACACTTTGTCTGAACAGATCTATGCCTTTAGCACAGATCTGTTCAGCACCATGGACAGCAGGATGGTTGCCATGGGAACCTTCCCCGTCTGCCACAACTGAGCAGACGGGGAAGGGGAAGGAGGGGAGCTCCCTCCCTCTGTGACCGCATCCTGTCTGGGGGCTGCAAAGGCACAGCAGCCCCCCAATGGGAGAGGGAGGGAGCTCCCTGACTGTTAACCTTTTCCATACAGCGGTCCGTACGGACCGCGGTATGGAAAGGGTTAAACGGCTGACATCACAGCACAGATGTCAGCCGTTTATACCAGAGTATGAACAAAGGATCCCAGCAGTCGCGTCTTTGTGAATCAAATGTCTTTTATTCCATAGACCAGGACCAGGTTTCGGCAATGTGCCTTCATCAACCACCTGTTGATGAAGGCACATTGCCGAAACCTGGTCCTGGTCTATGGAATAAAAGACATTTGATTCACAAAGACGCGACTGCTGGGATCCTTTGTTCATATTACTGTGGATTGACGTCCTCTCCCGTGCAGCGTGCATTTGAGTGAGTGCTGGTTTCCCCACATCTAAGTTTATACCAGAGTGTCAGCAATGTGTTGACACTCTGGTATAACCACAGGACGCCAATGAATATTCAAGAGGAGGTGGGCGGGGGATTGATCCCGCACCGCCTGCAACCCCCCCTCGCACCACCCGCCGGCATAAAATCATTCAGGGGTGCAGGGGGGTGAAAAATCTATATTTTTGGCATATTAAAGTTTCTGATCCCGCGGTCAGGGACCGCGGGGATCAGAAACTGCAAAAAATTCAGCGAACTGCAGGTCTGAATTGACCTGCGGTTTGCTGCGATCGCCGACACGGGGGGTCACGGGACCCCCCCGCGCATTTAGCCGAGGTGCCTGCTCAATGATTTGAGCAGGCACCTTTTTCTGATCGGAAACAACACATGACGTACCGGTACGTCATGTGTCCTTAAGGGGTTAAAGGAGTAGTCCAATTTAAAAAAAAATTGCCCAGAGCCACTACATACACTCACCTAAAGAATTATTAGGAACACCATACTAATACGGTGTTGGACCCCCTTTTGCCTTCAGAACTGCCTTAATTCTACGTGGCATTGATTCAACAAGGTGCTGATAGCATTCTTTAGAAATGTTGGCCCATATTGATAGGATAGCATCTTGCAGTTGATGGAGATTTGAGGGATGCACATCCAGGGCACAAAGCTCCCGTTCCACCACATCCCAAAGATGCTCTATTGGGTCTAGATCTGGTGACTGTGGGGGCCATTTTAGTACAGTGAACTCATTGTCATGTTCAAGAAACCAATTTGAAATGATTCGAGCTTTGTGACATGGTGCATTATCCTGCTGGAAGTAGCCATCAGAGGATGGATACATGTTCTCATTCTATTTACGGCAAATTCGGATTCTACCATTTGAATGTCTCAACAGAAATCGAGACTCATCAGACCAGGCAACATTTTTCCAGTCTTCAACAGTCCAATTTTGGTGAGCTCGTGCAAATTGTAGCCTCTTTTTCCTATTTGTAGTGGAGATGAGTGGTACCCGGTGGGGTCTTCTGCTGTTGTAGCCCATCCGCCTCAAGGTTGTGCGTGTTGTGGCTTCACAAATGCTTTGCTGCATACCTCGGTTGTAACGAGTGGTTATTTCAGTCAACGTTGCTCTTCTATCAGCTTGAATCAGTCGGCCCATTCTCCTCTGACCTCTAGCATCCACAAGGCATTTTTGCCCACAGGACTGTCGCATACTGGATGTTTTTCCCTTTTCACACCATTCTTTGTAAACCCTAGAAATGGTTGTGCGTGAAAATCCCAGTAACTGAGCAGATTGTGAAATACTCAGACTGGCCCGTCTGGCACCAACAACCATGCCACGCTCAGAATTGCTTAAATCACCTTTCTTTCCCATTCTGACATTCAGTTTGGAGTTCAGGAGATTGTCTTGACCACCCCTAAATGCATTGAGGCAACTGCCATGTGATTGGTTGACTAGATAATTGCATTAATGAGAAATAGAACAGGTGTTCCTAATAATTCTTTAGGTGAGTGTACAGTCGTGGCCAAAAGTTTTGAGAATGACACAAATATTAGTTTTCACAAAATTTGCTGCTAAACTGCTTTTAGATCTTTGTTTCAGTTGTTTTTGTGATGTAGTAAAATATAATTACACGCACTTCATATGTTTCAAAGCCTTTTATCGACAATTACATGACATTTATGCAAAGAGTCAGTATTTGCAGTGTTGGCCCTTCTTTTTCAGGACCTCTGCAATTCGACTGGACATGCTCTCAATCAACTTCTGGGCCAATTCCTGACTGATAGCAACCCATTCTTTCATAATCACTTCTTGGAGTTTGTCAGAATTAGTAGGTTTTTGTTTGTCCACCCGCCTCTTGAGGATTGACCACAAGTTCTCAATGGGATTAAGATCTGGGGAGTTTCCAGGCCATGGACCCAAAATGTAAACGTTTTGGTCCCCGAGCCACTTAGTTATCACTTTTGCCTTATGGCACGGTGCTCCATCGTGCTGGAAAATGCATTGTTCTTCACCAAACTGTTGTTGGATTGTTGGAAGAAGTTGCTGTTGGAGGGTGTTTTGATACCATTCTTTATTCATGGCTGTGTTTTTGGGCAAAATTGTGAGTGAGCCCACTCCCTTGGATGAGAAGCAACCCCACACATGAATGGCCTCAGGATGCTTTACTGTTGGCATGACACAGGACTGATGGTAGCGCTCACCTTTTGTTCTCCAGACAAGCCTTTTTCCTGATGCCCCAAACAATCGGAAAGAGGCTTCATCGGAGAATATGACTTTGCCCCAATCCTCAGCAGTCCATTCACCATATTTTCTGCAGAAGATCAATCTGTCCCTGATGGTTTTTTTTGGAGAGAAGTGGCTTCTTTGCTGCCCTTCTTGACACCAGGCCATCTTCCAAAAGTCTTCGCCTCACTGTGCGTGCAGATGCGCTCACACCTGCCTGCTGCCATTCCTGAGCAAGCTCTGCACTGGTGGAACTCCAATGCCGCAGCGGAATCCTCTTTAGGAGACGATCCTGGCGCTTGCTGGACTTTCTTGGACGCCCTGAAGACTTCTTAAGAAGAATTGAACCTCTTTCCTTGAAGTTCTTGATGATCCTATAAATTGTTGATTGAGGTGCAATCTTAGTAGCACCAATATCCTTGCCTGTGAAGCCATTTTTATTCAACGCAATGATGGCTGCACGCGTTTCTTTGCAGGTCACCATGGTTAACAATGAAAGAACAATGATTTCAAGCATCACCCTCCTTTTAACAGGTCAAGTCTGCCATTTTAACCCAATCAGCCTGACATAATGATCTCCAGCCTTGTGCTCGTCAACATTCTCACCTGAGTTAACAAGACGATTACTGAAATGATCTCAGCAGGTCCTTTAATGACAGCAATGAAATGCAGTGGAAAGGTTTTTTTGGGATTAAGTTAATTTTCATGGCAAAGAAGGACTATGCAATTCATCTGATCCCTCTTCATAACATTCTGGAGTATATGCATATTGCTATTATAAAAACTTAAGCAGCAACTTTTCCAATTTCCAATATTTATGTAATTCTCAAAACTTTTGGCCACGACTGTATATAAAAATAAAATTCTACACTGTTGCCAGAATCACAGCTCTGGTTAAACTCCCCCCCCCCCCCTTCCCCCCGGCTTTGTTTGCATAGATGCAGTGATGACGTGCCTTTTAACCCATGTCAAAGCTACAGCCAGTTACCTGGGTAGCCGCATAGCTTTTAACTTGGACAACCTCTCTGAGGGATAAAAAATGGCAGAAGATTGGCACAGTCTATGTATTCCATATGCTTGTGTATATTACACTCACAGAGCTATAAAGCTTGTAGATTGCAGACTGTTAGGGCTGATGCACATGACCGTATGTGTTTTGCGGTCCGAAAAAAACGGATCAGCAAAAATACGGTTGACGTCCATGTGCATTTTGTATTTTGCAGAACGGAACAGCTGGCCCCTAATAGAACAGTCCTATCCTTGTCCATAATGCGGACAATAATAGGACATGTTCTATTTTTTTATGCGGAACGAACATATGGACATACGGAAACTGAATACACATGGAGTAACTTCGTTTTTTTTGCGGACCCATTGAAATGAATGAGACAACCAATTAATATTCTTCCCATCTATGTATATGCGACCCAATATCAGAATCATTGGAACTAATAATAAAATATATGGACCATATATTTTATTATTGGTTCCATTGAAATGAATGGTTCCATATATGGTCAGCAAAAAAAAAAAAAAAAAAACGGCATGGAAAGAAAATATGTTCTTGTGCATGAAACCTTATACTGTAGAATTGATAGCATCCAATAACATCTATGACTTAAAGGGGTATTCCTGTTGGTTAAAGTTATCCCCTATACACAGGCTATCTCCGGAACTCCCACAGAAAAGAATGGAGCGGCCGCATGCATTTGTGACCGCCACTCCGGTCATTTCAGGTGAGCTGCAAGTGGTACGGGTCCCTGTTCTCGTCATCGGTGGGGATCGCAGCAGTAGGACCTCCATCTACCAGAGTTGACTCCAACCACACCACACCTCATTTTTGAAAACTGGTTCAAAAATTGGAAAGTTGCAGCTTGCTAATTTTTTTATACAAGTTTTATGGCGTTGACTTGATAAATGACCCTATTGTTTATTTTCAAAAACATAACAGGCTTATGCCATAATATTCAAGGGAATTATGGACAGCTCTGTTTTATCATTGCATCTCAATAAACCTTTTTATTTTTTAAATATTTTTTGTTTTTGTCTTTATTTTGTTTTAATACACTGCTCAAAAAAATAAAGGGAACACTTACAGTAAACAACACAATGTAACTCCAAGTCAATCACACTTCTGTGAAATCAAACTGTCCACTTAGGAAGCAACACTGAGTGACAATCAATTTCACATGCTGTTGAGCAAATGGGATAGACAACAGGTGGAAATTATAGGCAATTAGCAAGACACCCCCAATAAAGGAGTGGTTCTGCAGGTGGTGACCTGACCACTTCTCAGTTCCTATGCTTCCTGGCTGATGTTTTGGTCACTTTTGAATGCTGGCGGTGCTTTCACTCTAGTGGTAGCATGAGACGGAGTCTACAACCCACACAAGTGGCTCAGGTAGTGCAGCTTATCCAGGATGGCACATCAATGCGAGCTGTGGCAAGAAGGTTTGCTGTGTCTGTCAGCGTCGTGTCCAGAGCATGGAGGCGCTACCAGGAGACAGGCCAGTACATCAGGAGACGTGGAGGAGGCCGTAGGAGGGCAACAACCCAGCAGCAGGACCGCTACCTCCGTCTTTGTGCAAGGAGGAACAGGAGGAGCACTGCCAGAGCCCTGCAAAATGACCTCCAGCAGGCCACAAATGTGCATGTGTCTGCTCAAACGGTCAGAAACAGACTCCATGAGGGTGATATGAGGGCCCGACGTCCACAGGTGGGGGTTGTGCTTACAGCCCAACACCGTGCAGGATGTTTGGCATTTGCCAGAAAACACCAAGATTGGCAAATTCGCCACTGGCGCCCTGTGCTCTTCACAGATGAAAGCAGGTTCACACTGAGCACATGTGACAGACGTGACAGAGTCTGGAGAAAACGTGGAGAACGTTCTGCTGCCTGCAACATCCTCCAGCATGACCGGTTTGGCATTAGGTCAATAATGGTGTGGGGTGGCATTTCTTTGGACGGCCGCACAGCCCTCCATGTGCTCGCCAGAGGTAGCCTGACTGCCATTAGGTACCGAGATGAGATCCTCAGACCCCTTGTGAGACCATATGCTGGTGCGGTTGGCCCTGGGTTCCTCCTAATGCAAGACAATGCTAGACCTCATGTGGCTGAAGTGTGTCAGCAGTTCCTGCAAGACGAAGGCATTGATGCTATGGACTGGCCCGCCCGTTCCCCAGACCTGAATCCAATTGAGCACATCTGGGACATCACGTCTCACTCTATCCACCAACGTTACGTTGCACCACAGACTGTCCAGGAGTTGGCAGATGCTTTAGTCCAGGTCTGGGAGGAGATCCCTCAGGAGACCGTCCGCCACCTCATCAGGAGCATGCACAGGCGTTGTATGGAGGTCATACAGGCACGTGGAGGCCACACACACTACTGAGCCTCATTTTTACTTGTTTTAAGGACATTACATCAAAGTTGGATCAGCCTGTAGTGTGTTTTTCAACTTTAATTTTGAGGGTGAGTCCAAATCCAGACCTCCATGGGTTAAAAAATTTGATTTTCATTTTTTTTTTTTGTGTGATTTTGTTGTCAGCACATTCAACTATGTAAAGAACAAAGTATTTCAGAAGAATATTTAATTAACTCAGATCTAGGATGTGTTATTTTTGTGTTCCCTTTATTTTTTTGAGCAGTGTATATTTCATACCAGACTAATGTGCATGAGCATTGTTAAAGGGTGTGGGAGTAGCCACCCACCCAGCACTTTGGCTACTCCCAGTAAAAGCCGTCCCGGATCAGCTTTACAGCCATACTAAACAGCTGAAATGTCAGACTGCAATCTGCAATAATGACACTTGAGATAAAACCGGCTCTTACCTCACCGAGGCCAGATACCTCGGTGACACATACTGACCATCAATGACGGCCCTTGTTCCTTCCTACAAGGGATACTAAACATTTTCTGCTGTTTCTATATTGCCAGCATATTCTACAGCAACATACAAATATTGTGACCATTCACATCAGTACCTGTCCCCTATAGGGTTCACAGTCTGATATCTCAGACAATCACTGGAGCTAATTTAACCCCTAGACACCCAGCGCCGTACATGTACGGCATAGAAGCCAGGCTCGCTCAATCAGTGGCATTTCTAACAGAGGGGCTCCTACTGTATCCACCAGCATTGCTGAAAACGCAGTGCTGACTGCTGCATCTAAGAGGAATGCAGAGGAAGGGGGCTCCCTCTGTCTCTCCATTGTCTGGAAATAGCCAAAGGCGAAACGTGCCTTGGGATAGGAGGCAGCGTGGTGGTCAGTATTATTTCATTTTGTCTACCCTTGCTGTGTTACAGGAAAAATGGAAAATGCATGACTAAATTAGTCATTACATGCAACTCAGCCGCAAGCTCCTACAATTGGAGAAGTGAGATACTTGGTGAACTCCACCTGCATGTATGAAAGGATGTTTGCATCTCAACGGTCCTCCCCTTCCAAGTTTCATTTCATATGGCAACCGTGGACATCCAGTACATATTACGTGTCTTAATTTTGACTAGCTGATTGTGAACACAGTCATGTCAGCTCCCTTGCTATTTATTCTTGGTGACCATTCTGAATGCATAGATCATTTTTCTATTTTCACTTTTGTGTACTAATATCCTCTGCCAAAATTTTTCTTTCTTTCTGTTTTGTATTTTCATTTTATAGATTGTTATAGTATTGGCGGCTCCTCGATGTGGAGTGAAGTCACAACTTCAATCAGACCTAGCGGATATTGTATGATGCTAAGGGAGAGCACTGCTGTTGCCAGACCCTTTCTCTGCAAGTCAGGGGAATGTCAGCTCCAGTAAGTAGGGGACCAGGAGAGCAGGGCAGACCAGAGACAGTTTCTGGTAGTGGAAGACCCCATTATTAGGGGTACAGATAGGGCGATCTGTCACAAAGACCGGAATCGTCGAATGGTGTGTTGTTTTCCTGCCGCTCGAGTTCGAAACATCATGGATCGGGTTCACAGATTACTGGGAGGGGCTGGAGAAGATCCAGAAGTCATGGTCCATATCAGAACCAATGACAAAGTTAGCGGTAGGTGGAGCGTTCTTAAAAATGAAAAATACCAAACTTCAAAAAAAATAAACTAAGAGAGGCCATAGGCCTAACTAACTGGGACAAAGTCCTCAAAAATTAAAATACAGCCACAAAATGGGATATTTTTAAAAGCATCCTAAAATCAAATTACATACCTTATGGGAATAAAAGGTTAAGTAACAAGAAAAAACCAATGTGGATAAATAGAACTGTAAAGAAAGCAATAAATGACAAAAATAAAGTATTTAAATCACTAAAACAGGATGGTAGCGAGGAAGCACTGAAAAACTATAAGGAAAAAAATAGAATATGTAAAAAACAAATAAAATCAGCCAAACTATAGACTGAGAGATTAATTGCCAAAGAGAGCAAAACTAACCCTAAAATTTTCTTCAATTATATACGGTAAATAGTAAAAAGTATAAATCTGAAGGTGTCGGCCCTCTACAGAGTAATAAGGTGGGGAGTTGCAGAGAGCGATGAGGAGAAAGCAAAGCTATTAAATATTTTTTCTCCACTGTATTCACTGAGGAAAATAAACTGTCAGATGAAATGCAGAATGTAAACGTAAATTCCCCATTAAAAGTGCCCTGTCTGACCCAGGAAGAAGTACAGCGGCATCTTAAAAAGATTAAAATAGACAAATCGCCAGAACCAGATGATATACACCCTTGTATCCTAAGAGAATTAAGTTATGTCATAAACAGACCCTCATTTCTGATATTTAAGGACTCTATACTGACAGAGAATGTTCCACAGGATTGGCGCATAGCAAATGTGGTGCCAATATTCAAAAAGGGTCCAAAAACAGAGCCCGGAAACTATAGGCTGGTAAGTTTAACATCTGTAGTGGGTAAACTGTTGGAAGATTTTCTAAGAGATGCTATCTTCGAGTATCTCAATGAATATAAGCAAATAAAGCCATATCAGCATGGCTTCATTAGGGATCGGTCAAGTCAAACTATTTTAATCAGTTTCTATGAGGCGGCGAATCAATGGATGTCGTGTATCTGGACTTCTCCAAAGCATCTGACACTGTACCGCATGAAAGGTTAGTATATAAAATGAGAATGCTCGGACTCGGAGAAAACGTCTGTAAGTGGGTAAGTAACTGGCTTAATGATAGAAAACAGAGGGTGGTTATTAACGGTACACACTCAGATTGGGTCACTGTCACTAGTGGGGTACCTCAGGGGTCAGTATTGGGCCCTATTCTCTTCAATACATAGGCGTGCGCAGCCTATTGCATTAGGGTGTGCACCGTAAAGCACAAACACACACGCCGTGTGTGTGTGTATATATATATATATATATATATATATACACATATATATATACACACACAAATATCCACAGATCCTCCCCAACAGTGTGTCAATTTTGATTGTACTAACCTAATACTTAAAAGACAAGCTTTCAAGAGTTTTCCTTTCTTCCTCTGTACGCTTGAGTATTCAGAAACAATCTATTCCTAAGGGTGGGTTCACATCTGCGTTATCCCATTCCGTTATAGGTTCCATTTCAAACGAAATATAACGGAATGGCAAGATGGAATGCAAAACGGAAACCTTTAAAGGGAACCTGTCACCTGCAAAACGCATATTAAACCGACCACAGTACCTTACAGTATCCCCCAGTGTGTTGCTAATCATATTTTTCTTTGCTCTTTGCGTTTCTTCATACTTGTTAAAAACGTTGTTTTAATGTCGGTTGGCGCTGTCTCCGAGTCAGGCTCGAAGTCAAGTGGGCAGCGGCCTCCTTGCTTCAAGTAAAGCTAAGCCCGCCCCTTACCCCCTCCTCTACAATTAGATGGACATGCTGCCGGGATCGCGCTCTTCTAGCGCATGCGCGGTACGCTGCCTGTTACAACGCGATCCTCACTCACCCGCCTACATTTTGCTGACTGCGGATGCTCCGGACAGTTTGATTGCGCGTGCGCCCAGCCGTCACGCTGTAACAGGCAGCGTACCGCGCATGCGTTAGAAGATCGCGATCCCGGCAGCATGTCCATCTAATTGTAGAGGAGGGGGTAAGGGGCGGGCTTAGATTTACTTGAAGCAAGGAGGCCGCTGCCCACTTGACTTCGAGCCTGACTCGGAGACAGCGCAAACCGACATTAGGGTTGTTATGGGGGCATCTGTGGATGACGCACTGTTATGGGGGCATCGTGGATGACACACTGTTATGGGGGACCTGTGGATGACACACTGTTATGGGGGCATCTGTGGATGACGCACTGTTATTAACAGTGCGTCATCCACAGATCCCCCCATAACAGTATCATCCACATATCCCCCATAAAAGGTGACATATTCCACACAGATATCCCCTTAACAGTCTATTAAGGGGATATCTGTGGGTGGCACTGTTATGGGGGCATCTGTGTGGAATCTGTGGATGACACTGTTATGGGGGGCCAGGGGGGATCTGTGGATGACACATATATAGCAGCATCTTGTTCAATATATGTGTCATCATCCACAGATCCCCCCCATAACAGTCTCCCTGACAGTGACCCCCCAACAGGGGGTGGAGGCTGGCAACTATTGTAAGACCCTGCTGCGTTCCTTATGTAAAGTGTTGTTAAACTTGTGCCAAATTGTACTACTAGTACTATTTAATCTATTACTAACTTACTTGGACAGGACTCCAGCTGGTATTCAGTTTTTCTTTTTGACACAATCACCATATTCACTGGGCATGGGCACTGGGCGGGCAGGCAGGCTCTTCAAATATTCAAACTAGGCCGGCGGCAGCGTAACGTGACGTCACTCACTCCGTCACGCCGCACGCGCCTGCTCCTCCCACTTTATTAATGAAGCAGGCGGAGCAGGCGCGTGACGTCGGAGTGAGTGAAGTTACGCGGCCGGCCGCCGGGAGACGGAGCGCAGCAGCAGTGAGCAGTCGTATAAGCAGATGTATGTCATTGAAGCTGTCCAGGGCTGGCAGCCGGGGCTCAAGTGGCAGGCGGCAGTACAGGAGGCGGAGCACAGGGGTGTGATTAGGGTGTGCCCAGGCACACCCGGCACACCCCGTGCGCACGCCTATGTTCACTGGGCATGGGCACTGGGCGGGCAGGCAGGCTCTTCAAATATTCAAACTAGGCCGGCGGCAGCGTAACGTGACGTCACTCACTCCGTCACGCCGCACGCGCCTGCTCCTCCCACTTTATTAATGAAGCAGGCGGAGCAGGCGCGTGACGTCGGAGTGAGTGAAGTTACGCGGCCGGCCGCCGGGAGACGGAGCGCAGCAGCAGTGAGCAGTCGTATAAGCAGATGTATGTCATTGAAGCTGTCCAGGGCTGGCAGCCGGGGCTCAAGTGGCAGGCGGCAGTACAGGAGGCGGAGCACAGGGGTGTGATTAGGGTGTGCCCAGGCACACCCGGCACACCCCGTGCGCACGCCTATGCTTCAATATATTTATTAATGATCTTGTAGAAGGCTTGCACAGTAAAATATAAATTTTTGCAGATGACACTAAACTGTGTAAAGTAATTAACACGGAAGAGGACAGTATACTACTACAGAGGGATCTGGATAGATTAGAGGCTTGGGCAGAGAAGTGGCAGATGAGGTTTAACACTGACAAATGTAAGGTTATGCACATCGGAAGGATTAATGCACGTCACCCATACATACTAAATGGTAAAACACTGGGTAACACTGACATGGAAAAGGACCTAGGAATTTTAATGAACAGCAAACTAGAAACCAGTGTCAGGCAGCTGCTGCCAAGGCCAAGGCTTCTACCTCACTGTTTGTTTGTTTTTTGCCTTCCTCTGGATCAACTTGCAGAATAACAGGCCGAACTGGATTGACTGATGTCTTTTTTGGTAGTAACATATTAACATAGTTTATAATGCCGAAAAAAGACATCTGTCCATCCAGTTCGGCCTGTTATCCTGAAAGTTGATCCAGAGGAAGTAAAAAAAAAACCTGTGCGGTAGAAGCCAATTTTCCCCACTTAAGGGGAAAAAAATTCCTTCCCGACTCCAATCAGGCAACAGTATAACTCCCTGGATCAAAGACCCATCTTTAGTAGCTATAGACTGTAATATTACACTCCAGAAATACATCCAGGCCCCTCTTAAACTCTTTTAGTGAACTTACCATCACCACCTCCTCAGGCAGAGAGTTCCATAGTCTCACTGCTCTTACTATAAAGAATCCTCTTCTATGTTTGTGTAGAAACCTTCTTTCCTCCAGACGCAGAGTATGTCCCCTCATCACAGTCACAGTCCTGGGGATAAATAGATGATGGGAGAGATCTCTGTACTGACCCCTGATATATTTATACATAGTTATTAGATCTCCCCTTAGTCGTCTTTTTTCTAAAGTGAATAACCCTAATTTTGATAATCTTTCAGGGTACTGTAGTCCCCCCATTCCAGTTATGACTTTAGTTGCCCTCCTCTCAACCCTTTCCAACTCTGCTATGTCTGCCTTGTTCACCGGAGCCCAGAACTGTACACAGTACTCCATGTGTGGTCTGACTAGTGATTTGTAAAGTGGTAGGACTATGTTCTCATCACGGGCATCTATACCCCTTTTGATGCAACCCATTATCTTATTGGCCTTGGCAGCAGCTGCCTGACACTAGTTTCTACAGCTTAGTTTGCTGTTCACTAAAATTCCTAGGTCTTTTTCCATGTCAGTGTTACCCAGTGTTTTATCATTTAGTATGTACGGGTGACTTGCATTATTCCTTCCCATGTGCATAACCTTACATTTGTCAGTGTTAAACCTCATCTGCCACTTCTCTGCCTAAGCCTATCCAGATCCATCTGCAGCAGTATACTGTCCTCTTCCGTGTCAATTACTTTACACAGTTTACTGTTATCTGCAAAAATGTATATTTTGCTGTGTAAGCCTTCTACAAGATCATTAATAAATATATTGAAGAGAATAGGGCCAAATACTGTCCCCTGAGGTACTCCACTAGTGACAGTGACCCAATCTGAGTGTGTACCATTAATAACCACCCTCTGTTTTCTATCAGTGAGCCAGTTACTTACCCACATACATACATTTTCTCCCAGTCCAAGCATTCTCATTTTATATACTAGCCTTTTATGCTGTACAGTGTCAAATACTTTGGAGAAGTCCAGATACTGTATATGACATCAATTGATTCGCCACTGTCAAGTCTAGAACGTACCTCCTCATAGAATCTGATTAAATTAGTTTGACATGACCGATTCGTCATGAAGCCCTGCTGATATGGCATTTTTTGCTTATATTCATTGACGTACTCCAAGATAGCATCTCTTAGAAAGCCTTCTAACAGTTTACCCACGACAGATGTTAAAACTTACCAGCCTATAGTTTCCGGGCTCTATTTTTGGACCCTTTTTGAATATTGGCACCACATTTGCTATGCGCCAATACTGTGGAACACTCCCTGTTAGTATAGAGTCCTTAAATATTAGAAATAAGGGTCTGGCTATGACATTACTTAATTCTCTTAGGATACGGGGGTGTATGCCATCTGGTTCTGGCGATTTGTCTATTTTAATCTTTTTAAGACGCCGCTGTACTTCTTCCTGGGTCAGACAGGGCACTTTTAATGGGGAATTTACGTTTACATTCTGCATTTCATCTGACACTTTATTTTCCTCAGTGAATACAGTGGAGAAAAAAATATTTAATAGCTTTGCGTTCTCCTCATAGCTCTCTGCAACTGTCCCCTCATTACTCTGTAAAGGGCTGACACTAGTGATGATCGAGCACCAAAGTATTCAGGTGTTTGGCTCGAACACATTTCTATATTCGTGTGCTCGGCTGAGCACCCGAGTATAATGGAAGTCAATCAGGCACCCCCTGCTCGGAAGAGAGGAGGGTGTCTGGTTCATAAAAAAAGTTAGAAATTGATGGAAACCCCATCAAAATGGTTTGGAAACAGCATTAAGAGGATAGCTGGATGTGTTTCAGACTCCTATTATGTACAACATACAATAAACAACCACACAAAGGCTGTATGCCAAAAGCCAGGTATGTGCAAGCCATCCATCTATCCATGAGACAGATGACACACTTAGTCAGCATACCTTACAATGACAGCCTTGTGCATTATGAGATATTCCAAACCAGCTCTCATCTGAATGAGAACCAGTAAACCTTAGTTATTTTGCATCTGTTGGATGGCTTGGGTGGACCTGCACACCTAGATCAATATCATTAGGGCGACAAAAAGTTTTCCGATTGTCCTAGCATAATATTCAGTAACCTTTCTATACAGTTTTGTCATGTAAAAACGAATTTGCATAAATATGGGCATATGGGAATAGACATGCAAATGAGCAGAATCTGCCTTGTTTTTCAGCTGTCATAAGACTATGAAAACCAATAGATGGCGCATTTGAGTTATGAACAGTGCCCTCTCTGGTTTCATAGTCTTCTGACAAGAATATTTGTCTTGGCATAAGACTGTCAAATCAATAGAGGGCGCTGTTCATAACTCAATAGTGCCCTGTATTGATTTCATAGTCTTCTGACAAGAATATTAGACTGAGTCTTATGACAAGCTTATTAGTGTAGCCTTTTGCATGGAAAATTCGCAATTAGAATATTCGCGATCTACACTAGGATGATATCTGACACTGGGAAAGCTGGGTAATAACTCAGTGATAAAATCTGACACTGGGATCGCAATGTTACAGCAGGTGGAGGGGGGAGGGAGGGAGAGCAGGAGACGTCACAGCAATCTTACAGCAGGAGGAGGGGGGAGGGAGAGCAGGAGGCGTCACAGAAGATTATGAGGCGGCGCTGGGCACGAACGGCAGCAGGTGCGGGCGGCAGCTTGGAGCCATTTACATCCCCTTGGGCACCTTATTTTTATGAATGACAGGTTAGTAATAGCGTATTTTTAACAAAATGAGCCTACAGATTACATTTATAAGACCACATTAGGAATGGTTAAAGCTCCCTGAACATAACCATATATTTATCTGGAGGGGGTGAAACCTGGTGACAGAATCCCTTTAATCTCTCGGTCTCTAGTTTGGCAGATTTTATTTGTTTTTTACATATTCTATTTTTTTCCTTATAGTTTTTCAGTGCTTTCTTCGCTACTCTCCTCTTTTAGTGATTTAAATGCTTTCTTTTTGTCATTTATTGCTTTCTTTACAGTTCTATTTATGACAATTTTGAATGACAATTAGAAGGTTATTACTTTATGGTCATTATTTCCCATATGTCCCCTAACCTGCACATCTGTTGTTCTGTCAGATCTATTGGTTTAGGCCTCATGCACACGACCGTTGTGTGCATCCGTGGCCGTTGTGCCGTTTTCAGTTTTTTTTCACGGACCCATTGACTTTCAATGGGTCCGTGGAAAAATCGGAAAATGCACTGTTTTGCAGCCGAGACCGTGATCCGTGTATCCTGTCCGTCAAAAAAATATGACCTGTCCAATTTTTTGACGGACAACGGTTCACGGACCCATTCAAGTCAATGGGTCCGTGAAAGAACACGGATGCACACAAGATTGGCATCCGTGATCTGTGGCCGTAGGTTACTTTAATACAGACGGATCCGAAGATCCGTCTGCATAAAAGCTTTTTCAGAGCTGAGTTTTCACTTTGTGAAAACTCAGATCCGACAGTATATTCTAACACAGAGGCGTTCCCATGGTGATGGGGATGCTTCAGGTTAGAATATACTAAAAGAACTGTGTACATGACTGCCCCCTGCTGCCTGGCAGGTGCTTCCAGGCAGCAGGGGGCAGCCCCCCCCCTGTAGTTAACACATTGGTTGCCAGTGCGGCCACCCCCCCTCCTTCCCCTGTAGTTAACTCATTGGTGGCCAGTGGGCCCCCCTCCCTCCCCTGTAGTTAACTCGTTGGTGGCCAGTGGCCCCCCTCCCTCCCCTGTAGTTAACTCGTTGGTGGCCAGTGGGCCCCCCTCCCCTGTAGTTAACTCTTTGTTGTCCAGTGCGGCCCCCCCTCCCTCTATAGCATTAACAACATTGGTGGCCAGTGTGCGGCCTCCCATCTTCCCCCCCCCCATCATTGGTGGCAGCGGAGTTCCGATCGGAGTCCCAGTTTAATCGCTGGGGCTCCGATCGGTAACCATGGCAACCAGGACGCTACTGCAGTCCCGGTTGCCATGGTTACTTAGCAATTTGTAGAAGCATTATACTTACCTGCGAGCTGCGATGTCTGCGTCCGGCCGGGAGCTCCTCCTACTGGTAAGTGACAGGTCATTAAGCAATGCGCCGCACAGACCTGTCACTTACCAGTAGGAGGAGCTCCCTACCGGACGCAGACATCGCAGCTCGCAGGTAAGTATAATGCTTCTACAAATTGCTAAGTAACCATGGCAACCGGGACTGCAGTAGCGTCCTGGTTGCCATGGTTACCGATCGGAGCCCCAGCGATTAAACTGGGACTCCAATCGGTACTCTCCGCTGCCACCAATGATAGGGGGGGAGATTTTAATTAGGAGGGGGAGGGAGGGCAGAGGGCCCACTGGCCACCAACGAGTTAACTACAGTGGAGGGAGGGGGGGGCACTGGCCACCAACGAGTTAACTACAGGGGAGGGAGGGGGGCCGGCCGCACTGGCCACCAACGAGTTAACTACAGGGGAAGGAGGGGGGGCCCACTGGCCACCAACGAGTTAACTACAGGGGAGGGAGGGGGGCCGGCCGCACTGGACAACAAAGAGTTAACTACAGGGGAGGGAGGGGGGCCCACTGGCCACCAATGAGTTAACCACAGGGGAGGGGGGGGCGGCCGCACTGGCCACCAATGTGTTAACTACGGGGAGGGGCTGCCCCCTGCTGCCTGGCAGCACCTGCCAGGCAGCAGGGGGCAGTCATGTACACAGTTCTTTTAGTATATTCTAACCTGAAGCGTCCCCATCACCATGGGAACGCCTCTGTGTTAGAATATAATGTCGGATTTGAGTTTCACGATCTAACTCATATCCGACAGTATATTCTAACATAGAGGCGTTCCCATGGTGATGGGGACACTTCAAGTTAAAATATACCATCGGATTGGAGAAAACTCCGATCCTATGGTATATTAACTCCTGACTTTACATTGAAAGTCAATGGGGGACGGATCCGTTTGAAATTGCACCATATTGTGTCAACGTCAAACGGATCCGTCCCCATTGACTTGCATTGTAATTCAGGATGGATCCGTTTGGCTCCGCACGGCCAGGCGGACACCAAAACGACAATTTTTTCATGTCCGTGGATCCTCCAAAAATCAAGGAAGACCCACGGACGAAAAAACGGTCACGGATCACGGAAAAACGGAACCTGTTTTTGCGGACCGCCAAAAAATACGGTCGTGTGCATGAGGCCTAATACTAAGTCCAGTATGGCCGTCCCTCTAGTCAGGTCCTGAACCAGTTGGGAAAGGTAATTGTCTTTGGTTATTGCCACGAACCTGTTTCCTTTATGAGATATACAGGTTTCAGTTTCCCAGTCTATATCAGGGTAGTTGAAGTCCCCCATAATAACGACCTCATTATGATCTGCCGCCTCGTCTATCTCGTTTAGTAGTAGGTTTTCTGTGGACTCTGGTATATAATAAACTCCTATTAGTATTTTAATAATGTTTTTGACTCCATATATTTCTACCCACAGTGACTCCACATATATATGTCCCTCACTTATATTTTCTCAGACTGTGGGCTTTAGACAGGACTTTACATAAAGGCAGACTCCTCCCCCTCTCCGGTTTTGGTGATCCTTTCTAAACAGACTGTAACCCTGTACATTAACTGCCCAGTCATAGCTATCATCCAGCCATGTCTCAGTTATTCCCACTATATCATAGTCCTCCTCACACATCACTAATTCCAGTTCACCTGTTTTATTAGTCAGGCTTCTGGCATTAGTATACATACAATTAAGAGGTTTTAGTATATTTTTTACCCTACACTTTTCCTTCTGAACTGTTCTAGTCCCTCCTTCCATTCCTCCCCAGTCCCATTACCTTGCCCCTGGTCTCTATCTTCCCATCCTATTAGGTAATTACCCTACCCTCCAGTCCCTAGTTTAAACACTCCTCCAACCTTCTAGCCACCTTCTCCCCCAAAACAGCTGACCCTTCCCCATTCTGGTGCAGCCCTTATAAACTATGCTACTATGTTACTATGCTGTGTAACCGTACATTATTGTTTGATCTTAAAGGGACACTGACAGGCCAAAACAGCATATATAGTTAGATATATCACATTACAGGTCTTATAGAGTCTTTTAAAAGCATATAAGTATCCCCCCTGTCCACCTTATAAAGAGCAAAATATAAAGTTTTATAACCTGCTTCTCTGGTCAGCAATCGGCGCAGGATCGGGACTGGGGAGAGTTCTAGCCGCCGCCCAGCGAAGTGAATAATGATGAGCTGGGCGGGGCTTAAGAACGGCAGTTGGGAAGGCTGGCTGGGTGCATTTTCAAATGAAACGCCGCCCCTTGGGCAGATTGCTGACCAGAGAAGCAGGTTATAAAACTTTATATTTCGCTCTTTATAAGGTGGACAGGGGGGATACTAATATGCTTTTAAAAGACTCTATAAGACCTGTAATGTGATATATCTAACTATATATGCTGTTTTGGCCTGTCAGTGTCCCTTTAAAGAGACTGACTGGTCTTTGTATTTGTTGGAAAACTTAAAAAAATCTTTATAATAAAAAGAAAAGTAAAATCCACAAAATAAATAAAATTTTGAAATTTCACCTCCATTTTGCTTTAATTCCTGTGGAACACCTAAAGGGCTAACAAAGTTTCTAAAGTCAGTCATGAATAAGGGGTAAAGTTTATAAAAGTGGTTCATTTATGGGTAAATTCTATTATGCTAAAATTTATCACTATCATGAAGTACGATGTATCATGAGAAAACAATCTCAGAATTGGTTGGATAAGGAAAAGCATTCCAAAGTTATTAAAACATAAAGTGACACATCACAGTTACAAAAAAGCCGACCTTGCTTGGTCTTGAAGTGTTTAATAGTGCACTGTTTAAGTATTTTTTGGAGTGTGGGAGGAAACCCATGAAACCATGGGAAGAACATACAAACGCCATGCAGATGTTACCCTTCATTTCCTTCTTGATTTAGGGCCAGGACCAAATGCTACACAACAACTCTGCTCACCATGAGCTTTATTTCAGTACTGTGAAGCTGAAGTACATATTTTGTTCCCTGGAAAAGAACACAAATGCAATAGCACTCTGCAACCAGCACTCCGCCCTGCCTCCATGCTGGATGTTAAATGAGGCATTGGTGTACATTTTGGCCAAAGCGTAATAAGCCACTCACCACGTCAAGGTCGCCTCTATGAGTGGTCCCTAACACTAGTTCCTACCTGTTTATGGGCCATGACAGCCACACAAAGTCCAGGGAGCGCAGGTACAGCATGAACGCCAGGCACACTCTGCTTTTAACCCTGTCCGGGGGCCGTTACAGCTTTCATCAGATCCAGGGATGCAAGTACCAACATGCATGCTGAGCCCACTATATACTTCTCCTGGAGCCAAATAGCTGTCATGGCCCATAAACAGGTGGGAACTAGTGTTAGGGACCACTCACAGAGGCGACCTTGACGTGGTGAGTGGCTTATTACGCTTTGGCCAAAATGTACACCAATGCCTCATTTAACATCCAGCATGGAGGCAGGGCGGAGTGCTGGTTGCAGAGTGCTATTGCATTTGTGTTCTTTTCTTGGTATATGTATTTCACCATAGCGATGTGCACCTGCATATAGGGTTGTGCTGACTGAATCCCCGACATTTTTTCTTTGTAGTATATATTGGAGGCGTGACGATCTCCATGCAGTCATGCACACCTGACCAGCTGGTCTGCCCTGGAGGCTGGTTTTAAAGTCAGTATAAAACTGAGTCTACTTCTACAGGGCCTACCAGTAGCCATTTGGCTCCAGGAGAAGTATATAGTGGGCTCAGCATGCATGTTGGTACTTGCATCCCTGGATCCGATGAAAGCTGTAACGGCACCGGACGGGGTTAAAAGCATAAAAGCAGAGTGTGCCTGGCGTTCATGCTGTACCTGCGCTCCCTGGACTTTGTGTGGCTGTCATGGCCCATAAACAGGTAGGAACTAGTGTTAGGGACCACTCATAGAGGCGACCTTGACGTGGTGAGTGGCTTATTACGCTTTGGCCAAAATGTACACCAATGCCTCATTTAACATCCAGCATGGAGGCAGGGCGGAGTGCTGGTTGCAGAGTGCTATTGCATTTGTGTTCTTTTCTTTGTATATGTATTTCGCCATAGCGATGTGCACCTGCATATAGGGTTGTGCTGACTGAATCCCCCACATTTTTTCTTTTTAGTATATTTTGTTCCCTGTTCTGGGCCATGACAGCCACACAAAGTCCAGGGAGCGCAGGTACAGCATAAACGCCAGGCACACTCTGCTTTTAACCCCGTCCGGTGCCGTTACAGCTTTCATCGGATCCAGGGATGCAAGTACCAACATGCATGCTGAGCCCACTATATACTTCTCCTGGAGCCAAATGTCTGTCATGGCCCATAAACAGGTAGGAACTAGTGTTAGGGACCACTCATAGAGGCGACCTTGACGTGGTGAGTGGCTTATTACGCTTTGGCCAAAATGTACACCAATGCCTCATTTAACATATATTTTGTTCCCTGTTCTCAGCCATTTCTGACTAGGGAGAATGTAAATAAATGGTAATAGTAGGATGATAAAGTTATCTCTACCCCCTTTGAATCACAGAGCCTCCAGAGACATCTACTTACATATATATGACTGTCTCTGGCAGATGTTTCTAAGAGCGTCACTTCATTGATTGCAATAGAAGAAAACTAGCGGAAGAACTGATGTGTCTAGCAATTTTATTTTGTAATATAATTTTGAACACTTTGTAATTGATATTAATTCTACGCCCCTAAACAAAATATCAAATACACATCCTTTACAATATATTTCTATGAAATTTCCATACTTCAACCATAAGTTTTAGTAGCAGCAATAATGAGGTCAGAAAATTATTTGCTGTAACATAGTACAGTATTACTACTTGAAGCATTTTAATCCTCTAACGGGATTCCCTTCAGAAAGATTTATTCACCATCAGTTATCTGCTTCCCCTGCTGCCCTTCAAGCCATTGAAGACAGGGATGCCGGAACATCTAATTCTCCTCCAGATGTGTGTTTTTCTTTCTTAATTATTCTCTAGCCTGGATTTTTATCCTACATTTGCTTCATCAGTTCTTAGCTTTGGCTATCTTTTTTCCGCCTGGCAGTAGTCATCGTAGGTAAGGCTGGTCCATCCGTCCAAGGTACATTACTGGTTATTTTATATATGTGTTTATATGATGCCACCATAGGCTGTACACTTCACTCTGCCATGGGATATCTTGTCCTGAAGGGTTATTGTCTTTGTAATCTACTTGGGTTTCTATTAGGGTTCATTACCTTGATGTCATTACAGATTTTCTGATATTTGTTAATCTGCTGTATTTGTCTAGTCTGAGCTAAAACTTATGGTGTGCTGTTTGATTTCCATAGAGGCAATTTTTTTTTAAATGTATAAATCATTAAGAAAATGTAGAAACTTATAACAGTTGTTGCAATATATGATATGAGTATGTGATATGTCAATTAATTAGAAAAGTTGTAATAATTACAACATGAATACAATTAAACATGCACAGGTCGAATTGCTGTATTGTCAACAGCACTACAGAAAATTCACCGTGTAAAAAGACCCTTAGACTAGCGCATCCATCCAAGAGCAAATGAATCGTAGACATATTGTAGATGTAGGATCTTGTGATTTGTATCCTTCATCTACAGAAGAAAAACAAATCGATCATTATTATTCAAGTTTCAGCTCTTCTTGTGGGAACTCTATACAAGAATATACTGTTTTTTAGCATGTGCTTGACTACATAAGTATATTTCATAGGTCATTTCAGCTAATTTGGTTAGTTTAGCTTGCTTCCACTAGGTGATATTGTATAAACCACATAAAGAACCAAACATATTCAACCAGGCGGACCATTCTTTTAATCTATGGCATTTTAATTACAATAAAGAATGATGACAGCCTATCTCATGCTTAGCTACTAGCATAATTACTATGCTTCTATTGGATGGAAGAACACAATCAATTCATGGCCTACAATATGAACAAAATGCCCAGAATCAAATGTTTCAGTTAACAATTTCAGTATGTATCTGGATCTAGGGAAAGGGACAGTAGATAAACCTAGATTGTAAGAAGAGTGTTGAATGCAAAATGCTGCATATCTACCTGTATTTCTGTGCCTTATTTTGAGGTAGATTATACAAATATAATTTGTGTGCAAATACCATTTCCCATTATTATTCCATACATCATTTGGTAACCCATGGATCACCTGTTTTGATTGTTCCTACACCCAGGAAAATCTTTGTCTTTTTATGAATGCTTCTTTTATCCACATTCGATTGGAGTGTAAACTTACAAGTATAGTTTATGAGTTCATCAGCTCTTCATGACGATCATAAAAGGAGAGAAAGTATAAAGGACAGGTACGCCTTTATGTCTCCTCTTGTTTTAATTCACTCCTTGTTTTGGTTTTTAAAACTGCATCAGGAAACCTGACCATATGGATGCATCCTCACAGTTTGAGGAGGCTCTTGCTTCCATTATGTACCTACTTGTAAGTTTTCATTTTACTTCTTTGATATGTGGCTACAAAAATTATTTTTTGAAAGAAAGTTTCTTGTTGTGTATGCCTTTCTGTTATTGCTAAACAGTGGCTATGACACCATATTGGAACTGTAGGCACTAGAGATGAGCAAATGAACTGGAAACTAATAGGATTTGACCCGAATTTTGTAAAAATGCGAATTTTTGGTGATTCGATTTTGGTGAATTTTGGAATGAAAAAAAGGGAGAAAAAGAGGAGGAAAATTTTTTTTTTCATGATTTTAAATGTGAGAAACAGAAGAGAAAAAAATCGGATCATATTCTAGGAGACCTCAGAGTTGGAACCGAATCATTTTAGTTGGCCGAATCTCAAATTGGATTTTTGAGTGATCGTTCATTTCTAGTAGCCATTCCTTGTGGCTCTGCCTGGTGTATATATATATAGATATATGTATACAAATTATCAAACACTTAATATTTCACATATTTCCTAGGCATTTTATATAATTCCTGGCAAAGTATAAAATAGTTTCTTCCAGATTCAAAATGCAATTTGTTTCAAAAAGTGTGGACATTTTGCTTTCTTCTGTGCAAGAACAAGTGTCAAACTATGAAGAGCTCTTGTGTGAGAAAGAAAATTAAGGGCAATTCAAAATTTCATTCTAGCCTTCCTTGTTGCAACAAGTGAGGACAACAGTGGTCTCTTTCTCTTGTTGTTTAATAAGAAAGTCCTGTTCAACCGCTAATTTATAATAAATGTAGTTTACTTTGCATTTCTTTCATGTTTTCACATCAGTTAAGGCTTCTTAACATTTAATACTTCTTAACATTTCATACTTCATACATAGGAGTGCTTGTTATTCTATATATTGCCTAGGCAAAGTATATGAAAGACAGACATTTTATACCTTGCCTAAATACTTTAGGCATTCTATAGAATGCCTGAATTTCATACATTGACTGTGATAGATAGAAAGATAGATAGCTATATGCCAGGATATACCTATAGCAGGATATCAGTACCGTATTATGGATCCATACAACAAAGATTTGTGATATATACATGTGCATAAACCTTAAGTGTTAGTCTTCACTCTATGGTGCAAATACTTACAACTACATATAAGGCTGTCCACAACCTGTCCACTCTTTACGTCACTGACCTGCTTTCTTGATACATCCTGACACGTTAATCTCAGATTCTCACAGGACCTCCTCCTTTGTTCTCCTCTTATCTTTTCTTCACACAATCGACTGCAAGATTTCTCACATGTCTCTCCCCTACTCTGGAACTCACTACCCCAACACATCAGGATCTCCTCCAACATCCAAACTTTCAAGGGTAACAAAAAAAAAACCTTTTCAAATAAGCCTACCATCTGCAATGAGCATGCTACCACCACACAGCCACATGAGCAGCCTATATCCTCACCTACTGTGTTCTCCCCTTCCCTTATAGATTGTAAGCTCTTGCGGGCAGGGTCCTCTACCCCTCTTTACCAGTCTGTTAATAGTTTCTTGTTTATTGTATTTTTATATTTGTGTAACCCCTTCTGGATGTACAGCGCCATGGAATTAATAATAATAATAATAAGGTACAGTATATTAATAAACTGTGTTGCACAGAGCTATAATTCTGGTCCAGGTAACTAATTTTTGAAGCTATGCTGCACTGCATGGAATCTCTGGTTTGGTTGATTACTCCATCTTATTTAAAAGCTCTTTAAAGGGCTGGATATTGACTTATAAAATTGCCACCTTTTTGTGGCATTTAAGAAACAGTTTTCTTTTTTCTTGAGAGATACTTTGTAAACTTTATAACAGGGAGAATTGCCCTTAAAGGGGTTCTATTCTGATCGGCGGTGGTCCGACACTCGGGACCCCCCCAATCAGATGTTTAGGAAGGCAGCGGCACTCGCAGTAGCACCATACCTTTCTCACTGATTCCTGTACTCCAGTGACATCACAACAATTTCATGTGGCCTGGGTGTGGCTTCCAGAGGCCTGCTGATTTTATTTTCTGGACATGTCGACACCTTTTTTTTGTGGGTCACACCCTCTTTAATGAATCAGCACCTCCCCCTCAATGTGTGTTTGGTCACTGGGGCTGAATCTGATGACACAATTTCTCAGTGCCACACACGGTTAAGGTAATTCAGTATCAGAATTCGAGCTGGAGCACCAATGCAGAGCTGGTACCATCTGCACTAGAGCCTTGACAGGGATTCCTAGCTATTAGTTAGACACTGTCCTGAGGGGATGCCCCTTTCAGGGCATGTGCCCTCTACTAACTGGATACCTCTAGCTGAGGCTAAGTAGGGGCATATTAGGGCTAGTAACCCAGCTCTGCCTGGACCCACTCTATTGACCGTTCCCCCGATTTGCCTCAAACAAACAAGTTGTATATGGTAAGACAGTTCATTTTTTTTATGTGCACTGGTTCATTGTCTTGCACTTCAGTTAGTCTTTTTTTTGTTATTTTTGACTAATATCTTTGAGCTTTTATACTAAATTATTAAAGGTTAAGTCTTAGCTTATAAGGTACTTCTTTTGGCTCAAGCCCTTCGTTCCCTCATGAGATTACTTAGTACCTGCATTTTGAACTTCATATAGTCAACTATTACCTTGGCTGTGTTTGTTGTTATAAAATTAGACATAATACCATCTAAGAAAATGCGGAGAGGAACTAAGGAAGGGTTAGGTTTCTTTATTTTGTTGTACATTTTCTGTGTTTAGTGTTACCTTTACTAGAACATCTAAAAAACAGACAAAAAGATGGGTATTCCAGAAATATAGAAAAGGGACAGGATGGGCTGCTGTTTTCACATTTCTTGCCAGTGCAATAGCTATTTGCCATCTTCTGCCAATATTCTACACTAGTAGCAAATTTTGCAGAAGAGACTACCTCTGGAATAAAAGTGCATTTAAATATATTCACAAGTCTATTTCTTACAAATTTTGTATAAATCCATGAGAGCCCATTCTGTTCTCTAATGGTTCTCTGACTGCATTAATTATTTATTCCTTTATTTCCCACTTCAGCAACTGAGAGGTACTGATTTAGGCTAGTTGCACACTAGTGTCAGAGATCCAGCAGGCTGTGCAACTACCCTTACATTATTTTACAGACTATAAGATGCTCCTGACCATAAGATGCACCCCAGATTTAGAAAATTAGAAAAAAAAAATTCTACTTCAACCTTTCTTGATGGAGGCTTCCTTCATCAGGACTTAAACAACAGTTATAAAAACATGCACACTTATACTTTATATACACTTTATATATACAAATACCATGGAGCAAGCAAAGTAATACAACATTTCAAATAATTAATGTGAATAAAACAAAATTTAAATCATGTTTGTAAAATAAAAAAATTAAAAAAATGAATAAAAAGCCACCCAGTGTATACCCCATAAGTGCCTAGAATATGAGGAAGAACCCTCAGGGGAAGTTTGCATTACCCCTTAACAGACCATTAATCCTTTCTCCAGGCTGGCTGAGGTCATAAACAGCTAAAGGGGAGGGCTGCTTTACTACTAACATATCCGGAAGTGGAGTAGATAGAAATACGGTTCTGTCTTGTTTAAAAGCTGACAGTCTTAGCTTTAAAACAAGATAGCTGTTAGAAATCAGGTCAGAAGTGAACGCAGCTGAACACTGCTATCCTTTCCAACCTGATATCTAACAGTTATACTGTATCTCCCACTATAGTGAAGATAATGATGTGATTCTGATCTTGTTTTAACCATTTAAGGACCACAGGTTTATACCCCCCTAGTGACCAGGCCCTTTTTTACAAATCGGCACTTCACAACTTTAACGGTTTATTGCTCGGTCATGCAACTTGGCACCCAAATGAATTTTACCCCCTTTTCTTCTCACAAATACAGCTTTCTTTTGGTGGTATTTGATTGTTGCTGAGATTTTTCGTTTTTCTGATATTAATCAAAATAGACCGCAATTTTCTCAAAAAAAAGTGTATTTTTAAATTTTTCTGGTAAAATTGTTCAAATATAATTACATTTCTATACAAGTTTGTGTCAGAATTTATTGTGCTACATGTCTTTGATAAAAAAAATCCAATAAGTGTATATTTATTGGTTTGCGCAAAAGTTATAGCGTTTACAAACTATGGTACAAAAATGTGAATTTCCGCATTTTGAAGCAGCTCTGACTTTCTGAGCACCTGTCATGTTTCTTGAGGTGCTAGAATGCCAGGATAGTATAAATACCCCCCAAATGACCCCATTTTAGAAAGAAGACACCCCAAAGTATTCGCGAAGGGGCATGGTGAGTTTATGTATGATTTAATTTTTTTTTACAAGTTAGCGGAAAATGACACTTTCTGAGGAAAAAAAATAATAATAAAGTTACCATTTCTGCTAACTGCTGGCAAAAAAATAAAAAATCTCCCACGGACTCACTATGCCCCTCAGTGAATACCTTGGGGTGTCTACTTTCCAAAATGGGGTCATTTGTGGGGTGTGTTTACTGTTCTGTCATTTTGGGCGGGGCTAAATTGTGAGCAACCCTGTAAAGCCTAAAGGTACTCGTTGGACTTCTTAACGCACCTAGGCTGCAAAAAAGTGTCACACATGTGGTATCGCCGTACTCAGAAGAAGTAGGGCAATGTGTTTTGGGGTGTATTTTTACATATACCCATGCTGGGTGAGAGAAATATCTCTGTAAATTGACAACTTTGTATAAAAAATTTTAAAAAGTTGTCATTTACGGAGATATTTCTCACACACAGTATGGGTATATGTAAAAATACACCCCAAAACACATTGCCCTACTTCTTCTGAGTACGGCGATACCACATGTGTGACACTTTTTTGCAGCCTAGGTGCACAAAGGGGCCCAAATTCCAATGAGTACCTTTAGGATTTCACAGGGCATTTTTACGCATTTGGATTCCAAACTACTTCTCACGCTTTAGGGCCCCTAAAATGCCAGGTCAGCATAAATACCCCACAAGTGTCCCCATTTTAGAAAGAAGACACCCCAAGGTATTCCGTGAGGGGTATGGTGAGTTCATGTAAAATTTTATTTTTTGTCACAAGTTAGTGGAATATGAGACTTTGTAAGAAAAAAAAAAAAAAAATAAATCAATTTCTGCTAACTTATGCCAAAAAAAAAAAAACTTCTATGAACTCGCCATGCCCCTCACGGAATACCTCGGGGTGTCTTCTTTCCAAAATGGGGTCACTTGTGGGGTATTTATACTGCCCTGGCATTTAGGGGCGCGATGATCTCTTCCTGAAATTTGAGGAAGGATCCTGTTCTCCCAGCCTTACTGTAGAGAACAAAACTATTATATGCAGCCAATTGAATCAAATATACAGACACCTTCTTATACCAGCGTCTGGTCCTGCGGGAAAGTAGATAAGGAGCCAACATCTGGTCATTGAAGTCCACCCCTCCCATGAGAAAATTATAGTCGTGGACACAGAGGGGCTTTTCAATGACACTGGTTGCTCATTCAATTTGGATTGTTGTGTCTGCGTGAATGGAGGAGAGCATGTAAACGTCACGCTTGTCTCTCCATTTCACCGCGAGCAGTTCTTGGTTACACAAGGCAGCCCTCTCCCCCCTTGGAAGACGGGTGGTAACGAGCCGTTGGGGGAAGCCCCGGCGACTAGGTCGCGCGGTGCCACAGCAGCCAATCTGTTCTAGGAACAAATGCCTGAAGAGGGGCACACTTGTGTAGATAAAGATGGTACCCCTTGCCAAATAAGGGTGACACCAAGTCCCAGACTGTCTTCCCACTGCTCCCCAGGTAGTCAGGGCAGCCGACCGGCTCCAGGGTCTGATCTTTACCGTCATAGATCCGAAATTTGTGGGTATAGCCTGTGGCCCTTTCACAGAGCTTATACAATTTGACCCCATACCGGGCGCGCTTGCTTGGGATGTATTGTTTGAAGCCAAGGCGCCCGGTAAAATGTATAAGGGACTCGTCTACGCAGATGTTTTGCTCAGAAGTATACAAATCTGCAAATTTGTTGTTGAAGTGGTCTATGAGGGGCCGAATTTTGTGGAGCCGGTCAAAAGCTGGGTGGCCTCTGGGACGGGTGGTGTTGTCGCTAAAGTGCAGAAAACGCAGGATGGTCTCAAATCGTGTCCTGGACATAGCAGCAGAGAACATGGGCATGTGATGAATTGGGTTCGTGGACCAATATGACCGCAATTCATGCTTTTTGGTTAGACCCATGTTGAGGAGAAGGCCCAGAAAAATTTAAAATTCGGAAACTTGGACGGGTTTCCACCGGAAAGACTGGGCATAAGAGCTTCCCGGGTTGGCGGCTATAAATTGAGTGGCATACCGATTTGTTTCTGCCACGACTAAGTCCAAGAGCTCCGCAGTCAAGAACAGCTCAAAACATCCCAGTGCCGAACCGATTTGAGCTGTCTCAACCCGAACTCCAGACTGGGCGGTGAAAGGGGGAACTACAGGTGCGGCTGAAGTTGGGGACTGCCAATCAGGGTTTGCCAGCACCTCAGGGGCTCTACGGGCCTGTCTGTGCGGTGGCTGCGACAGGGTAACTATTGCACGTGCCACCGTACCAGCTTCAACTGCCCTTCTGGTGCTCGCCACTTCACCATGTTGTACGGCAGTGCTGGTACTAGGTCCAGGATGGGCTGCTCTGCTGGTGTATGCCTTACCACGTAATCCGACAGCGCCAGCCCCACTCTGCTGCCCTTGAAATGGATCCTGCGCAACCTGTGGTCTAGCAACAAGGGGCCGGGTACGCCTGGTGCTATCCGGGACCTCAACCTCCTCGTCCGAACTTTGGGTCAGACTGCCACTGCTTTCTACAGGTTCATATTCTGACCCGCTAGATTCATCAGATGTGGGTTCCCATTCCTCATCCGACTGGGTCAGAATCCTGTAGGCCTCTTCAGAAGAATACCCCCTGTTTGACATTTGGACTACTAAATTTAGGGGTATTCCCTGAGACTACCCAAGAAAAAAAGCAAGCCAGTCTTACAAATGGGAGGCTAGAGAAGTACCGGAGGCCGCTGCGATTGATAAAAAATATCAAAACTGATATTTTTTATCGCCGCAGCGCTTGTAAAGTGATTGTGCAGTGATAAAAAAATAATAATAATTTTGTCACTGCGGCGGGGCGGGCGTGGGTGAACGCACGTGTGGGCGACGGATCAGGCCTGATCGGACAAACACTGCGTTTTGGGTGGAGGGTGAACTAAGGTGACACTAATACTATTATAGATCTGACTGTGATCAATTTTGATCACTTACAGATACTATAAAAGTACAAATGCTGATTAGTGATACGCTAATCAGCGAATAAGTGACTGCGGTGGGCTGGGCGCTAAACGATCGCTAACTACCTAACCAAGGGGCCTAAACTATCCTAAAACCTAACAGTCAATACCAGTGAAAAAAAAAAGTGACAGTTTACACTGATCACTTTTTTCCCTTTCACTAGGTGATTGACAGGGGCGATCAAGGGGTTAATTGGGATGATGGAGGGTGATCTGGGGGCTAAGTGTGGTGTTGGTGGGTACTCACTGTGATGTGTGCTCTTCTGCTGGGACCAACCGACGAAAAGGACCAGCAGAGGAGCACAGAAGCCATTTAACACATTATATTTATAAATATAATGTGTTAACTGGCTTCTGATTCATTTTTTTGAAAATCATCAACCTGCCAGCGACGATCATTGGCTGGCAGGTTGATGATGAACTTGTCTTTTAGATTTTGCTGGCCCGCGTCTCGCAAGAGGACGCACCGACGCGTCCACCCAGAGTAACAGGACCTTCGCAAAGACTCAATCCTGCGTACGGTGGTCCTGAGGAGGTTAAGGACTTGGCCTTTTTTGAATATCTGGCCAGTGTCATTTTATATGTGAATAACTTAAAAACGCCTTTACTTACCCAGGCCGTTCTGATATTGTTTTTTCGTCACATATTGTACTTCATGACACTGCTAAAATTGGGTCAAAAAAGTTAATTTTTTTGCATTAAAAAAATACCAAATTTACCCAAAATTTAAAAAAATTTGCAAATTTCAAAGTTTCAGTTTCTCTACTTCTGTAATCCATTGTAATACCCCCAAAAATTGTGATGACTTTACATTCCCCATATGTCTACTTCATGTTTGTATTATTTTGGGAATGCCATTTTATTTTTTGGGGATGTTACATAGCTTAGAAGTTTAGAAGCAGATTTTTCTGACATTTTCTAAATCCCACTTTTTATAGTCTAAAGTCACTTTGTGAGGCTTACGTAATAGAAACTACAGCCCTCAAGGTATTCAAAACTGATTTTACAAACTTTGTTAACCCTTTAGGTCTTCCACAAGACTTTATGGCAAATGGACATAAAATTTAAGAATTTCGATTTTTGGGAAAATTTTCCAACATAATCCATTTTTTCCAGGAACAAAGCAAGGGTTAACTGCCAAACAAAACTCAATATGGATTGCCCTGATTCTGTAGTTTGCAGAAACACCCCATATGTGGTCCTAAACTACTGCCAAACGGGAGGACATAGAAGGAGGGGAACGCTATATGGTTTTTGCAAGGCAGATTTTGCAGGACTGGTTTTGTTTATACCATGTCCCATTTCAAGCCCCCCGTTGCACCCCTAGAATAGAAATTCCAAAAAAGTGACTCCATCTAAGAAAGTACACCCCTCAAGGTATTCAAAACTGGGTTTACAAACTTTGTTAACCCTTTAGGTGTTCCACAAGATTTAATGGCAGATGGAGAAACAATTTTAGAATTTCGATTTTTTTTGGAAAGTTTTCCATTTTAATCCATTTTTTCCAGTAATAAAGTAAGGGTTAACAGCCAAACAAAACTCAATATGGGTTGCCCTGATTCTGTAGTTTGCAGAAACACCCCATATGTGGTCCTAAACTACTGTTTGGCCAAACGGGAGGACACAGAAGGAGGGGAACGCCATATGGGTTTTGGAAGGCAGATTTTGCAGGACTGGTTTTGTTTATACCATGTCCCATTTCAAGCCCACCGTTGCACCCCTAGAATAGAAATTCCAAAAAAGTGACTCCATCTAAGAAAGTACACCCCTTAAGGTATTCAAAACTGGGTTTACAAACTTTGTTAACCCTTTAGGTGTTCCACAAGAGTTAATGGCAGATGGAGAAACAATTTAGCAATTTCTATTTTTTGGAAAATTTTCCATTTTAACCCTTACTTTATTACTGGAAAAAATGGGTTAACAGCCAAACAAAACTTAATATGGGTTGCCCTGATTCTGTAGTTTGCTGAAACACCCCATATGTGGTTGTAAACTACTATTTGGCTAAACGGCAGGACATAGAAGAAGGGGAACGCCATATGGTTTTTAGAAGGCAGATTTTGCTGTACTGGTTTATTTACACCATGTACCCTTTCAAGCCCACTGCTGCACCCCTAGAGTAGAAACTTTATAAAAGTGACCCCATCTAGGAAACTACAGGATAAGGTGGTTGTTGTTTTGGGACTATTTTAGGGTAAATATGATTTTTGGTTGCTCTATATTACACTTTTTTGAGGCAAGGTAACAAAAAATTTAAATTCTAAAATAGTTTCTACATTCGCTATTAAGTTTTGTGGAACACCTAAAGGGTTAACAAAGTTTGTAAAGTAACTTTTGACGACCTTGAGTGGTGTAGTTTCTTAGATGGGGTCACTTTTTTGGAGTTTCTAGTCTAGGCTACATCAGGGGGGCTTCTAATGGGACATGGTGTAAAAAAAACAGTCCATCAAAATCTGCCTTCCAAAAACCATATGGCGTTCCCTTCGTTCTATGCCCTGCCGTGTGGCTATATAGCCATTTACGACCACATATGGGGTGTTTCTGCAAATTACAGAATCAGGGCAATAAATATTTTGTTTTGTTTGGCTGTTAACCCTTGCTTTATTACCGGAAAAAAAGCATTCAAATGGAAATATTGCCCAAAAATGGGTGTTTTGGCACCGTTTTTATTTTATATTTTTAACGCTGTTCATCCGAGGGGTTTGGTCAAATGTTATTTTTATAGGGCAGATTCTTACGGACGTGGCAATTCCTAATATGTCTACATTTTAAAATTTATTTAGATTTTACACTATATTATCATTTTAGGAACAAAAAAAAATTATTTTTGTATCTCCATAGCCTGGGAGCTATAGTTATTTTTTTTTTTTTTGGGCGACTATCTAATGTAGGGGCTCATTTTTTGCGGGATGAAATGTCGGTTTTAGTGGCACTAATTGGGGGTGCATATGACATTTTGATCACTCACTATTACACTTTTTGTGCTGTTAGGTGACAAAAAATTGCTTTTTTTTTTCCACTTTTTTTTTTTTTTAACGCTGTTCATCCGGGGGGGGGGGGGGGGGGGGGGGGTCGGGTTGGGTTAAATGGTATTTTTATAGAGAAGATTTTTATGACGCGGCGATGCCCAATATGTATGGCTCTCAGACTTTGGAGACACTAAACAGGCATCCTCAAACTGCGGCCCTCCAGATGTTGTAAAACTACAATTCCCACCATGTTCTGCTGATAGCTGTAGGTTGTCTGGGCATGCTGGGAGTTAGTTTTACAACATCTGGAGGGCCGCAGTTTGAGGATGCCTGCACTAAAACTAATATTTTTGGGGAAAAAATTTGTTTCCGTGTCTCCAAAGTCTGAGAGCCATAGTTTTTTATGTTCTCTAGGGGACTGTTGGGGATTATAAAAATGTAGTACTCCATGGAAGTGTGATACTCCCTGAAGCAATCGATAACGCAGAGGCCCGGATGATCGGGGCAAGTGTCACATTGAGTGGTGGTGTCCTTCCGTATCCCCCTCCTGTGACACACTCTGCATCTTTTTTGGGTTTGTCCCTTCTTTCCAGTATGGGGGACCACACCTGGAAAATGTTGGCCAGGGACGATCCGGGCGCCTCCAATTCCCAAAGTACTCCGGCCTGCTCTTTACTGATCTGAAAAAATCAGGTCCTTGAGGACTGCCTCATAGAATTGGAGGAATGTCACTGTGGTGCCAGCGCTTCGGGATAGTACAAAATCGTTGTACAAGGCAACCTGCACCAAGTAGACCGCAACTTTTTTGTACCATGCCCGGGTTTTGTGCATGGCATTATATGGCTTGAGGACTTGATCAGAGAGATAAACTCCTCCCATATACCGATTGTAGTCGACGATACAATCGGGCTTGAGGACCGTTGCCGCGGTACCTCGCACAGGGACAGGGGTGATGCTGTACCGTGGATTGTGGACAGTAGGAACAGGTTTCCACTGGTAAGGGCATGGGTCTCGCCCCTGGGGATAGGTACCTGGAGGGGGTGGGCAGGGAGGCCGCGCTGATTTTTCCGCACGGTCCCACAAGAGGACGTGGATCTGGCAGCAAGAGACCTGAACAAGGGAATGCTAGTATAAAAGTTATCCACGTACAAGTGGTAACCCTTATCTAGCAGTGGGTGCATAAGGTCCCACACGAGTTTCCCGCTAACACCCAGAGTGGGGGGACATTCTGGGGGTTCAATACGGGAATATCGCCCCTCGTACACACGAAATTTGTAAGTGTACCCTGAGGTACTCTCACAAATTTTGTACATTTTCACGCCATACCTCGTCCGCTTAGTGGTAATGTATTGACGGAAACGGAGTCTCCCCTTGAAAGCAACGAGAGACTCATCAACCGCGACCTCCCTTCCAGGTATGTAGGCCTGCGCAAATTTGGCCCCCGAAGTAATCGATGACCGGCCGTATTTTATACAGACGGTCATAGGCAGGATCACCTCGGGGGGAAGGACATGCTGCATTATCTGCATAATGCAGGCATTTCCGGATGGCCTCAAACCGGGGGCGTGTCATGGCCATACTGTAGAGTGGGGTCTGGAAGAGGACGTCCCCACTCCAGTATTGCCTGACACTCGGTTTTTGCACTAGACCCATGTGCAGCACGAGGCCCCAAAATGTCCTCATCTCGGCTGCACTGACCGGCGTCCAGCCACCGGGTCTAGCCAAAAAGGAGCCCGGGTGCTAAGCAACGAACTGTTGGGCGTACAGGTTCGTCTGCTCCACCATAAGATTCACAAATGGGTCACTAAAAACAAAACAAAAAAAGTCCAGTTCAGTGAAGCCCACTGTGGGAATCTGGATTCCTGGATTGCCAACAAAATCAGGGCGGCTCGTACTGGTGTGGGCCACAGGGTCCCTAGCATGTGGGGGCCCTGGCTCTGCCTGGCGGCGTCTCCGCCGCCTTGGGGGCTCATCGTCATCAGATGAGGATGAGGAGGATGCGGATGACAAGAGGAACGTGGGGTCATCCTCATCCCTCACTGGGGCTCTCGGAGTCGGAGGCAAGCTGGGCGTATGCCTCCTCGGCCGAGAACGTCCGGCGGGCCATGGGTATGTGTGTGTGTGTGTGCGTGTGTATGTGCGTGCGTGTAAAACTTTATTGTATGTGCATGTGTGTGGGGGCACGGGTGTTCACGTACTAGAAAGCTAAAGTAAAAAAAAAATGGACAACTGTTAGGAAAAAAAAAAGTTCAAACTTGCTGATCAGCGGTACAACACTGATCAGTGGTGGGGCGGGCGATGCGCTAACAGTGGCCGGACGCTAAGAGTGCCTGCCACAGTCAGCGAACGCAAAAATAAATAAATAAACAAAGTTTTGGGGGGGTCTGGTGGTGGTGGGGGGGCAAGTGGCAGCACTCCAGGGTGGGTCTAGGGTCTCACAGCTAAGTGCTGTGGACCCCAACCACCAGAAACAATAAATCAGATATTGTTTTTTGTTTTTTTCCCTAACTCTCCCTTCTATCCCTGCCTAATCGTGCCTCTCCCTCACTGACCCTAACCTATCTGGAGGGTGATGGGTGCAGGAAGGTGATGGGTGCTGACGGGGGGATCACAGGAGCTGGTGCAGAACGGTGCAGGAGCAGCAGCAGGAAGAGGAGGGGAGAGAGGAGCACCGAGAGTCTGAATCTCCCGCCTCTCTCCCCACACCAATCAGCACCAAGGACAGCACCGCCAGCCCCGAAATGCTCGGACTGTGATTGGTGGTGTGTAATCACACCACAGATCACCGTCCTTTTCCGGTTCATCGGGTCACCGGAGACCCGAATGGACCGGAAACGCAGCAAACTGCAGGTCTGAATTGATCTGCGGTTTGCTGCGATCGCCGATACGGGGGGGTCACATGACCCCCCCGGCGTTGTGACAGGATGCCCGCTGAATGATTTCAGTGGACATCCTGTTCCTATTAACCCCCGCCGCGCCGCAAGCTAGTTTTAAAATTATGACGTACCGGTACGTCATGGGTCCTTAAGGACTCGGCAAACATGCCGTACCGGTACGTCATAAGTCCTTAAGGAGTTAAAGACAATATCACAAGGTCACAACACTGCGCTCTTTGTTGGGTGACACATATAGCCCCTACAGGGCCTTGTAGCATTAGCCTTAAAGTTTTTTTCTTCCAGAAACAGAGCAGTTCCACTCTAGGATTGAGCCTTATTCTCATTCAAGTAGAGAAGGCTGAGATTCAATACCAGACACAACCCATGGACAAGAGTCCTGCTGTTTTTGGGAAAAGTAAAAAAAAAATTTTTATCCTAAAACAACCAATTTTATTAAACATGCAAACAAACAATGCCATCTTTTTAGATTACTTTTTTTCATAATTCTGAGCATAAACACGTATATTATGGCATGTATGGACAGGGTATGGTATATGTTTTAATTGAAAATTCATTAGCCACTACACAATTATCTAAATACATCTAATTAAAAATGAATAAAATGTAAAAAAAAAAAAAGTTCAAAATATGTACTCAGTATGTAAATAACTTGATTCACCAGAGAAGTCAGGTCTGAACTTCCTGGTAAGGAGATCCCATCATGCCCAGAGCTTTCCAATCACCTTTCACAGCTGTGAGATTTTGCTAGTTTTTCGATTGAAACAGATAAAACAGTCCTGGTGATCCTGTTTAAGGACAGGTCTACTTTGGGCCTTTAGGACCAAGCACATATTTTAATTGACACAAATTCCCTATTTTGCTCATATTTGGAAGTCATACATACAGTACAAATAATATATTTATTCTACAGGTACAGTGATACCAAATAATTTTTATTGCCTTAAACCTACTTTATATGGTAATTACTTTGGAAGGTTTTTGTTCATTCATGCAATTCTGAGTATTTTTTTTGTGATGCATTGTACTTCAATTTAGTGTTAAATTTGGATTGATATGTTTTTAAAACCGTGATACTTCACAAAATATGTATTAACATTTACTGTATGTCTACTTTATGTTGGCATCATTTTTTAAATGCCATAAAAAAATTTAGGATGTTAGAAGGATTGGAATTTTAAGAGCAATTTTTCCAATTTTCAAGATTTTTTTAAGGACCAATTTGGTTCTGAAGTCACTTTGAGTGGCTTCCTTAGTAGAAACTACCCATAAATATACTCCTCAAATTATTCAAATCTGATTTTAGAAACTTGTTAACCCTTTAGCTGTTCCATGGAAAAGCAAAATGGAGGTGAAATTTAAAAATTAAATTATATTTTTTTACAGAATTTCCATTTTAATACATTTTCCTATAACACAGAAAGGGTTAATAGCATAACAGCCTGACAACAGTATTTACTACCCTGATTTTCAGTTTACAGAAACACCCCATGTGTAGTCGTAAGCTGTTGTATGTCCATATGGCAAGGTTAAAAAGGGACAGATTTTGCTGGAATAATATTTGGGTGCTACATCGCTTTTGAAAGACCCTCAGGTACAATTATAGTGGAAACCCCCAAAAATTACTCCATTTTGAAAACTGTACCCCCCAAAGAATTTTTCAAGGGGTGTAGTGAGTGTTTTAAAAGAGTTTAGAAATGCTTGGCAGTAAAAATGAAAACTTACATTTTTACAAAAAAAGTCACTTTATGCCCAATTTTTTTAATTTTCCAAACAGCAACAGGAGCAAATCACTCCATAATTTGTTACCCATTTTCTGCTGAATATGGTAACACCACATATGTGGTTGAAAACTGCTGTATAGGCAAACTACAGGACTCAGAAGGGAAGGAGTGCCATATGTTTTTTGGAGGGCAGATTTTGATTTTGCAGAATGAAAATTGCAATGTTTCCACATATTTGCCATTTCAGTGCCCAATATGTTGTGACCAGTGCATTCCAAAAGTCTTATTATTATACTGTGTTTCCCAGCTTTAGAAACACCCTACATGTGACCCTTATATTTTGCCTGAACATACAATAGGGCTCAAGAGTAAAAGATCATCATGTAAATTTGAGACCCAATGTGGTGATGTACACATTTTCACAACTGTAGGGACTTTTGGGTGAAATAATAAATGAAACCTATGAGTAATTACCCCATTTTGGAAGCTATACCCCCCTGAAGGTATTTAATAAGAGGTGCAGTAAGCATTTTGACCCCACAGGTATTTTGCAAAAATGAATGCACAACAGATGCTGTAAAGTGTAAATTGCAATGCCCAATATGTTATGCCCATCATGTGCCAATGTGAAAAGTAAGCCCTCTAATTATTACGTTACATATACAGGATCTTAGTGTTTTGCGATCTACAAAATGTGGATACGCAAAATAACCAGCCATGTGCATACCACATCACAGTGTGGCCACATTGACTTCAATGGGTCTGTGCTCCACATTTTGCAGATTCGCCTCACTAATGTGGAAGCACACATCCATAAATGTGGAGGTAAACTGCTGTTTGGGTACTCTGTAGGATTCTGAAGGAAAATACTTCTTTGCAGTGCACATTTTGATTGATTGGTTTATGGGCACCATGTAGCTGTTGCCCAGCCTTTGGGGTACGGAAGTACGTCTATTTTCTGAGAACCATGTTTTAGATTTTTCTCTCACTGGAGCTATCACTAGTACTATTTTGGGGTACATACAACTTTTTAATAGCTTTTTATTTAGCTTTTTGGGAAGCAGGATGAAGAAAATCCAGCAATTAAGCCATTGCTTTTTGGTAACACTGTGCACCGTGTGGGGAAAACAACATGTTTACTTTATTGTGCTGGTCAGTGTGATTACAGAGATACCAGATATATACAGGCTTGGACTGGCCCACAGGAGAACAGGTGAATCCCCCGGTGGGCCCCTAGTCTCCCACCTCCTGCACAAGTGGCATATAACACAGTAGACTTACTGCACTACATACATATAGTCAACGTACAGCACCTCAACCTCAAAAAACTTGATAGATTAATAAAAAACTCCCCAGTTTATTATTATGGACACAATCAGAGCTGAGGCGACTTCTAGGTATAGAGGAAAGCTGCCAGTGTCCTCTTCTCCCCAGGACCTATCTTCTCAAAGTTGCTGCAGGGGCCCCCATATTCAATCATCTGGTAGCATCTTGCTGCTGTGTGAGCAGGTAATATCTGACTGTATCCGTACGGTGGGCCCTAAGCATAAATTTTACTGGTGGGCCCTAAGCACCCCAGTTTGACACTGGATATATACACTGCCGGTCTAAAAAAAAAGTCTCCATCTAGATGTAAATAAGCAAATAGGTATAAGCCTCCTATTGGATAATTACTGTATGGGCTATTATCTTTTAGCTGGCAACAAGTTATTTAACCCCAATTGGTGCAATGAGTTGCTTCTCATTTCTTAAACAACCATGTCGAAAAACACATCTTGCGGTTGTGGAAAAGATGTTAGTCTGTTTGAGAAGGGTCAAATCATTGGCATGCATCAAGCAGAGAAAACATCTAAGGAGATTGCAGAAACTAATAAAATTGGGTTAAGAACTGTCCTACGCATAGTGGGGACCCATCGTATTCGAGGAAGGAATGTGGCGGGAAAAAAATCCTGAATGATCGTGATTGGCGATCACTTAAACGTTTGAAATCAAATCGAAGAAAAACAACCGTAGAACTCAGGGCTATGTTTAATAGTGAAAGTAAGAGCATTTCCACACGCACAATGCGAAGGGAACTCAAAGGATTGGGACTGAACAGCTGTGTAGCCGTAAGAAAACCACTAATCAGTGAGGAAAACCAGAAAAAAAGGCTTCAATTTACTAGGGAGCATAAAGATTGGACTCTGGAGCAATGGAAGAAGGTCATGTAGTCTGATGAGTCCAGATTTACCCTGCTCCAGAGTAATGGGCACATCAGGGTAAGAAGAGAGGCAGAAGAAGTGATGCACCCATCATGCCTAGTGCTTACTGTACAAGCCTGTGGGGGCAGTGCTATGATCTGGGGTTGCTGTAGTTGGTCAGGTCTAGGTTCAGCAGCAGTATGTGTTCCAAGAATGAGAACAGCTGACTACCTGAACATACTGAATGACCAGGTTATTCTATCAATGGATTTTTTATTCCCTGATGGCACGGGCATATTCCAAGATGACAATGCCAGGATTCATTGGGCTCAAATTGTGAAAGAGTGGTTCAGGGAGCATGAGACATCATTTTCACACATGGATTGGCCACCACAGAGTCCAGACCTTAACCCCATTGAGAGTCTTTTTTTTAAATATATATAGATCCAGAAATATATATATATCCAGAAAATGGCAGGGCAGCACTCCTAGCTTCAAGTAGTTCAGGTGCCAGCGTTTAATACCCCTGAGGGTCATTTTGAAAGCCTGGTCATGCCCTTTGGGTTAACCAATGCTCCTGCGGTTTTTCAACACTTTGCCAATGACATCTTTCATCATCTGGTCGGGAGGTTTGTCGTTGTATACCTTGATGACATACTAATTTATTTGTGGGTTACCTGCTCTCATCCTCAGGTTTTCGTATGGATCCCGATAAGGTCCGTGCCGTGTTGGACTGGGATCGACCCGAAAATCTGAAAGCGCTTATGCAGTTTTTGGAGTTTACCAACTACTACCAATGCCGCCATTCCTCGAACGCCAACTTAATGGCCAGCAATTCCATATTCCCCACATCATAATTCATTTCAGCAGTAGAGAGTTTTTTAGAGAAAAATGCACATGGGCGCCATTTTTCTAGGTGAAGGACCTTGCGACAAGATTGCTCCTACCCCTACCTCGGACGCGTCAACCTCAACAATAAATGGCTGAGTCACGTCCGGTTGCATCAGAATAGGGGCCGAAGCAAAACATTCTTTCACAGCAGAAAAGGCCTGTAATGCTGCATCAGACCAGACAGAAATATCTGCACCCTTCCTAGTCATGTCTGTTAAAGGTTTAACTACCGATGAATAGTTCAAGATAAATTACGGTAGTAGTTGGTAAACCCCAAAAACCGCATAAGCGCTTTTCAGATTTTCGGGTCGATCCCAGCCCAACACGGCACGGACCTTATCGGGATCCATACGAAAACCTGAGGATGAGAGCAGGTAACCCAGAAATTGCACTTCCTGTACAGCAAATACACACTTTTCCATCTTAGCATACAACTTATTCTCTCTTAGGATCTGTAACACCTGCCTCACATGATCCTGATGAGTCTCCATATTAGGCAAATAAATTAGTATGTCATCAAGGTATACAACGACAAACCTCCCCACCAGATGATGAAAGATGTCATTGGCAAAGTGTTGAAAAACCGCAGGAGCATTGGTTAACCCAAAGGGCATGACCAGGCTTTCAAAATGACCCTCAGGGGTATTAAATGCGGTCTTCCACTCATCCCCCTCCTTGATCCTTACCAGATTATATGCCCCCCTCAGATCCAACTTAGAGAACACCTTGGCACCGACAATCTGACTAAACAAATCCTGAATCAAAGGAAGGGGGTAAGGATCACGGATGGTAATACGATTGAGCTCACGTAAGTTCAGGCATGGTCTCAGGGTACCATCTTTTTTCTTTACAAAGAAAAACCCAGCAGCCACTGGGGACTTGGATGGTCTAATATGTCCCTTTGCCAAACTCTCGGTAATATACTCTCGCATGGCCTTTCTTTCGGGTTCCGAAAGATTATACAACCGAGATTTGGGCAATTCAGCTCCGGGAATAAGATTGATGGGACAGTCATACTCCCGATGCGGAGGCAACTCCTGATTACCACTCTCAGAGTAAACATCAGAAAATTCTGAAATGAACGAGGGTACAGTTTTAGTGGTCACCATAGAGAATGATGCATTAAGACAGTTGTCCATGCAAAAATCACTCCAATCGAGAATCTGTCTAGCTTGCCAGTCGATGTTAGGGTTATGTTTGCTTAACCATGGTAAGCCCAACACCAACGGAGCAGGCAGACCCTCCAATACATAACAGGAGATAGATTCTTGATGCAAATCACCTACTCTTAAATGAATGTCATTCACTACCTGCGACAGGCATTTTTGGGTGAGAGGTGCTGAATCAATTGCAAAGACAGAAATACTTTTCTCCAATGCATTAGTCAACCCATGAATGTGTACAAACTGTCCATCAATCAAGTTAACTCCTGCCCCACTGTCGATAAATGCTTCTATTTTCACAGTTTTGGACTCTAGCACCACCTCGGCAGACAGGAGAAAACGGGTACTACCAGTAAAAGACAAAAGTAGGTTTTCTTGCTCCCCATCCACACCACCAATAGTAATTTGAGGATTAAAAGTTTTTTCCTTTTTTTTTACACCTTGATGCTGCAAGTACGGACAAATATTTACAAAATGTCCCTTCTTGCCACAATAAAAGCAGACTCCTTTCACATGACCCAAGCTTTTTCCAGGAGTAGCTCCTCCTAACTGCATAGGCTCATCACAAGGCACAACTACAGGTGTCTCTCCACCATAAGTGTCAAAGGAAGCTGTACCCTTATTGGATAGTACGTCCTGAAGGTGAGGACCCCTAGATCTCTCCCTCAGGCGTCTATCTAGACGTACAGCAAGGCATATAGCTGCCTCCAATGACACAGGATTTTCATGAAAAGCTGACGCGTCCTGCAGTCTCTCAGAGAGACCCTGACAGAATTGGCTACGGAGAGCAGGATCGTTCCACTCAGTATCGGTAGCCCATCTCCTAAATTCAGAGCAATAGGTCTCCGCGGAACATTCTCCCTGCCGCAAACTCCGTAACTTGGTCTCGGCCTGAGAGATCCGATCCGGGTCATCGTAGATGAGACCCAAGGCTCTAAAGAATTCATCTACCGACCGGAGGGACGGTGATCCGGTCGGCAGAGAAAAAGCCCAAGATTGGGCGTCCTCTTTAAGCAATAAAATAATCATACCCACACGTTGACACTCATCCCGAGAAGAGTATGGACGCAGCTTGAAGTATAATTTACATGACTCCCTGAATCGGATGAAATTGTCACTACCCCCGTAAAACCTGTCCGGGAGAGCCACCTTCGGTTCAGGACAGGCCTGGGACCCACCACCGGAACCATCAGCCTGTGGACTCTGAATCTGCAAGACAGTTGCGCGGAGCTCTGCTACCTCCAAAGTCAGATTCTGCAGCTGTTCGACCAGTGCAGACATAGTATCCAAAGCTGCACAGATCAGAACAAACATGGCGGTATCGGCTTGGGATAATGTCACGGATGTAGTAGGGGAGAACACCAAAAGACAACAAGAAGGAAGGGGAAAGACACTAGGCCTCACCGCTAGGGAAGGAAAAGGGTCACCACCTATAAAACCCTGCTCCTGGCCCTAACTCCTATCCGTATGGGCACCTCTCGATGGTAGAGATACCCATACACAGTAACCTAGAAAACCCTGGTGACCTTCAGATGCCCTAAAGATAATGACAGGGCAGAGACCACACCCTGGTGAAGGAACTAGCATCCCACTGAGGCCTAGTAAACAACCGGGATGGGGGGGGAATACAAAACACAACAAGCGGAACACTTAACTTCAGAGGATGATGGATGAACAGGACTTCAACACAAACCACACTCCAGCTCTTCCCAGCTCTTCCAAGACCAAATGAAGCTATCCCAAGCAAGGAGTGATGGGAAAAGTCAGACTAAATAGGGCGAGGTAAAGGTCACATGATCCACACCTGAATAGGAGGTGTGGACATACCAGCAACACACAGACAAAGTGAAACCGAAAGAGGCTGTCAGATCACTAATGCGTAGACAATCTTTCAGACCTTCTGAGACCTGTCACAGATGTGACACCGCCCCTTTAACAGTGATCTCCACAGTGCCCACCTCTTTATCAGTGACCTCCACAGTGCCCGCCCCTTTAACAGTGACCGCTCCTTTAACAGTGACCTCCACAGTGCCCGCCCCTTTAACAGTTGCCTCCACAGTGCCTGCTCCTTTAACAGTGACCTCCACAGCGCCCGCCTCTTTAACAGTGACGTCCACAGCGCCCGCCCATTTAACAGTGACCTCCACAGCGCCCGCCCCTTTAACAGTTAAATGGACGGTCACAGTTAAAGGAGCGGTCACAGTTAAAAGGGCGGTCACAGTTAAAGGGGCGGTCACAGTTAAAGGGGCAGTCACAGTTAAAGGGGCAGTCACAGTTAAAAGGGCGGTCACAGTTAAAGGGGCGGTCACCGTGAAAGTCACAGTTATAGGGGCGGTCACTGAAAGTCACAGTTAAAGTGGCGGTCACCGTGAAAGTCACAGTTAAAGGGGCGGTCACAGTTAAAGGGGCAGTCACAGTTAAATGGGCGGTCACAATGAAAGTCACCGTTAAAGGGGCGGTCACAGTTAAAGGGGCGGGCACAGTGAAAGTCACAGTTAAAGGGGTGGTCACAGTTAAAGGGGCGGTCTCAATGAAAGTCACAGTTAAAGGGGCGGTCACAGTGAAAGTCACAGTTAAAGGGGCGGTCACAGTGAAAGTCACAGTTAAAGGGGCGGTCACAGTGAAAGCCACAGTTAAATGGACGGTCACAGTAAAAGTCACAGTTAAAGTGGCGGTCACAGTGAAAGTCACAGTTAAAGGGGCGGTCACTGTGAAAGTCACAGTTAAAGGGGCGGTCACTGTGAAAGTCACAGTTAAACTGGGCGGTGAAAGTGAAATTGACAGTTAAAGGGGCGGTCACAGTGAAACTGACAGTTAAAGGGGCGGTCACTGTGAAAGTCACAATTAAAGGGGCGGTCACAGTGAAAGTCACAGTTAAAGGGGCGGTCACAGTAAAAGCCACAGTAAAATGGATGGTCACAGTGAAAGTCACAGTTAAAGGAGCGGTCACAGTGAAAGTCAAAGTTAAAGGGGCGGTGAAAGTGACAGTTAAAGGCGGTCACAGTTAAAGGGGCGGGCACAGTGAAAGTCACAGTTAAAGGGGCGGTCACTGTGAAAGTCACAGTTAAAGGGGCGGTCACTGTGAAAGTCACAGTTAAAGGGGCGGTCACTGTGAAAGTCACAGTTAAAGGGGCGGTCACTGTGAAAGTCACAGTTAAAGGGGCGGTCACTGTAAAAGTCACAGTTAAAGGGGTGGCCACTGTTAAAGGAGCGGTCACTGTGAAAGTCACAGTTAAAGGGGCGGTCACTGTAAAAGTCACAGTTAAAGGGGCGGCCACTGTGAAAGTCACTGTTAAACGGTCGGTCACTGTTAAAGGGGCGGTCTCTGTGAAAGTCACTGTTAAAGGGGCGGCCACTGTGAAAGTCACAGTTAAAGGGGCGGGCACTGTAGAGGTCACTGTTATGGAGGAAACTGTTGATATTTTTTTACGACACACGGAAACATAAAATGAAATAGATGAAATATACCCGTGCGAAGCCGGGTCCTTCTGTTAGTACAGTATATAAAAATGAGTTTCTGTCTGTCTGTCTATCTGTCTGTCTAGACGTTCTTTATGCGCGACCAAACGACTGGACCGATCTTCACCAAATTTGGCACACAGGTACATCAGGTGTCCGGGAAGGTTTTAGACCGGGTCTTAGCTCACTAGGATGTACCGTTCCTGAGATATTCCCAAAAAATGACCCACATTAGCCAATACAAGCCTGCAAGGTCTTTCTCTTCAAATCCCAGCTGCCATAAACACAGTTTTACTCCAGGTTTCCATAACAACTCAGCTATTTTTCTTTACTGCTTAAAGGGGCGGGCACTGTGGAGGTCACTGTTTTTAAAGGGGCGGACACAGTGGAGGTCACTGTTATTAAAGGGGCGGGCACTGTTGAGGTCACCATTATTAAATGGGCGGGCCCTGTGGAGGTCACTGTTATTAAAGGAGCGGGCGCTATGAAGGTCCCTGTTAAAGGGGCAGGCACTGTGAAAGTCACTGTTAAAGGGCCGGTCACTGTGAAAGTCACTGTTAAAGGACCGGTTACTGTAAAAGGGGCAGTCACTGTGAAAGTCACTGATAAAGGGTCAGTCATTGTGAAAGTCACTGTTAAAGGGGCGGTCACTGTGAAAGTCACTGTTAAAGGGGCGGTCACTGTGAAAGTCACTGTTAAAGGGGTGGTCACTGTGGAAGTCAGTGTTAAAGGGGCGGTCACTGTTAAAGGGGCGGTCACTGTGAAAGTCACTGTTAAAGAGGCAGTCACTGTGAAAGTCACTGTTAAAGGGGCGGCCACTGTGAAAGTCACTGCTAAAGGGGCAAACACTGTTAAAGGGGCGGCCACTGTGAAAGTCACTGTAAAAAGTCACTGTTAAAGGAGAGGTCACTGTGAAAGTCACTGTTAAAGGGGCGGTCACTGTGAAAGTCACTGTTAAAGGGGCAGTCACTGTGAAAGTCACTGTTAAAGGGGCGGTCACTGTGAAGTCCTTCTGCTTTATATATTTAAAAATGAGTTTCTGTCTGTCTAGATGTTCTTTATGCGCGTCCGGGAAGGTTTTTGACCGGGTCTCAGCTCTCTAGGACGTACCGTTCCTGAGATATTCCCAAAACATGACCTGCATTAGCCAATAGAAGCCAGCTAGCCTGCCTTTCACTTAAATCCGAACTGCCATTTACATGGTCACATGTTCCTTATTAGCTAATAGAAGCTCACAGGTCCTACTCCAGGTTGCCATTACAACTGATCACAGGTTTTAGCAGTTCGCAGGTCCTTAAATGTTCAGTCATATGACGTATGACGGCTAAACTACACTGCTACATGCATGGGGGAAGGGGCCACTATTAAACGGACGGGTGCTGTGGAGTTCACTGTTAAAGAAAATTTGCTAGCGAGGAAAATTAAAACCAGAGCCTAGAATTCCTGCATTGCTTTCCTCTGGAATCCTCCTAAAACCCAAAAAAATATATGAACCCAAGGCGATTGCTAACAGGTTTAAGACGTACTATTCAGGCCTTTATAATCTGGTTTAGGGTAAAGAGGTTGTCCAACCATCTGACCAAGACATTGATAAATTTCTTGACTCCCTTTCACTGCCCTCTATGACTGAGGAACAGAGAGAAATGGTCTGCCAGCCCATCACACTTGACGAAATATTGAATATAATCAAACGTCTGCCCCATCACAAGAGCTCTGGCCCGGATGGCCTGTCTAATTCATATTACAAAATCCTCTCTGACCTTCTCACCCGCATCTTCATGGGTCATTATCCAGAGTTCTGACCGACGGACGTATGCCTAGAGAAATGCTAGAGGCAATTATTGTCACCTTGCCAAAACCTGGCAAAGAGCCGACGATTCCCCAAAATTTCCGGCCAATATCCCTCCTTAACACCGATTTGAAAATATATGCCAAACTACTGGCAAACAGACTGGCAGCTATAATACCATCCCTAATAGCTCCAGATCAGGTGGGATTCGTACTTGGAAGACAAATCACAGATAACTCCAAGAGAGTACTCAACTTGCTCGACAGGGTTAATAGAATGGCGATTCCCACGGTGTTCCTCACCTTAGATGCCGAGAAGGCATTCGACCACGTGAATTGGTCGTTCGCCTTCTCGGTGCTTCGTAAAATGGGCTTTCCGACTGCATTGATAGGGGCCATAAGAGCATTATATACAGACCCATTGGCCCGTGTGTTAGCCAACGGTGTTCTCTCAGACCCCTTTGTGCTCTCTAATGGCACCAGGCAGGGATGTTCCCTATCCCCTCTGATCTTTATACTGTCTCTAGAACCATTAGCACAAGCCATTAGGCAAGCAGAAAACATCTCAGGGGTGCAGATTGGTGATAGACAGCATACTCTCTCACTATATGCTGATGACATCATCCTCTCTCTGTCCAACCCTGTCTCGTCACTGGCAGCGGTGAGACAGGTCATTCACTTATATGGCTCCTTATCATTTTACAAACTTAATGAAGGAAAGTCCCAAGCTCTCCCCCTTTTTATCTCCAGTCGGACTCTAGAGCAGCTAAAACAACTCTACCCATTGGTTTGGCAGACCACTGGGGTTCAATACCTTGGTATTCAACTCACCCCTACTGTTCAGCAGTTATATAGGGCAAACTTCCCGCAATTCCTTTGGGATCTCCAAAAAGAACTAGGAAATATTGCAAAAACTGAGATTTCATGGCTCGGCAGGATAGTGGCCTTTCAACAGCATGTGCTCCCTAGGCTACTTTATCTGTTTAGAATAGAATTGCCCCGTTCCTTCTTCAATGCTATTAATAAGCTGCTTACCAGGTTCACTTGGAACAAAGGTCCTCCCCGCATTGCCAGAACGGTCAAGTGCAGACTTAAGAAATTCGAAGGCTTAAGCCTCCCGAATGTCTTCGACTATTACATGGCTACCAGAATACACCAACTTAGAGATTGGTGGAGCTCTGACGAACCTAAACATTGGGTCCATATTGAACAGACGTTGGCCCCAGTACCTAGTCTCAAAGCATTACTATTAGCATCTCTTTACGGGAATGTGCCGTCTCCTTCTCTCCCATATCTCCTTTCGACTTCACTGGGATTGTGGAAACAGTACCACTGCTATCTAGGCAACAAAAGCTCTTTTGTTAAATCTACTCCCCTCCTATCATGGGAGTCAGATTTGGGGCGCTGCATCTCTCCGGCACAGTGGACCACAGCTATCCATTTCGCGACAAAAAGGCTGAAATATGTCTCGCATTTTGAATCATACGCAAAAACGCTTCTCAGATGGTATTTTACTCCCCTGAGACTAAGTCGTATATTCCCTGGCTCGGAGGGACTGTGTCTGATATCTTTCATTTAATAGAGGGAGCATCTAAGCATCTAGCCGCAAGCTAAACCGCGATCCGGCTCTGCCCTTGTTATTTATTGATCTCACACTGATCCCCTGCAGCCTTAGAACTATCTCCGTGCACTTGTTCTTGGCCACGAAATTGGCCATAACTAGAAATTGGAAGAGCACGGTGATCCCAACCGTTCAGGAAATTTTGAGAGCCGTAGATATAACCAGGTCCTACGAGAGGATGTTAGCACATAAGAACTTCGCATTGGTCAAATTTGAGGCCGAATGGTCACAATGGTCAAACTTATACCCAAACACATAAGTTTGGAATTGGGCTGAATCTGGCTGGCCTTACTATCTCAGTCGGCGCTGCACTGACAGCGAGTGATAATTTGTATGACACACAGTTAATCACCTGATTAACACTGAAACCCTCTGCCTTTAACTTTTGTCTTAGTTTTTTTTGTTTTTGTCATGGTTTACAATTTCCATGATTCACAATCTCTGTTACCTGTTGGTATTTCATAACTCCCCCCCCCCCCCCCCGTATAATACGGTGAATGTTCAACAAGGGGGATACCCTCCCTTTCGTAGGGTCCTTTTATACTGAAATACTGGAATGGTAGCTGCCACCTTCAGCATAACAACAACTGTACCACAAAGCGGACATTTTATATTGTGTGATCTTGAGATTATGCTTCATTGTACAACATTCTTATAACTTTGTGCAATATGACCCTTGTATAGTCTTGTATTATACTGTAGTGTATGGTTCTCTTATGCACTGTAACCCATGCACTGTGTCTTTTGTCTTTTTCTGAAAAACTAAAGGAGCGGGCACTGTGAAGGTCACTGTTAAAGGGGTGGCCACTATGAAGGTCACTGTTAAAGGCGTGGTCAATGTTAAAGGGGCGGGTACTATGGAGATCATTGTTAAAGGGGAAGGCACTGCGGAGGTCACTGTTAAAGGGGCACTCACTGTTAAAGGGGCGGGCACTATGGAGGTCACTATTAAAGGGGCAGGCACTGTGGAGGTCACTGTTAAAGGGGCACTCACTGTTAACGGGGCGGGCACTATGGAGGTCACTATTAAAGGGGCAGGCACTGTGGAGGTCACTGTTAAAAGGGCAGGCACTCTTAAAGAGGCAGGCACTGTGGATGTCACTGTTAAAGGGGTGGGCACTGAGGAGGTATCTGTTAAAGGGGCTTGCACTGTGGAAGTCAATGTTAAAGGGGCGGCCACTATGAAGGTCACTGTTAAAGGGTTGGTCAATGTTAAAGGGGCAGGAACTGTGGAGGTCAATGTTAAAGGGGCAGGCACTGTGCAGATCACTGTTAAAGGGCGAGCTCTGTGGAGGTCACTGTTAAAGGGGCGGTCACTAGTAAAGGGACGAGCAATGTGGAGGTCACTGTTAAAGGGGTGGGCACCATGAAGGTCACTGTTAAAGGGGCAGGCAGTGCAGAGGTCACTGTTAAAACGACGGGCACCATGGAAGTCACTGTTAAAGGGGCGGGTACTAGTAAAGGGACGAGCAATGTGGAGGTCACTGTTAAAGGGGCAGGCACTGTGAAGGTCACTATTAAAGGCATGGTCAATGTTAAAGGTGCGAGCATTGTGGAGGTCACTGTTCAAGGGGCAGGCACTGTGGAAGTCACTGTTAAAGGGGTGGGCACTGTGAAGGTCACTGTTAAAGGGGCGGGCACTGTAGAAGTCACTGTTAAAGGGGCGGGCACTGTAGAAGTTACTTTTAAAGGGGAGGCCACTATGAAGGTCACTGTTAAAGGGAGTGGTCAATGTTAAAGGGGCGGGCACTGTGGAGGTCACTGTTAAAGGGGCGGGCACTGTAGAAGTCACTGTTAAAGGGGCGGTCACTGTGAAGTTCACTGTTAAAGGGGCAGTCACTATGAATGTCACTGTTAAAGGGGTGGTCAATGTTAAAGGGGCAGGCACTGTTAAAGGGGCGGGCACTGTGGAGGTCACTGTTAAAGGGGCAGCACTGTGGAGGTCACTGTTAAAGGGGTGGGCGCTGTTAAAGGGGCGGGCACTGTGGAGGTCACTGTTAAAGGGGCAGCACTGTGGAGGTCACTGTTAAAGGGGCGGGCACTGTGGAGGTCACTGTTAAAGGGGCGGCCACTGTGGAGGTCAATGTTAAAGGGGCGGCCACTGTGGAGGTCACTGTTAAATAGGTGGGCACTGTGAAGGTCATTGTTAAAGGGGCGGTTACTGTAGAGGTCACTGTTATGGGAAAACTGTTGATATCTTTTTACAACACACGGAAACAAATAAAATAGATGAAATATACCCGTGCGAAGCCAGGTCCTTCTGCTAGTATCTTATACACTCACCTAAAGAATTATTAGGAACACCTGTTCTATTTCTCATTAATGCAATTATCTAGTCAACCAATCACATGGCAGTTGCTTCAATGCATTTAGGGGTGTGGTCCTGGTCAAGACAATATCCTGAACTCCAAACTGAATGTCAGAATGGGAAAGAAAGGTGATTTAAGCAATTTTGAGCGTGGCATGGTTGTTGGTGCCAGACGGGCCGGTCTGAGTATTTCACAATCTGCTCAGTTACTGGGATTTTCACGCACAACCATTTCTAGGGTTTACAAAGAATGGTGTGAAAAACATCCAGTATGCGGCAGTCCTGTGGGCAAAAATGCCTTGTGGATGCTAGAGGTCAGAGGATAATGGGCCGACTGATTCAAGCTGATAGAAGAGCAACGTTGACTGAAATAACCACTCGTTACAACCGAGGTATGCAGCAAAGCATTTGTGAAGCCACAACACGCACAACCTTGAGGCGGATGGGCTACAACAGCAGAAGACCCCACCGGGTACCACTCATCTCCACTACAAATAGGAAAAAGAGGCTACAATTTGCACGAGCTCACCAAAATTGGACTGTTGAAGACTGGAAAAATGTTGCCGGGTCTGATGAGTCTCGATTTCTGTTGAGACATTCAAATGGTAGAGTCCGAATTTGGCGTAAACAGAATGAGAACATGTATCCATCATGCCTTGTTACCACTGTGCAGGCTGGTGGTGGTGGTGTAATGGTGTGGGGGATATTTTCTGGGCACACTTTAGGCCCCTTAGTGCCAATTGGGCATCGTTTAAATGCCACGGGCTACCTGAGCATTGTTTCTGACTATGTCCATCCCTTCATGACCACCATGTACCCATCATCTGATGGCTACTTCCAGCAGGATAATGCGTCATGTCACAGAGCTCGAATCATTTCAAATTGGTTTCTTGAACATGACAATGAGCTCACTGTACTAAAATGGCCCCCACAGTCACCAGATCTCAACCCAATAGAGCATCTTTGGGATGTGGTGGAACGGGAGCTTCATGCCCTGGATGTGCATCCCTCAAATCTCCATCAACTTCAAGATGCTATCCTATCAATATGGGCCAACATTTCTAAAGAATGCTATCAGCACCTTGTTGAATCAATGCCACGTAGAATTAAGGCAGTTCTGAAGGCAAAAGGGGGTCCAACACCGTATTAGTATGGTGTTCCTAATAATTCTTTAGGTGAGTGTATATATATATAAATGAGTTTCTGTCTGTCTGTCCCGACATCTGTCTGTCTGTCTGTTCTTTATGTGCGACCAAACGACTGAACCGATCTTCACCAAATTTGGCACACAGGTACTTCAGGTGTCCGGGGAGGTTTTAGACTGGGTCTCAGCTCTCTAGGACGTACTGTTTAGCCAATACAAGCCTGCAAGTCTTTCACTCATATCCATACTGCCATACACATGGTCACATGTCGCTTATCAGCCAAAAGAAGCTCGCAGGCCCTTATTCTCCACATACACACAGTTTTACTCCAGGTTTCCATAACAACCCAGCCATTTTTCTTTGCTGCTGTAGGTCAGTTTTAGGCTAGGGCTACACGATGACATTAAGTCGCACGACACATAGGGCACAACTACACTGCTATATGCATCCATCTTGGATGGATTTTTTGTTGCATGTCACAGTGCAACTCCATAGCCTATCATTATAATAAAAATTGTGCGACATTGGTACGACAAAATGTTGCGCGACACATGTCATCATGTAGCCCTAACCTTAAAGGGGTATTCCCATCACAATCATCATAGTTAAATTTTTTACCGATGTGCCCGTGATCATTTTTGCAAATATGATGTATTAGCAAATTCCCACCTTTCTTGATAAAATTACTTCCATCCTACCCCAGTGTTACACTTTGGTTCCCACTAGTTACGGCCACCGCTTCTCGGGCGAGTCAATGGGCCGCACTTGTGCAGAAGAAGCACTTCTTTCCCCTGGCCAGCCGCTCATTGATTACATAAATGCGCACGCCATCGGGAGGCTGCACATGCGCAAAGCTTTATTCCGATGGCCGCTTCTAAAACAGAGGCGCGCATGCTCTGTTTGCAGCATGAACATTGGAGACTGACCTGCAGAGAGAAGACGCTCAGAGAGAGAGATGAAATGTGATCTGATTGGTTGGGCAACATCACACTGCAGGCTCATGACTCACACTACAGTAGCTACATGAACGAGCAGGAATGGGGGTGATGTCATAAGGAGGCGTGGCAGACCATCAATCAAACTGCATAAGCCCGCCCAGCCTCAGAAGCAGGAAACCAGGAAGTGAACAGCAGATCAGGCTGCAGGAGAGGATGAATCTGCGAGATTATAAAACCCCTTTAAAGGGGTAGGAAGCTGTGGAGGTCACTGTTAAGGGGGCAGGGGCCAATATTAAAGGGGCAGCTGCTGTGGAGGTCACTGTTAAGGGGACAGGGGCCACTATTAAAGGGGCAACTGCTGTGGAGGTCACTGTTAAAGGGGCGGGCACTGTGGAGGTCACTGTTAAAGGGGCATTCACTGTGGAGGTCACTGTTAAAGGGGCGTTCACTGTGGAGGTCACCGTTAAGGTGCCAGGGGCCACTATTAAAGGGGCAACTGCTGTGGTAGTCACTGTTAAGGCAGCAGCGTACTGTGAGGTCACTGTTAAGGGATCGGGGTACTGTGGAGGTCACTGTTAAGGGAACAGGGTACTGTGGTGGTCACTGTTAAAGGGACGGTGTGCTGTGGAGGTCTCTGTTAAGGGGACAGGGAACAGTGGACGTCACAGATAAGGGGACGGTCCCCTAAGGAGGTCAGTGTTAAGGTGCGGGTGCTGTAGAGGTCATTGTTAAGGGGCGGGCCCCTGAGGAGGTCACTGTCAAGAAAGTGGGGTGCTGTGCAACTCATTGTTAAAGGGGCGGGCTGCTGTGAAGGTCAAAGTTAAGGGGATGGGCTGCTGTGGAGGTTCCATTTTAATGTGGCGGGGCACTGTAAGGGGTCAGTGTTAAGGGGTGGGGGACTGTGGAGTTCACTGTTAAGGGGGCGGGGTGCTGTAGAGGTCACTGTTATGGGGGATACTGTCGATATCTTTTAACGACACACACAAACATTAAATGAAATACATGAAATATACCCATGCGAAGCCAGGTCCTTCTGCTAATATATATATATATATATATATATATATATATATATATATATATATATACACAGTGTATATACACTGCTCAAAAAAATAAAGGGAACACTTAAACAACACAATGTAACTCCAAGTCAATCACACTTCTGTGAAATCAAACTGTCCACTTAGGAAGCAACACTGAGTGACAATCAATTTCACATGCTGTTGTGCAAATGGGATAGACAACAGGTGGAAATTATAGGCAATTAGCAAGACACCCCCAATAAAGGAGTGGTTCTGCAGGTGGTAACCACAGACCACTTCTCAGTTCCTATGCTTCCTGGCTGATGTTTTGGTCACTTTTGAATGCTGGCGGTGCTTTCACTCTAGTGGTAGCATGAGACGGAGTCTACAACCCACACAAGTGGCTCAGGTAGTGTAGCTTATCCAGGATGGCACATCAATGCGAGCTGTGGCAAGAAGGTTTGCTGTGTCTGTCAGCGTAGTGTCCAGAGCATGGAGGCGCTACCAGGAGACAGGCCAGTACATTGGGAGACGTGGAGGAGGCCGTAGGAGGGCAACAACCCAGCAGCAGGACCGCTACCTCCACCTTTGTGCAAGGAGGAACAGGAGGAGCACTGCCAGAGCCCTGCAAAATGACCTCCAGCAGGCCACAAATGTGCATGTGTCTGCTCAAACGGTCAGAAACAGACTCCATGAGGGTGATATGAGGGCCCGACGTCCACAGGTGGGGGTTGTGCTTACAGCTCAACACTGTGCAGGACGTTTGGCATTTGCCAGAGAACACTAAGATTGGCAAATTCGCCACTGACGCCCTGTGCTCTTCACAGATGAAAGCAGGTTCACACTGAGCACATGTGACAGACGTGACAGAGTCTGGAGACGCCGTGGAGAACGTTCTGCTGCCTGCAACATCCTCCAGCATGACTGGTTTGGCATTGGGTCAGTAATGGTGTGGGGTGGCATTTCTTTGGAGGGCCGCACAGCACTCCATGTGCTCGCCAGAGGTAGCCTGACTGCCATTAGGTACCGAGATGAGATTCTCAGACCCCTTGTGAGACCATATGCTGGTGCGGTTGGCCCTGGGTTCCTCCTAATGCAAGACAATGCTAGACCTCATGTGGCTGGAGTGTGTCAGCAGTTCCTGCAAGACGAAGGCATTGATGCTATGGACTTGGCTGCCCGTTCCCCAGACCTGAATCCAATTGAGCACATCTGGGACATCATGTCTCGCTCTATCCACCAACGTCACGTTGCACCACAGACTGTCCAGGAGTAGGCAGATGCTTTAGTCCAGGTCTGGGAGGAGATCCCTCAGGAGACCGTCCGCCACCTCATCAGGAGCATGCACAGGCGTTGTAGGGAGGTCATACAGGCACGTGGAGGCCACACACACTACTGAGCCTCATTTTGACTTGTTTTAAGGACATTACATCAAAGTTGGATCAGCCTGTAGTGTGTTTTTCCACTTTAATTTTGAGTGTGACTCCAAATCCAGACCTTCATGGGTTAAAAAATTAGATTTCCATTTTTTTTTTTTGTGTGATCTTGTTGTCAGCACATTGAACTATGTAAAGAACAAAGTATTTCAGAAGAATATTTAATTAATTCAGATCTAGGATGTGTTATTTTTGTGTTCCCTTCATTTTTTTGAGCAGTGTATATATATATATATATATATATATATATATTAGTTTTGCTACTCTTACACCGTAAAAGCATTTTTTTTAAATTATGTTTTTGGTATCATCATGTTCTGAAAACCATATTTTTTTACATTTTTCTCCCGATGGTCTTGTGTGGGCCTTGTTTTTTGTGGGATGAGATGTCATTTTCATTGGTGCTATGTTGGGGTACATAATATTTTTTGATTTGTCGATATTATGTTTTTTGGGAGGCGAGGTGACCAAAAATGGCTGTTCTGGCAGTTTTTTTTATGGCATACAGCTGACATTTTTATAGAGCTGGTCATTATGAACACAGTGACACCAAGTATGTCTATTTTTTTTTACATTTTCTTTCTATTATTTTTTTACAATAATAAATGGCTTGATTTTTGTAAAACACCTTTTTTTAAATGATTTTTTTAGTTTTACTCTTTGTACTCCCATAGTGGTCCCCAATGTTTTTTGCACCATAGATCAGTTTCATGCAATTTTCCCATGGACTGGGGTGGAGGTAGGGGAATCACTAGCATAACAAAACACAATATAGGGCATATTACAGAATCAGTGGCCAAAAAGTAAAGGTCAAATAATACCACACCACCATGACCATCCCCATTCAGATCCTAGTCACTAATAATACCGTTTAGGCCCCCACTCAGTGACTTACAGATGATGTCTCCTCTGATTTTCTCTTTCCTTTTTTTCTCAGTCCTGCACAGATCACTCTGGGGACATCGACATCTCTTGACTACAGTTTGTTTCTGTATATTTGGACACACATAATACACCTATTTAGTATTAATACCTCCTTTTATGCCCCTACTAATTATTCTCATTTAGGACCCAGTCTCACTGAGTAGTAATTTCCATTTAGACCCCAGTAGAGACAGTATAATGTTTCCCTTGTAGTGCCATCTGTACATATAATGCCCCCAGTAGTGCCATTTTTTTTACATATAATGTCCACCAGTAGTATCTTCTTTGCAAATAATATTTCCTAGTAGTGGCTTGTTTGCATATAATGTCCCCCTGTAGTGCCAACTTCACATATAATACCCCCCAGAAGTGGCCTCTTAACATATAATGCCTCCTAGTAGTGGTCTCTTTACAATTAATTTCCCCTGTACATATAATGCCCCAACCACTCCCCCATGGTGCTCCCAGTAGTGTCCACAAAGAAACAAACAAAAATACAATACCCCTGCTGTCTGCAGTGCAGGTCTCTTTCGGCTTACGGTGCAGGTGGTGGTGAATGCTGTTGTCATTAGACCATTAGGCATGATCACTGCTGCAACTGGGGCTAACATAGGAATACAGCCTCCAGAGAGGTTGAACAGTGCTATACAACACTGTACAACCTCACTGGAGAGCTGATCTGGGTCTGATAAGACCCAGCAGCTCATGCAGACTCCCTATGCTTGTTTAGTGCTGTGTATATAGCAATAGGGGTAAGTGAAAAATGTCTCTGCCTCCTCTGTGGAAGCCCTGCTGTGACTGATCTCTTCACTGACATCTCTGCACTGTACATAAGTTGAAGAATCATATAAACAATTTTAAAATCCGCACTGCAGTTCAATTACCACACAAAAGAAAAACACTCAGCATAATCCGCACCATGTGCAGCCATCCTTAAGATGCAGATTTAAATAACCACGTTGACATTTATAGTCTGTGGGCTGTAGTAGGGAACCGGCAAAATTTTAATTTTTATAGGGGAGGATTTATGTCTTGCAAACTAAAAAAAAATGTAATTAAAAATATATATATATTTTAATTTTTTTGTTTAAATTAAATTTTTTTATTTATTTTTGGGTATTTTCTTTGTAATTTATTTTATTGATTTCAGTTTCACTCTGATTAGGGGACTAGAATCAGCCATCTATTGATCACTTCTGCAATGCTTTGTAATCCTCAGTAGAGATGGCCTTGCAGTTCGCCCGGCGGTCGTTTCGCAGCGAACTTTGCTAGTTCGCGTTTCTCCGAACGGGCGAACATATGGCGATGTCTGCCGGTGCCATATTCTTTTACATTGTGAAGAACTTTGACCCATGACACATCCATCAAGTGGTACAAGATAGCCAATTGAGACGTTTCACCACATGGACACACCCCCTACCTTATAAATAAACCCCATATGGCCGCTATTTTACATTCAGTGGAAAAATACTCAGGGTCAGGAGGTCAGTAGTCGTGGCCCAGTGTATGATTACTCAGAGGTGTCGTTAATTTTCACTATTGAACTGAGTTTGCCTTGTTGTAGTTATTTAAAACATAACTTTTATTTCATCAAATTTTTAGAATATTGTGACACTATACAAAAACAATGCTGTTCGCACTGCTTTATTGGAAGTGTGTCAGGTGAAGCTGGCAGCTCTAGTCCCATTGGTCAGGCGGCAGTATGTCAGAGGGGTCGCCTTCAACAAGGTATTTCTGCGGATTGCTAGGCCTAGGTTCTATACCTAAATAAGCTAGTCGTGGACATCTTTGAGGAAGAATAATTTTGTCAGGGCTTAGCAGCAATAGATCCGAAATTCCAGCGGCTGTGGGTCACCCTTTTAAGGGCGGGTGCCCGGAATACAGCCTGTTAGGGTTCTCCCTGCTCTCCACGACCACGACTAGCTTATTTAGGGATAGAACCTAAACCGAGCAATCCGCAGAAATACCTTGTTGAAGGCGACCCCTCTGACATACTGCCGCCTGACCAATGGGACTAGAGATGCCAGCTACACCTGACACACTTCCAATAAAGCAGTGCGAACAGCATTGTTTTTGTATAGTGTCACAATATTCAAAAAATTAGATGAAATAAAAGTTATGTTTTAAATAACTACAACAAGGCAAACTCAGTTCAATAGTGAACATTTTACATTCAGTCTTTTGCCAGTGTAGGGAGAGGTTGCTGTGTGGAGCAGGCACAGACTGTTAGAGACACCAAACGCTAGCTAATAGGGCCACAAAAGTCCTTTTAACGACTCGTATATGTGTGCTATCGATAGGCGTGACTTACTGAGGGGTGTGATATACTTATACTATACTTTCTAACATTGAAAGTATATTATAGTGCATTTGTATTGTGCAGCAGTTGTGTGCATTTCTGCTGCGATACTGCAGCTATACAGAGGGGCAAATGCTCTTGGAACAAATAATTTCAACTGATGTGATATACCAGTTGCCCCCCAAAAAAACTGATTGAGGCAGGGGCGTGATATACCAATAATATACTTTCGATATAGTGCATTTGGGTAGTGCAGCATTTGGTTGCGGTTCTGTTGCGTTACCGCAGCTACACAGAATGACAAACGCTATTGGAACAAATAATTTCAACTGGAGTGATATACCAGTTGCCCCCCAAAAAACTGATTGAGGCAGGGGTGTGATATACCAATAATATACTTTCTATATAGTGCATTTGGGTAGTGCAGCATTTGTGTGAGCTTCTGCTGCGTTACCCCAGCTATACAGAGTGACAAACGCTATTGGAACAAATAATTTCAACTGGTGTGATATACCAGTTGCCCCCCAAAAAACTGATTGAGGCAGGGGTGTGATATACAAACAATATACTTTCGAAATAGTGCATTTGGATAGTGCAGCATTTGTTTGCGGTTCTGCTGCGTTACCGCAGCTACACAGAGTAACAAACGCTATTGGAACAAATAAATTCTACTGGTGTGATATACCAGTTGCCCCCCAAAAAAACTGATTGAGGCAGGGGTGTGATATACCAATAATATATTTTCTATATAGTGCATTTGGGTAGTGCAGCATTTTTTTCGGTTCTGCTGCGTTACCGCAGCTACACAGAGTGACAAACGCTATTGGAACAAATAATTTCTACTGGTGTGATATACCAGTTGCCCCCCCAAAAAACTTCTTGAGGCAGGGGTGTGAAATACCAATAATATACTTTCTATATAGTGCATTTGGGTAGTGCAGCATTTGTTTGCGGTTCTGTTGCGTTACCGCAGCTACACAGAATGACAAACGCTATTGGAACAAATAATTTCAACTGGAGTGATATACCAGTTGCCCCCCAAAAAACTGATTGAGGCAGGGGTGTGATATACCAATAATATACTTTCTATATAGTGCATTTGGGTAGTGCAGCATTTGTGTGAGCTTCTGCTGCGTTACCCCAGCTACACAGAGTGACAAACGCTATTGGAACAAATAATTTCAACTGGTGTGATATACCAGTTGCCCCCCAAAAAACTGATTGAGGCAGGGGTGTGATATACAAACAATATACTTTCGAAATAGTGCATTTGGATAGTGCAGCATTTGTTTGCGGTTCTGCTGCGTTACCGCAGCTACACAGAGTAACAAACGCTATTGGAACAAATAAATTCTACTGGTGTGATATACCAGTTGCCCCCCAAAAAAACTGATTGAGGCAGGGGTGTGATATACCAATAATATATTTTCTATATAGTGCATTTGGGTAGTGCAGCATTTTTTTCGGCTCTGCTGCGTTACCGCAGCTACACAGAGTGACAAACGCTATTGGAACAAATAATTTCTACTGGTGTGATATACCAGTTGCCCCCCCAAAAAACTGATTGAGGCAGGGGTTTGATATACCAATAATATACTTTCTATATAGTGCATTTGGGTAGTGCAGCATTTGTGTGCGGTTCTGCTGCGTTACCGCAGCTACACAGAGTGAAAAATGCTATTGGAACAAATAATTTCAACTAGTGTGATATACCAGTTGCCCCCCCAAAAAAGTGATTGAGGCAGGGGTGTTATATACCAATAATATTCTTTCTATATAGTGCATTTGGGTAGTGCAGCATTTGTTTGCAGTTTTTCTGCATTATCTCAGCTCCACAGAGTGACAAACGCTATTGGAACAAATAATTTCTACTGGTGTGATATACCAGTTGCCCGCCCAAAAAACGGATTGAGGCAGGGGTGTGATATATCAATAATATACTTTCTATATAGTACATTTGGGTAATGCAGCATTTGTTTGCGGTTCTGCTGCGTTACCGCAGCTACACAGAGTAACAAACGCTATTGGAACAAATAATTTCAACTGGTGTGATATGCCAGTTGCCCCCCCAAAAAACTGATTGAAGCAGGGGTGTGATATATCAATAATATAATTTCTATATAGTGCATTTGGGTTTTGCAGCATTTGTTTGCGGTTCTGCTGCATTACCGCAGCTACACAGAGTGAAAAACGCTATTGGAACAAATAATTTCAACTGGTGCGATATACCAGTTGCCCCCCAAAAAAACTGATTGAGGCAGGGGTGTGATATACCAATAATATACTTTCTATATAGTGCATTTGGGTAGTGCAGCATTTGTTTGCGGTCCTGCTGCGTTACCGCAGCTACACAGAGTGACAAATGCTATTGGAACAAAAAATTTCAACTAGTGTGATATACCAGTTGCCCCCCCAAAAAAGTGATTGAGGCAGGGGGTGTGATATACCTATAATATACTTTCTATATAGTGCATTTGGGTAGTGCAGCATTTGTTTGCGGTTCTGCTGCATTACTGCAGCTACACAGAGTGACAAACGCTATTGGAACAAATAATTTCAACTGGTGTGATATACCAGTTGCCCCCCCAAAAAACTGATTGAGGCAGGGGTGTGATATACCTATAATATACTTTCTATATAGTGCATTTGGGTAGTGCAGCATTTGTGTGCGGTTCTGCTGCGTTACCGCTGCTACACAGAGTGACAAACGCTATCGGAACAAATAATTTCAACTAGTGTGATATACCAGTTGCCCCCCCAAAAAACTGATTGAGGCAGGGGTGTTATATACCTATAATATACTTTCTATATAGTGCATTTGGGTAGTGCAGCATTTGTTTGCGGTTCTGCTGCATTACCGCAGCTACACAGAGTGACAAACGCTATTGGAACAAATAATTTCAACTGGTGTGATATACCAGTTGCCCCCCCAAAAAACTGATTGAGGCAGGGGTGTGATATACCTATAATATACTTTCTATATAGTGCATTTGGGTAGTGCAGCATTTGTGTGCGGTTCTGCTGCGTTACCGCTGCTACACAGAGTGACAAATCCTATCGGAACAAATAATTTCAACTAGTGTGATATACCAGTTGCCCCCCCAAAAAACTGATTGAGGCAGGGGTGTGATATACCTATAATATACTTTCTATATAGTGCATTTGGGTAGTGCAGCATTTGTTTGCGGTTCTGCTGCATTACCGCAGCTACACAGAGTGACAAACGCTATTGGAACAAATAATTTCAACTGGTGTGATATACCAGTTGCCCCCCAAAAAAACTGATTAAGGCAGGGGTGTGATATACCTATAATATACTTTCAACTGGTGTGATATACCAGTTGCCCCCCCAAAAAACTAATTGAGGCAGGGGTGTGATATACCAATAATATACTTTATATATAGTGCATTTGGGTAGTGCAGCATTTGTTTGCGGTTCTGCTGCATTACTGCAGCTACACAGAGTGACAAACGCTATTGGAACAAATAATTTCAACTGGTGTGATATATCATTTGCCCCCCCAAAAAACTAATTGAGGCAGGGGTGTGATATACAAACAATATACTTTCTATATAGTGCATTTGGATAGTGCAGCATTTGTTTGCGGTTCTGCTGTGTAACCTCAGGTACACAGAGTGACAAACGCTATTGGAACAAATAATTTTAACTGGTGTGATATACCAGTTGCCCCCCCCCCCCCCCCAAAAAAAACTGATTGAGGCAGGGGTGTGATATACCTATAATATACTTTCTATATAGTGCATTTGGGTAGTGCAGCATTTGTGTGCGGTTCTGCTGTGTTAACGCAGCTCCACAGAGTGAAAAACGCTGTTAGAACAAATAATTTCAACTGGTGTGATATATCATTTGCCCCCCAAAAAAACTGATTGAGGCAGGGGTGTGATATACCTATAATATACTTTCTATATAGTGCATTCGGGTAGTACAGCATTTGTGTGTGGTTCTTCTGCATTACCGCAGCTACACAGAGTGACAAGCGCTATTGGAACAAATAATTTAAACTGGTGTGATATACCAGTTGCCCCCGCAAAAAAGTGATTGAGGCAGGGGTGTGATATACCTATAATATACTTTCTATATAGTGAATTTGGGTAGTGCAGCATTTGTGTGCGGTTCTGCTGCGTTACCGCAGCTACACAGAGTGACAAACGCTATTGGAACAAATAATTTAAACTAGTGTGATATACCAGTTGCCCCTTCAAAAAAGTGATTGAGGCACAGGTGTGATATACCAATAATATACTTTCTATATAGTGCATTTGGGTGGTGCAGCATTTGTGTGCGGTTCTGCTGCGTTACCGCAGCTACACAGAGTGAAAAACGCTATTGAAACAAATAATTTCAACTGGTGTGATATACCAGTTGTCCACCCAAAAAAACTAATTGAGGCAGGGGTGTGATATACCTTCTTCCACAAATACTGCTCTTCTATAGGAACTTTGTCAGAGGGTCATTTTGAAAATGACAGGCAGAGTGCATTTGGGTAGTGCCGCATTTCTTTGCGGTTCTGCTGCGTTACCGCAGCTCCACAGAGTGACAAACGCTATTGAAACAAATAATTTCAACTGGTGTGATATACCAGTTGCCCCCCCAAAAAACTGATTGAGGAAGGGGTGTGATATACAAATAATTTACTTTCTATATAATGCATTTGGGTAGTGCAGCATTTGTTTGCGGTTCTGCTGTGTAACCGCAGGTACACAGAGTGACAAATGCTATTGGAACAAATAATTTCAACTGATGTGATATACCAGTTGTCCACCAAAAAAACTGATTGAGGCAGGGGTGTGATATACCTTCTTCCACAAATACTGCTCTTCTTTAGAGACTTTGTCACAGGCTCATTTTGAAAATGACAGGCAGATGAAGATGCAGGCCATTCCGCAGGTGTGGTAGGGGTCGGGCTGATGCACCAGGCCGGAGCCTAAGTGGGAAGTTGCAGAAGGTGCGTGCGATAATGTCAAAGGATGCACTAGAGTTGGTTGAGTGGCTCACTCACCCTTCCGCTTCTGCACCCTCCTCATCCTCTCTATCTGTGCACCCTCTTCACTCCCTGCTGTGTGCACCCCCAAAGACACCACCACCACCATATCCCCTTTGCTCGAGTCAGAGGAATTATTTTGCCATCCATTCCAAGACCTTACTGATGCGCAGCCATTCTTGGCACTGGATCAGGAAGAGGTGGTATCAACGGTGGCCACCCAGCAGTCTGACCACAGTACCCAGATCAGCCCAAGAAGCGTGGTCCCCGCTGTTGCTGCCTACTCCGAGATTTCTAATGTCAGTGGTGGTGAAGGTGACGATGATGACATGTAGATGGACATCACGTCAGTGCCCACAAGAGAGGAAGAGGAGGGGAGTTCAGAGGGAGAGACGGAGCAGCAGATAGGGAGGAGAAGGAGGAGAAGCAGGTAGAACTTACAGTGCACAGAAGGCAAAAAGCAGACTGCTAATGTATCCACAATGCACGGTCACATCTGGCGCTCCCAGGATGCCGGCACATGCCTCCGCAGTGTGGGCTTTTTTTAACGTGTCCGCTGCTGACAATAGTGTTGCCATCAGCAGCCTATGCTGTCAACGCATAAGTCGCGGTAAGCCCAACACTCACCTAGGGACGACGGCGTTAAAAAGGCACCTGGCCTCCCATCACTGATCCCAGTGGGAGCAACACTGTCAGAACTCACAAAGTCACACTCCCAGCACTCCACGTCCTGCCTCTTCTCCTTCTCCTCTCTCCTCCCATTTGTCCTCCACTCCACCTTCCACCCTGCCGTCGTCGCGTTCATCTGGCAAAAGGCAGGCCCAAATGTTCGAGCGAAAAAAGATGATGACGCCGGATAACCCTCTTGCCCAACAGCTGACCGCTGGCTTGTCGGAACTTCCAGCCTGCCAAATACTGCCATATTAACTGGTGGACTCGGAGGCCTTTAGAAAATCTTTGGCCATTGGCACACCGCAATGGAAGGAAATATTTCTCCCAGAAGGGCATCCCGGAGCTATATGGCCACGTTCAGAGGCAAGTGAATGTATCTCTGGCACACAGTGTCAGTGCCAAGATACATCTGACCACAGACACGTGGTCTACCTGGCAGGGAAGGTACATAACTTTTACTGCCCACTGGGTGAACCTTCTGACAGCAGTCAAACATGCAACCCATGGCACCCGTGTGGATTTGGTGTTACCGCCACGGATTGCATGCAGGCCTGCCTCTTCTTCTCCTCCTTCTACTCCATACTCTGTCTCCTCCTCAGTTGACTCCTCCTTTTCCACTGCTACCGCCTCTTCCGCTGCATCCCCGAAGCTCCCTAGAACCTATTCGACGTGCTAGGTGAGACGTTGCCATGCTGTGCTGCGGCCACACCAATCCTGCACTCCTTTCAGCTTTGCGGTCACAGGCCGATCAGTGGCTATTCTAACTCCGCTCAATTTGACAGTTGGTAAAGTGGTGTGCGACAACTTTGCCAAATCTGCTGAGCATGCTGAAACAGGGCAAAATGACACACGTGCCATGCATGGCACACGTCGTGAACTTAGTCATGCAGCGATTTGTTGACAAATACCCCGGGGTCCAGGATGTCTTGAGTCAGGCCAGGAAAATCTCTGGCCATTTTAGAAGATCTTACACGGCCATGGCCTTCCCGTCAGACGCATGATTTGTGACAGCCCGACGCGCTGGAACTCCACCTTGTATATGCTGGATAGGCTGCTCCAGCAGAAACGTGCAGTTAACAACTACCTGTTCGAACTCTGCAGCAGGACAGGTTCTGGGAAGCTTGTTTTTTTTTTTCCGCGCCAGTGGCTGCTCATGCGTGACGCAAGCAGACTTCTGCGGCTATTTGATGAGATCACCAAACTGGTCAATCGCAGCCAGGGCGCCATCAGTGACATCGTACCTTACACCTTTTTTCTGGAGCGTGCATTGCTTCATGTCATTGATCAAGCCATTGAGGAATTTGCAATGCTGGATGAATTCCCAGGGGGGGCTACTCCATCTGAGACAAGTCAACAGGAGTCTGAAGAGGAGTCAGAGGAGGATGGTCTTGGGGCGGAGGAGGAGCAAGAAGAGCATGCTTTAAACTTTTCTGGGATCCCTGGTGTTGTCCGTGGCTGGAGGGAGGAGACCGAGGACGACATTATACTGGACTATGAGCAGGAGCCATGCCACTACACCGCTTCCAGTTTAGTGCAAATGGGGGACTTCATGCTCCAGTGTTTGAAGAGGGACCCCCGTATAAAAAGCATAAAAGGCAAGGCAGAGGAATTTCCACCCACAGAGAAACAGTTGTGGGTACCAATCCTACAGAGCATGCAAGAAGAGGGCGGTTTGAAGATGTGTTGGTCACTTTGGATATGAGATTATTCTTGCAGCCAACCCATCGACAGCCGCCCTCCGGATCCAGCCTCAGGGAACGCCTAGACAGGTGTCTGACTACATCGGGCTAATGGCCGATGTAGACGCTCTGAGAAGCGAGGAACCCCTTGACTACTGGGTGTGCAGGATTGACCTGTGGACAGAGCTGGCACAATTTTCCATGGAACTCTTGGCTTGCCCCTCGTCAAGTGTCCTGTCCGAAAGGACGTTCAGCGCAGCAGGGGGGATTTCAACACCTGTGACGACCACGTTTAATTGAATTTCCTCATGCCAGCCCACACATATTCTACAACACCAAGAACAAAGAATGGTCTTATGTAAATAATGAGGCATAAAAGGCCTTTTCTGTTCGTTGAATGCCTAATGTTTTGGGCCTCGGAGGAATTCAACACCGTTGACACCTTGTCTTTCAACTATTATCATTAGGGATTTTGTTAGCCATGTTTTTAATCCAATTTTATATTTTTAGTTCTTTTAAACATATGTATTTGACCTGTATTTGTACTGGCCTTCAGTAAAATTGATATCCATTGACCGTCTAATGTACCTCCAGCCACATAATTACTTGATCTTTTCTGTATGGTGAATGCATAATTTTTGGGGCCTGTAATACACTGGCCTGCTGTAAAATTGATATCCAATGACCGTGTAATCTTCCTCCAGCCACATACCGTATTTTTCGCCCTATAAGACGCACTGGCCCATAAGATGCACCTAGGTTTTTGAGGAGGAAAATAAGAAAAAAACATTTTTTAACCAAAAGGTGTGCTTTTGGTGGGTTTGAACTAATGGCGGTCTGTGCATGACACTATTATGGGGGATCTGTGGATAATGCCCGGTTTGGGGTGGAGGATTTGTGGATGGCACTGTTATGTGGGGGATCTGTGGATGGCACTGTTATGGGGGGAGCTGTCGATGGCATTATGATGGGGGGGGGGTCTGTGGATGGCATTATGATGGTGGGGGGGATCTGTGGATGGCATCATGATGGTGGGGGGATCTGTCGATGGCATTATGATGGGGGGATCTGTCGATGGCACTGTTATAAGGTGGTGGATCTGTGGATCCACAGATCCCCCCATAACAGTCCCATCCACAGATCCCCCCCACCATCATAATGCCATCCACAGAGTCCCATCCACAGATCCCCCTATATTTGGGGAGCGCGGCGGGCAGTGCCGGCACTGTACTCTGTTCCTGCCACTCAGTATGTACTGTATTATACGTAGTGTTAATCATAATATCTAAACTGAATAATGATGCGCTCCCCTGTGCTTACCATTACATGTCACGCTCCTGTAGTGAGCACTAGCAGCTAGCAGGCAGGCCGGGCGGCCGTAACTCACTGAGGTCACGTGCCTGCTCCGCCTACTTCATTCATAAAGTAGGCGGAGCAGGCACGTGACCTCAGTGAGTTACGGCCGCCCGGCCTGCCTGCTAGCTCCTAGTGCTTACTACAGGAGCGTGACATGTGTACCGGTAAGCACAGGGGGAGCAGGGGTAGTGCATCATTATTCAGTTTAGATATTATGATTAACACTACGTATAATACAGTACATACTGAGCGGCAGAGGACAGAGTACAGTGGCTGTCAGGATTCGAACCCGTGACCAGCCACACCTGTGACCATGCTTACTAGGCTACCGTCCTCTCTGGACATTACTCCCTGAAACCTATTATGTAACCTCAGTCTTGCCAAGCCTTGCTCATCACCCTTGATTCCCCACACCTGGTACTTCCCTATATAAGTCCAGCCCCTTGCACTCTAGCTTGCTGATTATTGAGCTCCTGAGCCTTGATCAAGCTTCTCCTCATCTGCTGCTCCTGCTACTACTGAAATCCACTGCTGACCAGGAATTGCCTACCGACTACTCTTCTGCTTGTCCCTACCTACTGAACTGCTACCACCGTTGCCATCCGGACAGGGCCATCTTTACCGCAGGGCAAAAGGGGCAGCTGCCCCGGGCCCAGTTGCTCCTGGGGGGCCCAAGCAGCATTTTACTTGGATTTTACTTGGGCCCCCTATATTTTGTTGCCGCCGCCGCCCGCCGGCCATGTAACAGCACGGAGGCCATGTAACAGCACGGAGTCACTGTCCGGAGTGAGGAGGGGGCGGGGCCCGCGGCCGCTCTGCGCTCCGCTCTGCTGCCTGGCCTGCCTGTCTCTTTAACAGAGCAGACCAGTGGCTGCTGGAGCGTGATGCAGCTGCCGCACAGGCAGAAAGAGGAAGGAGCCGGAGCCCCAGCCAGCAGCCACAGCCAAAGCCAAGCAACTAACAGAACTTACAGGTATTTGGTGGTGGTGGGGGGGCTCATATAGGACAGGGGGACAGTGTGTGCTTTCCTGCCTGCTACTACATCAACCCCCCCCCCCCCCCAGGGATTGTGGGGGTCATTAAGGGTTGGACTTGCTGCTGATGTTGAGTGTGCCAGTGTGTGTGTGTCCGTCCCTTTGTGTGTGTGTATGTGTCCGTCCCTGTGTGTGTGTCTGTCCCTTTGTGTGTGTGTGTGTCCGTCCCTGTGTGTGTGTGTGTCCGTCCCTGTGTGTGTGTGTGTCCGTCCCTGTGTGTGTGTGTCCGTCCCTGTGTGTGTGTGTGTCCGTCCCTGTGTGTGTGTCTGTCCCTTTGTGTGTGTGTGTGTGTGTCTGTCCCTTTGTGTGTGTGTGTGTCTGTCCCTTTGTGTGTGTGTGTGTGTCCGTCCCTGTGTGTGTGTCCATCCCTGTGTGTGTGTGTCTGTCCCTTTGTGTGTGTGTGTCCGTCCCTGTGTGTGTGTCTGTCCCTGTGTGTGTGTCTGTCCCTTTGTGTGTGTGTGTCTGTCCCTTTGTGTGTGTGTGTGTCTGTCCCTTTGTGTGTGTGTCCATCCCTGTGTGTGTGTGTTTGTCCCTTTGTGTGTGTGTGTCCGTCCCTGTGTGTGTCCGTCCGTGTGTGTCTGTCCCTTTGTGTGTGTCCGTCCCTTTGTGTGTGTCCGTCCCTTTGTGTGTGTGTGTGTGTCTGTCCCTTTGTGTGTGTCTGTCCCTTTGTGTGTCTCTATCCCTTTGTGTGTGTCCGTCCCTTTGTGTGTGAGTGTGTCTGTCCCTTTGTGTGTGTCCCCGTCCCTGTGTGTGTGTCCGTCCCTGTGTGTGTCACCATGCCCACAGTGTTCCTATGTCTTGACGCAGCTGCTTCAGAACGTTCTGTGCGGGGGAAGAGGAAGAAGATGGAAGAGGAGGCAGCGCCAGCATGGAGTCCGTGCGATAGACACAGGGAGGTACACTAAGGACGAAGGTAACACTTCCACATGATCTACACTAGTGTTATCTGTGGTTTTACATAGGACTGCAGGTAACACTACTACATTATTTAGCACTAGTGTTATCTGTGGTTTTACATAGGACTGCAGGTAACACTACCACAAGGTTAGCTCACACAGGGCGCCTGAACACCTAAGGCCGGCCCTGGCTGCGCACCCCAGCGCCAAGGGATGACGTCACTGATGTAATATGCCTCTTATATGTGGAGAGCGGTGATGTCACAGATGTAATATATTACTTATAAGTGATATATTACATCAGTGACATCACCACTCTCCACACATAAGTAATATATTACATCAGTGACATCACTGCTGTCCACATATACCGGTAAGTAATACATTACATCAGTGACATCACCGCTCATCACATATATGTGGAGAGCGGTGATGTCACTGATGTAATATATCGCCTATATGTGGACAGCGGTGATGTCACTGATGTAATATAACATTATATGTGGAGAGCGGTGATGTCACTGATGTAAAATATCACTTATATGTGGAGAGCGGTGATGTCACTGATGTAATATACCATTATATGTGGAGAGTGTTCATGTCACTGATGCAATACAGCGCTCCAGATGGCGACCAAAATGGTCGCCAATGCGCCTTAAAATTTGCAGATGGCGACAAGACTTGTCATAGGCTACAGGCCTGAGGTCTATTTGGTAGTGAAATCCCAGCGCAGGCAGGCGTGATGATGTCATCACGCCCGCCTGTGCCAGGACGCGGTGAGGTGTGCGTGTCTGAGTTGCACCATCCCTCGCCGTACCAGCAGCTAGTGAGCGCCAGTGAAAGGAAACAGGTGAGTATAAGATTTTGGCTTTTTTTTAAGGTGTGGGAAGGGGGGTCCAGGGGGCCCAAGTAAATTCTTGCCCAGGGTCCAATCAATATTAAAGATGGCCCTGCATCCGGATTGTCTGACCACGCTTACTGCCGCCTGCCCTGACCCACCGCCTGCCTACCGACGACTCTTCTGCTTGTCCCTACCTACTACCTGCCTGCGGTCCTTGCCACTGGGCTCCACTCCTACCTCCAGCCAGCGGTCCTCTGACTCAGGTGAGCCTGTAGGATTGTTACAGAATAATCAGCCCCTCTATGGAGTCCGCAATGGCCACTCTGCGTAAGCAGGTCTCCGAACTTCAAGAATTTGGTACTACATATCAGGAGAAATTTGCCCAGCTCCAAGGCGTAGTCCAAAGCCAACAGAGGGAGATTATTGAACTACAGAGGCAACTCCTGGACGTCCGCGGCGCACCCGCAGACACCCGCATGCCACTCCCATCAAGATTCAGCGGCGACAGACGCCAGTATCGGGGGTTTCTAAACCAATGCCGCATCTATTTTCAGATGTACCCGGCCCCCTTCACCACCGAGAAAAAGAAGGTGCTATTCGTGGTCAATCTCCTGACGGATGAAGCATTAGCATGGGCATCACCATACGTGAAGACTAACAGTCAGCTCCTGGACAACCTAAACAACTTCATCACCGCCATGAGCCAAGTCTTCGATGACCCCAACCGCTGTGCGACAGCCGAGGCGCGACTACATGGTCTGCGGCAAGGGAGACGCTCTGTCGCCGAATACACCGCCGAGTTTCGCCGTTGGGTCACGGACACCACCTGGAACCCAGCGGCACAGAGAAGCCAATTCCGGCGAGGCCTGTCAGAATTAATAAAGGACGAACTCGCCAGAGTTGAGGCCCCGGACGATCTGGATGACTTCATTCAGTTATGCATCCGGATAGATCAAAGACTCTCCGAGAGGAAGAAAGAAAGACTCTGGTCCTCGGACCACAGACCCACTTACTCCTTCTCTTCCACCGCCCAGCGCGACCCCCAGTCAGTAACTGGACCTATGCAGGTCGACGCTCTACGTAGGTCTCTATCCACAGCTGAGAAGGAGAGAAGGCTGGCCGAAAACCTCTGCCTCTACTGTGGGGAGCCGGGTCATTTTGCCATCAAATGTCCTCATAAGATCCGAAAGACTATTGCCGTCACGGAGCTAAAGGAGCAACCACAGACTCCAACCCCGCCAGCAGCCCCTGAAAATAACAACACGGCGGCTCATGGATCCCACTTCATCGTCCCCATCCTCATCGACATTGAGGGGCGACAACTCCCCTGTTCAGCAATGTTAGACTCCGGGGCGGGAGGCAACTTCATGGACCCAACCTTCGCCCGCGAAAAGAACATTCCACTGACAATCAAGGCAGCCCCCGTTGACCTGGAAACCGTCGACGGATCCCCACTCTCCTCGGGGCCGGCCACTCACGAGACCACCGAACTACAACTCCTCATAGAACCAGATCACCGTGAAAAGATCCACTTCTCTCTGTTCGCCTCCCCGAAGTTCCCAGTGATCTTGGGCATCCCATGGTTGGCCACCCACAACCCCTCGGTGGACTGGGAAACCCGCTGCATACGATTCCCATCCGAGTTCTGCACGCTAAATTGCTCCCACAAACCCGTCCTTCCACCCGAAGACACCACCATCTCAAAACTATCCGTCAAGGATCTGCTACCCCCTCAATACCGCAAGTTCCAGGATGTCTGCGACAAGAAAAACGCAGACAAGCTGCCACCACACCGACCCTACGACTGCCTATAGAACTGTTGCCCGGGGCCGAAATACCCTTTGGCAGTATCTACTCCCTCTCAGAGCCTGAACTCAAGGCTCTGAAAGAGTACCTGGACGAGGACCTGAGGAAGGGGTTCATCCGGCCCTCCACCTCCCCTGCGGGAGCCCCCTTTTTCTTCGTAGAGAAAAAAGACTCCTCCCTGCGTCCCTGCATAGACTACAGAAAGCTTAATGACATAACCGTAAAAAACCGGTACCCGCTCCCACTGATTTCCGAACTCCTTGAGAGACTCCGGGAAGCGAAGATCTTCACCAAACTCGACCTTCGAGGGGCCTACAACCTCGTCCGAATCCGCCCTGGGGACGAATGGAAGACCGCCTTCCGGACACGTTATGGTCATTTCGAGTACCTGGTCATGCCTTTCGGACTCTGCAATGCTCCCGCCACCTTCCAGCACTTCATTAACGACGTCCTCAGGGACATGCTGGATCTGTTTGTAGTCGTTTACCTGGACGACATCTTGATCTTCTCTGAAGACCTCGAGCAGCACCGCGAACACGTCCGCAGGGTACTGCAGAGACTCAGACAGAACTCTCTCTATATCAAGCTAGAGAAATGCGAGTTTGAGCGAACCACCACTCAGTTCCTCGGATACATCATCTCCCCAGAGGGCCTAAGTATGGACCCGGGGAAGGTCCAAGCTGTGATGAACTGGCCCGTTCCGAAAAACGAGAAGGAGATACAAAGATTAATTGGCTTCGCCAACTTCTATCGGAAGTTTATCCGGAACTTCTCCAAGGTCATAGCACCAATCACCCAACTCACCAAGAAGGCAGTCCCCTTCTCCTGGACACCCGAGGCCCAGGAGGCCTTCACCAAGTTGAAACTCCTTTTCAATTCTGCCCCAATCCTAATCCACCCGAACCCCGATCTCCCATTTACAGTCGAAGTGGATGCATCAGACTCTGCGGTGGGGGCAGTTTTGTCACAACGGACAGGGGAGAGGATGCTATTATACCCGTGCGCATATTTCTCCCGCCAGATGTCCCCCTCCGAGAAGAACTATGACATCGGGAACAAAGAACTACTGGCGATCAAGGATGCCTTCTCCGAGTGGAGACACCTGCTGGAGGGAGCCACCAACCCCATAATCGTACTAACTGACCACAAGAACCTCGAGTTCATCCGCAGCGCTAAGAGACTCTCAGCCAGACAGGCCAGATGGAGCCTATTCTTTTCCCGCTTCAACTATCTCATCACCTATCGCCCTGGATCAAAAAATGGCAAGGCTGACGCCCTCTCCAGAATGTTTTCTGAGCCCTCACAGAGTAACAAGGGCCAAAATAACATCTTACCCGAGAGAAGGGTCGTAGGGGCCACCTACTCTAAAGAACTCCTGGGCACAATCAAAGAAGGATACGAAAATGACCCCTTCCTCGCCCACCCCACAGGGAATGTCAGCCTTACGTTTAAGAACGGTCATTGGTTTCATCAGGACCTACAACTATATGTACCAGAAATCGCACGGCTCGAAGTGCTCAAACTCAACCATGACTCCAAGCTGGCCGGCCATTTTGGCACAAGAAAGACCCAGGAGCTTCTCTCCCGCTCCTTCTGGTGGCCAACATACAAGGAGGACATCAAGAGGTACATCTCCTCGTGCGCGGTCTGTGCCCACAATAAGACTCCTCGTTCCTCCCCCGTGGGTCTGTTACAACCCCTCCCTATTCCCTCCCGCCCCTGGGGCTCGATCTCCATGGACTTTGTGGTAGACCTTCCTCCTTCAAGAGGGATGAACACTATCCTGGTCGTGGTCGACCGTCTCACCAAGATGGCCCATTTCATCCCCTACAAAGGCATACCCACCGCCAAACAGACGGCCGATCTAATTCTCAGAGAGGTCTTCAGGCTGCATGGGATCCCGGACGACGTGGTCTCCGACCGAGGCGTACAATTTGCCTCAAAGTTCTGGAAGAACTTCTGCCTGGCGCTCGGGGTTAAAGTGAACCTATCCTCCGCTTTCCACCCTCAGTCAAACGGGCAGACTGAGAGAACTAATCAGACCCTAGAGCAGTACCTACGCTGTTTCAGCTCCCACCTGCAGGATGACTGGCTTGACCATCTCCCCACGGCCGAGTTCGCCTACAACAATGCTGAGCATAGCTCAACCAAGCACAGCCCCTTCTTTGCTAACACAGGCTCGCACCCGGTGTTCATTCCCCACCTGCCCGTCGCCTCCACCCTCCCAGCAGTGGCCGAACGCCTAACAACCCTACAGGAGGCACAAAAGAACATTATAGATAACCTCCAGCTCGCCCAGAGGCTTTTTAAACAGGGAGCAGACAGACGTCGCAAACCCACCCCGGGCTTCCATTTGGGAGACAAGGTGTGGCTGTCCACCAGGAACCTCAGATTGAAGGTCCCCTCCAAAAAGTTGGCCCAAAGATACATGGGTCCGTTTCGGATCACCGCACAAATCAACGAGGTCACGTTCCGGCTCGACCTTCCGGACTCCATTAGGGTGCACCCTGTCTTCCATTGCTCACTCCTCAAGCCATACATGGAGAACACCTTCACAGGCCGCCACTCGCCCCCTCCACCACCCGTGAGGGTACAGGGTGAAGAAGAATACGTTGTCGCAAAGATCCTCGACTCCAGGATCCACCGGGGAAGGTGGGAGGGTTACCCTCCCGAGGATAACTCCTGGGAGCCAGAAGAAAATGTCCACGCCCCCAGACTGGTAAAAGAGTTCCACCAACGGCACCCCGGTAAGCCTGCCCCTGCGGTGCCCGGAGGTCACCTTGGAAGGGGGGGGGGTACTGTCAGGATTCGAACCCGTGACCAGCCACATCCCAGGCGGTAGCCCTGCTTACTAGGCTACCGTCCTCTCTGGACATTACTCCCTGAAACCTATTATGTAACCTCAGTCTTGCCAAGCCTTGCTCATCACCCTTGATTCCCCACACCTGATACTTCCCTATATAAGTCCAGCCCCTTGCACTCTAGCTTGCTGATTATTGAGCTCCTGAGCCTTGATCAAGCTTCTCCTCATCTGCTGCTCCTGCTACTACTGAAATCCACTGCTGACCAGGAATTGCCTACCGACTACTCTTCTGCTTGTCCCTACCTACTGAACTGCTACCACCGTTGCCATCCGGATTGTCTGACCACGCTTACTGCCGCCTGCCCTGACCCACCGCCTGCCTACCGACTACTCTTCTGCTTGTCCCTACCTACTACCTGCCTGCGGTCCTTGCCACTGGGCTCCACTCCTACCTCCAGCCAGCGGTCCTCTGACTCAGGTGAGCCTGTAGGATTGTTACAGTGGCAGAGGACAGAGTACAGTGCCTGCACTGCCCGCCGCTCTCCCCGCCTACTACAGTCCCTCCTCACTAATACATCGCAGTCTGCGATGCTGCAGCATCGCAGACTGCGATGTAAATTGCCAGCATTCGCCCCATAAGACGCAGGGGCACTTTCGCCCCATAAGACGCAGGGGCACTTTTTGGGGGGGGGGGAAATGCGTCTTATGGGGCGAAAAATACGGTACTTACTTGTTCTTTTCTGTACGGTGAATAAATTATTGTTGGGGCCTCGGAAGAATTCAACACCAGTGACGAACACGTGATTTAGAATTTCAACTATTATCATTAGGGTTTTTTTCAAGAGGGGGGATTCCGTTAGCCATGTTTTTAATCCAATTTTATATTTTTAGTTCTTTTAAACATATGTATTTGACCTGTATTTGTACTGGCTTGCAGTAAAATTGATATCCCTTGATCGTGTAATATACCTCCAACCACATAATCACTTGATCTTTTCTGTCCGGTGAACGCCTAATGTTTGGGGCCTGTAGTTTAGTGGCCTACAGTAAAATTTTTATCCATTGACCGCATAATGTACCTCGAGCCACATAATCAGAATTTCTTTTATGTCAGGTGAATGCCTAATTTTTAAGGCTCGTACTCCCGTGGCCTAAAATAAAAAATTTCTAGGCTCCAACAGGGCACATTTCAGAGAATTTCCCTTTAAGATGCATAAAAATGTCCCCTGATTAAGATACATATTTTTAGTTGGAATTTTTGTCATTTTTGTCACTGTCCATGTTGTGGGACTTTTTGTGCACTTCTACTAAGTATTTGGTGGCTGCAAATATGAGCTGAAGGTTTTTCAGGTTCGCCTGCCATTAAAGTGAATGGAGCCCGCCGCAAACTTGCGGTTCGCGAACATTTAATCGCGTTTGCGCGATCGCATTTGCGAACCTTCCCTGCCGATGTTCGTCCATCACTAATCCTCAGTATTCCAAAACAAAGGAGGCTCCTAAACAACTCCCACAGATCAGCAGAGCTTAGAAGAACATGTCAAGGCCTGATTTCCTACATTGGAAATATATTAAATATTAATATCTATTAAATATAAATGATAAACTGGTGACAGACATTAACCTATGATAAGACATAGGCATAGGTTTCAATAACCTCTTTCACAATTAAAGCTGGCTCAGCAAGGGAAACCTCAGAGACAGACAGGGGGGGGTCATTTACTAATTGATCTGTCACAGATTGTGGTGCAAAGGTTATTTGCACCGCAATCTGCGACTTTCCCCCAATCACACCAGGTCTAAAAATGGGGGTGTGGCATTGGCGGGGAGGGGGCCCGCCAGGCCCGTCTCATATATAATTTTCTATGCCTGTTTTAGGTGTGGAAAATGTTCTAAATCTATGTTCAAAATCTATGTAAAGTCCTGTCTAAAGCCCACAGTTCGAGAAGATATAAGTGAGGGACCTGAACATGTGGAGTCACTGTGGGTAGAAATACATGGAGGCAATAACAATAATAAAATACTAATAGGAGTTTATTATAAACCACCTAATATACCACAGAAAATCTACCACTAAACGAGATAGATGAGGCGGCAGATCATAATGAGGTCGTTATTATAGGGGACTTTAACTACCGAGATATAGAGTGGGAAACTGAAATCTGTATATCTCATAAAGGAAACAGGTTCTTGGCAATAACCAAAGACAATTACCTTTCCCAACTGGTTCAGGACCCGACTAGAGGGACGGCCATACTGGACTTAGTATTAACCAATAGACCTGAGAGAACAACAAATGTGCACGTTGGGGGACACCTGAGAAATGGTAACCATAAAGTAATAACCTTCCAATTGTTATTCAAAAGAGTGTTTCTTCAGGGAGGAACAAAAATATCAAACTTTAATAAAAGCTAAATTTAGCCAACTAAGAGAGGCCATAGGCCTAACTAACTGGGACAAAGTCCTCAAAAATAAAAATACAGCCGCAAAATGGGATATTTTTAAAAGCATCCTAAAATCTAATTGTGAGAGGTACATAAAAGGTTAAAGGGGTTCTGCAGTTTTTTTTAACTGATGAGCTATCCTCTGGATAGATAATCAGCATCTGATTGGCGGGGGTCCGACACCCCGACCCCTGCCGATCAGCTGTTTGAAAAGGCAGCGGCGCTGGCAGAAGTGCCGCAGCCTTCTCGCTGTTTACCGCAGGCCCAGTGACATCACGACTAGTATCAATGGCCTGGGCAGGGCTAAGCTCCATTCAAGTGAAAAGAGCTTAGCCCCGCCTAGGCCATTGATACTAGTCGTGACGTCACTGGGCCTGCGGTAAACAGGGAGAAGGCCGCGGCGCTACTGCCAGTGCCGCTGCCTTCTCAAAGAGCTGATCGGCAGGGGTCCCGGGTGTCGGACCCCCACCGATCAGATGCTGATGATCTATCCAGAGCATAGATCATTAGTTTAAAAAAACTGCAGAACACCTTTAAGGAACAAGAAAAAAACTATGTGGATAAATAGAACTGTAAAGAAAGCAATAAATGACAAGAAGAAAGCATTTAAATCACTAAAACAGGAGGGTAGAAAGGAAGCACTGAAAAACTATAAAAGGGAAAAAATAGAATATGTAAAAAACAAATAAAAAGCAGCCAAACTAGAGACTGAGAGATTATTTGACAAAGAGAGCAAAACTAACCCTAAAATGTTCTTCAATTATATAAATGGTAAAAAGTATAAATCTGAAGGTGTCGGCCATTTACAGAGTAATAAGGTGGGGAGTTGCAGAGAGTGATGAGGAGAAAGCAAAGCTATTAAATAGTTTTTTCTCCGCTGTATTCACTGAGGAAAATAAACTGTCAGATAAAATGCAGAATGTAAAAGTAGATTCCCCATTAAAAGTGCCCTGTCTGACCCAGGAAGAAGTACAGGGGCGTGTTAAAAAGATTAAAATAGACAAATCGCCAGGACCAGATGGCATACACCCCCGTACCCTAAGAGAAATAAGAAATGTCATAGCCAGACCCTTATTTCTGATATTTAAGGACTCTATACGGACAGGGAGTGTTCCACAGTATTGGCACATAGCAATTGTGGTGCCAATATTCAAAAAGGGTCCAAAAACAGAGCCCGGAAACTATAGGCCGGTAAGTTTAACATCTGTTGTGGGTAAACTGTTTGAAGGTTTTCTAAGAGATGCTATCTTGGAGTACCTCAATGAAAATAAGCAAATAACACCATATCAGCATGGCTTCATGAGGGATCGGTCATGTCAAACTAATTTAATCAGTTTCTATAAGGAGGTAAGTTCTAGACTTGACAGCCTTGAATCAATGGATGTCGTATATCTGGACTTCTCCAAGCATTTGACACTGTACCGCATAAATGGTTAGTATATAAAATAAGAATGCTTGGACTGGGTGAAAATGTCTGTATGTGGGTAAGTAACTGGCTCAGTGATAGAAAACAGAGGGTGGTTATTAACGGTACACACTCAGATTGGGTCACTGTCACTAGTGGAGCACCTCAGGGGTCAGTATTGGGCCCTATTCTCTTCAATATATTTATTAATGATTTTGTAGAAAGCTTGCACAGTAAAATATCAAATTTTGCAGAAGACACTAAACAGTCTAAAGTAATTAACATGGAAGAGGAAAATATACTGCTACAGAGGGATCTGGATAGATTGGAGGCTTGGGCAAAGAAGTGGCAAATTAAGTTTAACACTGACAAATGTAAGGTAATGCACATGGGAAGGAATAATGCAAGTCACCCATACATACTAAATGGTAAAACACTGGGTAACACTGACATGGAAAAGGACCTAGGAATTTTAGTGAACAGCAAACTAAGCTGTAGAAACCAGTGTCAGGCAGCTGCTGCCAAGGCCAATAAGATAATGCGTTGCCTCAAAAGGGGCATAGATGCCCGTGATGAGAACATAGTCCTACCATTTTACAAATCACTAGTCAGACCACACATGGAGTACTGTGTACAGTTCTGGGCACCTGTGAACAAGGCAGACATAGCAGAGTTGGAGAGGGTTCAGATGAGGGCAACTAAAGTAATAACTGAAATCGGGGGACTACAGTACCCTGAAAGATTATCAAAATTAGGGTTATTCACTTTAGAAAAAAGATGACTGAGGGGAGATCTAATAACTATGTATAAATATATCAGAGGTCAGTACAGAGATCTCTCCCATCATCTATTTATCCCCAGGACTGTGACTGTGACAAGGGGACATCCTCTGTGTCTGGAGGAAAGAAGGTTTGTACACAAACATAGAAGAGGATTCTTTACGGTAAGAGCAGTGAGACTATGGAACTCTCTGCCTGAGGAGGTGGTGATGGTGAATTCACTAAAAGAGTTCAAGAGGGGCCTGGATTTATTTCTGGAGTGTAATAATATTAGAGGCTATAGCTACTAGAGATGGGTCGTTGATCCAGGGAGTTTCTGATTGCCTGATTGGAGTCGGGAAGGAATTTTTTTCCCCTTAGGCCTCATGCACACGGCATGTTTTTTCACTGTCAGTGATTTGGCTTCAGTGGTCCGTGTCCGATTTTGCTTCAGTTTATTGCACCAAGGTCTTGTAGAAAAAAACGGACACGGACGCGGACATGGATGACATACCAGTTGTGCATCCTTTTTTTTTGACGGACCCATTGACTTGAATGGGTCCGTCCTCCGTGTTCCACTGACAAGACGAGGACAGGTTATATTTTTTTGACGGACTGGAATCACGGATCACGGACTCGGAGAAAAAATGGAGGACTATCAGTTTTTTTTCACAGCTCCATAGAAATGAATGGTACCTCCGCTAAACTGTGAAAAATGAAGGAACGGACGCGGATGCACACAACGGTCGTGTGCATGAGGCCTTAAAGTGAGGAAAATTGGCTTCTACCTCACAGGTTTTTTTTTTGCCTTCCTCTGGATCAACTTTCAGGATAACAGGCCGAAATGGATGGACAGATGTCTTTTTTCGGCCTTATAAACTATGTTACTAAGTTACTATGCCAGCAAGGAAGCTGGTGTAGATTTAGACTGGTGGTAGATGTGTCGAAGTTATGTAGAGGCCGTTGCAAGGGGTGTTTTAGATACCAGTCTTAGTAAATGACCCCCAGGGTGTTTGAAAGATTCTGACTTGGCTGACAGCCAGTTTTCATCTTCCTTGTTCTTTTACTTAACAAGATGTGGAGGCTGAGTAAAAGTATAGCATGGACTCACAGAGCCATACTCTTATAAAGTTTATTCTCACGCAGTGCCATGTTACGTGCTGGCGCGCTTTTCTCTTTTTGCAAGCTGCCTGGTTGCACATCTGCTATAATGTGGTACTCCTGTAGATGGATTTACAATTAAAATCTAGAGGGGACGGGCGGAGCTAGCGCCTGAACTGACTGGTCGCATGCAGCAGTAGCTCCGTCGGTCACATCGTGTCACAGTCATTACCGCTGGCTGTGACCTTCTGTCTATGCTCTCGCTGCAGCTCCGTTCCTCTGTATTATTTGTGATTCTGTATGGGTTAACTCCCCTGTCTTATCTGCTTATCTGTGGTGTGTGTGCATTCTGTATTTCTCTCTTTATGCTACCTGTAGGTATCGGATTTGGTTGCCTTGGTGTACTGGCTGTGGTGTTCTCCGTGTATGCTGGTTGCCAAGGGTGATGTCCGGTTTAACCTTTTGAGCTTGCAGTTCTGCCTACGGCCGTGTTTTCCTTTATCTGCGCAGGTATCTGCTTCTGGTCCTGGCCTCCGGAAAGGGGTGTCAGCATGTCTGACCAATCAGTTCTTGGCAGATATGCCATTCTCCGGAGGGAGAGTGGAGGGGGAGGTGTTAGCACACTGCAGTTCACCATGACTTTTGTGGCCGTGTAGGCTGGCTGCATTCCTCTTGGCGTACTGGCTGCGTTTACCGTGTAGGCTGGTTGCTAGGGGCTGCGTGCTGGCTGCGGTCGTCTTATGTGTTCTGCTTGTGTACCTCTGTACCCCTTTGATTCTGCTTTTCATTTCCTGTCTGGTTCCTGTTCCTGGTCCCAATCCTCCGGAAGGGGGTGTCTGCATGTCTGGCCAATCAGCTCTTGGCAGACATGTCATTCTCCGGAGGGAGAGTGGAGGGGGAGGTAACTGCATGGTGCGGTTCACTTGACGTGTATGCCGTGTTGGCTGGCTATCTTCCCCTGGCATACTGGCTGCGGACCCTCCGTGTAGGCTGGAGTATTACTAGACAGTGGCGCAGTGGGGGTTTTCTCCCACTGTGCTGACGGTACATAGAGCTCATGTTTTCTCTGTGCTGCCTTTCATGTTTTTGTTTGTGCAATAAACTCTTATGTGTCTGTACCTGATTTTCGTTTATTGCTTGACGACGCGGTGGTCTCTCCTGGGACCTCCAACTCGTGACACATCGCCCATATAGCTTGGTTTTTCAGCTTGTTGGATCCAGGATGGTGAAGATAGAAGGCTCTAAAGCTGGCGATTCTTCCAGCCATCACAGTTGCTCGAACAACGAAGGGGAGATGGATAAGTTTATTAAAAAAGCATCGTCTGCCTACGCCGCAAGGGAAACCAAGATGGCACCACAGGACACAAACAGACGGAGGCTTCTGACACTGCTCACGGAGGTGAGGACGATGAAGACACCCTGCCCATCTCCTGTACGTACCTCAGAGAAGCCCTCACTTCTTCTCTGGCAGCGGCTTTGGAGCCCCTGAGCTCCGACCTCCTGGCAATAAAGCAGGACGTCCGACATATAGGACGTAGGGTAGATTCGCTGGAGGATCACAATCTGCTATGATCCAGCACCAAATTGCTGTAAAGCATAACCTCCACACGGTTCAAGCCAACATTAACTCGCTATATAATGCCATAGAGGACCAGGAAAATAGAGGGAGGCGCAATAACCTGCATTTCAGGGGTATTCCAGAATCGGTTGCCCCAGGGGACATACCCAACACCATCGTCCAGATATGCCTCTCCCTCCTGGGCCCAGACTCAGCGCATGAAGTGCTCCTGGAAAGAGCCCATAGGGCCCTGAAGCCTAAACCAGTATCCACAGCCCCTCCCAGGGACATAATCTGCAAGTTCCTTCACTTTCCAGTAAAAGAGGCTGTTTTCTCCAAGGCTAGGGAATCAAAATCGGTCAAATGGGACGGCCAGCACATTCTTATATTCTAAGACCTTGCCCAATCAACCCTGAAGAAGAGACGGGCCTTAAAGCCTTTAACAGATTGGCTCAGATCAAAGAGTGTTCCATACAGATGGTCCTTCCCCTTTGGACTCTCTGTTATGCATGAGGGACATAGAATTTACATCTCCTCATTCCAGGACTTGGATCAAGCATTCGAGCATCTGGGGATTGAACCCCTGGACATACAGAATTGGGACCCTGTCCAGGACTTAGCTGACTTGCCGAACCTCCCACCTCTCGCAGCAAACCCCTAAACCCCTTAGGGGCAGAAGAGGAAACTCCAAATCAACACCCAGAAGACTCACAATGGGAGAATGAGATGAACTTATCCAGCTAGCTGCATAAGGATCCTCCTCTTTGGGTCACACCACCCCTAATTCAATTGCTACCTCCTTGCATCCTCTTCCTGTCAATCTTCCTCCCTTCAGCTTTCTCTGATACTCCTTTTCTGGATCCCAATTTCTACTAAGGGCGATACAACATGTTACTTAGTAACCCCCTTCCTCTTTCTCTTTCTCCCCCCTTCTTACCTAATGTCTTGTATAACTCCTACCCTCTCAAACAAACTCCCCTGGGAGTCGTGCTACTTACCACTTAATAACCCACATACGTTCTTGCATATATTGTTATGTTTTACTGTTCCATTTAATTTTGTTTTAGTTCTTAGACATGGGCGGTCTGGCAACAGGCAACTATACCATTCTCCCAGATGGTTGCTAGAGGTCCCTCCCTCTCGGGTCTCGGGGTGGCGCTCCCCCTCTCCTCGCACCAGCTGATTATATCTATGAGGTCAGAATATCTTTTGCTCCCCTTCTCCCCACCTTCACACTCCAACATGAATGACCTTAGATTAGTATCTTATCATTTTAAAGGATTGAGGTCTCCTTCAAAGAGATGCCAAATTTTTTCTCATTTGAATAGGGAGAGATGTTCTATAGTTTTCCTTCAGGAAACTCATTTTAAACATGGCAACTATCCGAACCTCTCCTTCTCCAAATTTCCTAACTGGTATCATTGTGGAGCCGGGGGTGCCGCCCCGAGAGGAGTTAGTATTGGTTTCCATAAAGGACTAGCTTTCCAGTACAAGTCCCATACCCAAGACCCCGAAGGTAGATATCTCATCCTAAAGGGCCTGGTGGAACAGACCCTATTCACATTTGTGAACGTATACGCCCCTAATACAAATCAAATTACCTGGCTTTCCTCCCTTCTTTTGTTAGTTGAAACTCACAGAGAGGGGACCCTAATTATAGCTGGTGACTTCAACTTGGCCCTTAACCCTCTCATAGATACCTCCTCTAAAAGATCTGCTATCCCCTCAAAAGCTCTCAAATTACTGCAAACCAAACTTTTCAATCTGGGGGTATTAGATACTTGGCGCTGCCTTATTCCTAGCTCACGTGATTACTCTTTTTATTCCCCAGCCAACAATTCATATAGTAGAATAGACTACATCTTTATCTCGAGAGAACATCTACAGCTCTGCTCCACAGCCAAGATTGGTGATATGACACTCTCGGACCACTCCCCAATATTTTGTGATGTCCATCCTACCACCAGGTCGGGTAAGAACATTAATTGGAGGTTCAATGAGTCCTTGCTGGGCAACCCTTACTACAAATCTCAGATTGCCTCCTACCTGGATGATTATTTCTCCATTAACAATACCACGGACATATCCCACCAGGTTCTGTGGGATGCCCATAAGGCATATATTAGAGGTAGGTTGATTGGACTTTGCTCCTTCCTTAAAAAGGAATCAGAGAAAAAGTACTCGTCCCTGTTGTCAAAGATACACATACTAGAAAAAGCTCATAAGCAATCCTTACTTGCTCAGCAACTTGCGGAACTCTCTTCTCTCAGAACTGAACTAAAGAATCTTCTGAATGAGCGTTCAGCCAAGTATTTCTTGTCTGCTCAACAGAAATTCTTCGCACATGGTAACAAGGCATCAACATTTATGATGCAGAGAATCAAACAGAGAAGAAGCTCCCACCACGTTCAGAGCATCAAATCCCCGAGAGGAGATCTGTTATTTAAAGCAGAAGAGATTGCTGAGCAGTTTAAGCTTTTTTAGGAGTCATTGTACAATCTACCTGCCTCTAAGCTCCCAGACCCCTCCCAGGGGAGAGAGGCCAATATAAACTTATTTCTGGATTCTCTCCAACTCCCTCCTTCCCTTCCTACTTCCCATATTCAACCTCTCAATGCTCAACCATTCTATCTCTGCTGATATGACTAGAGCCACCATTACTATCATCCCCAAGGAGGGCAAAGACCCTTCATCATGCTCCAGCTACCGCCCGATCTCACTGCTTAATGTAGACCTCAAATTAATAGCCAAGATGCTGGCCACTAGATTACAGGGCCTTTTACCTAGTGTAATCCACCCTGATCAGGTAGGATTTGTAAGGGGACGTGAAGGAAAGGACAATACTACAAAGGTCTTAAATGCCCTATTTTATGCTTCTTATAAATCCATCCCCTTAGTCCTTGCCGAAAAAGCATTTGACAGGGTTGACTGGACTTATATAAAGTTGACTATGTCTAGGTTTGGGATTCCTGAACCCTACATTAATGCGGTGTTCTCTATGTACTCCTGCTCTTCGGCGTCCGTGTCGGTCAATGGAATCTTATCTTCCCCTTTTCCAATCAGGAACGGAACGAGCAGGGTTGCCCCCTTTCCCCCCTCCTCTTTGTCCAGGTCATGGAAACACTATTAAAAGCTCTCAGATGGGAGAATGAAATCAGAGGCCTTTCTATGGAGGGTTTTGAATTCAAGCTTGCTGCCTTTGCAGATGATTTACTGATCCTCACAACAAACCCCTGTAAATCATCCTCTCGATACTTAGCCACTTTGGCTCCCTATCCAATTTTAAAGTTAATCCATCCAAATCCCAGGTGCTTCATATTGGCCTTTCACCCCCAATTCTCTCCTCCCTCCAGAGGGATTCCCCATTTAACTGGCACACCCAACAACTGACATACAAAGCTTACCCCGTACCTGTCTGATTTATTTAAGCTAAACTACAAACCCCTGTTGCTCTCAATAGCTGGACTCATTGGACTTTCCATACCTATCCTGGTTTGGGAGAAAGAATATCCTTATGTCTTTGGTAATACCAAGACTAACTTATCTGATGCAAGTACTCCCTATTGAGATCCCCAAAACCTATTTTGTCTCTCTAAATAAGCTGATTCGCAGATACATATGGCAGGAGAAAAGTCTGCGTATCTCTTTTGATACGCTCACTAAATCGAGGGCCCAGGGAGGTATTGGTCTGCCTGACCCTGAAATTTACATGAAAGCTATCCAACTTTCCAGGGCAGTGGATTGGATTAGGAACCCCACTCATAAAGCATGGATTACCCTGGAGAATGCTTTCGTACCCACCCCCGCCCGGGCCCTTCTGCTGGCCGACAAATCACCTCCGATACCCAGCTCTATTCCCAACTCCATGATTCGCAACACAATAAAGGTTAGGAGGTGGTTCTTGGCCAGTGGTGGGGCTTTGGCGCTACCATCCCCCTCTTACATTTAAAATATATTTTAGCCCTAGCCCCTAAAGAACTAAGGGAAAGCTGTCCTATCTCCTTAAGGTCTTCCAGGCTCCCCATCTCTGATATCTTAGATCAAGACGGATGTATACTCCCTGACTCTGAACTTTACAAAAGGCTGGGTTTACCCACTCAAAACTACATGCTCATGCATTTTCTTAAGTCGGAAACACTCCTCCTCATAAAAAACACTCCCCCTCCGAGAGAGGCTAACTGGTTTGAGAGGCTGATAGGTAATTTGCTTCCCCCTGCCAAATTAATATCTACAATATATAAGTCTCTCAAGACATCTCCCTCTAGTGCTAAACCTGCTGTAGTTGGTCTTTGGGAGAGGGATTTAAAACGGACCCTGTCGACCTCTGAAATTGCAAATATTTTGATTACCCCACATAAGATTTCTAGATGTATTCGCATTCAGGAAAACAGTTACAAAATCCTGTTACACTGGTATAGGACCCCAAACAAGACTTGTCTTTATAAGCCTGGATCCCCAGATGTCTGTTGGAGATGCCATAAAGAAAAAGGTACTTACCTCCACATCTGGTGGTCTTGCGACCCAATGAAAGCCTGGTGGTCGGAAATAATTAAAATCAGCAACCAGATATGCAAGACCTCCTTTCCCTGCACCCCGGAACTAGCTTTGCTTACTCTAGGGGTAGGAGGAATGAACCCACATAAAGCCTCTCTCTTCTCCCTACTATTTGCAGAGGCCAGAATGCTCTTGCCTTCCCATTGGCTCTCTTCTGAAATCCCAAATACAGACCACTGGGTTAACAAAGTTGACCATATCTATAGATTCGAGGAAATTTCCCACTGGGAGCTAAGATCTAGACCTACTTTCCTTCAGATATGGTCACCTCATGATCCCCTTCTCCAACTCATTCCGCCTCGCCTGTGCCACAAGATTCAGGATATAATGTTTGTCCTATTCTAAATGCAAAGATTACCACTACTTTCCCGTGTCTAACTGCTGTTAAGGTTATGTCATTGACTGAACAAGCTGTATTGCCTACCCATTCCGGTCTATGCCGGTCAAGCTATATGTCTACCACTTTCACTTATATCTATGATTTTTATGGTTTTACTTGAAAGTACATATTGTATGGCTACCTTTAACTATCTGATAAAACAATAAAAATTGTTAATTATAAAAAAAATAAAAAATCTAGAGGGGACGATAAAACAATGGGACCACACAAAATTATGTACTTGATCCTTTGAATGTCCTTTTACATATTCTAGACAATCCTGTTTAATCCGTGTAAGAGTAGAGATGGCCCGAATAGTTCACCGGCGAATAGTTCCCAGCGAACATAGCCTGTTCGCGTTCGCCGTGGTGGGCGAACATATGCGATGTTCGGTCCGCCCCCTATACATCATCATTGAGTAAACTTTGACCCTGTACCTCACAGTCAGCAGACACATTCCGCCAATCAGCAGCAGACCCTCCCACCTCCTGGACAGCATCCATTTTAGATTCATTCGGAATCTGCATTCTCAGTGAGAGGAGGGACAGTGCTGCTGCTGATTCAATAGGGAAAGCGTTAGCTAGGGCAGTGTTCTGTGTCCACAGACTCATCTGCTGTAAGGACAGCACCCCAAAAAGCCCTTTTCAGGGCTGGTACATCAGTCAGCTTTTATTTTATTTTATATATTTATATATATATATATATATATTGCAGTTGCCTGCCCGTGTGTGAGAGGCTGCAGACTCAGTCACAGACAGTACTGTGTGCACACCATTCATACAGGGTGTGACAGAAAATACCTCGCAGATAAAAAAAAATTCTATTTAATCTTTTTCTGTGATATAATCACAGTTGCAATCCAGTGTGTGTCAGGCCCACACAGACTGTATTGTGGCCACTGGCTAGGCCTCCACTCATACAGTTACAGGGTGTCACTCACTCACAAATACCTAGCAGATAAAAAAAAATTATATTTAATATTTTTCTGTGATATAATCACATTTGCAAGCCCGTGTGTGTCAGGCCCACACAGACTGTATTGTGGCCACTGGCTAGTGGCTAGGCCTCCACTTATACCGTTACAGGGTGTCACTCACTCACAAATACCTCGCAGATAAAAAAAAATTCTATTTAATATTTCTCTGTGATATAATCACATTTGCAAGCCCGTGTGTGTCAGGCCCACACAGACTGTATTGTGGCCACTGGCTAGTGGCTAGGCCTCCACTCATACCGTTACAGGGTGTCACTCACTCACAAATACCTCGCAGATAAAAAAAAATTCTATTTAATCTTTTTCTGTGATATAATCACAGTTGCAAGCCAGTGTGTGTCAGGCCCACACAGACTGTACTGTGCCCACTGCCCACCACTTATATAGGGTGGCACAGTACCTTGCACGCATAGTAACACTTATCTAATAAAAAATGACAGGCAGAGGCAGGCCACGCCGCAGGGGCCGTCGTGGTCGTGGTGCTGTGATTTCCACTGGCCCTGGAATAATGCCCAGTGTTCAGAGGCCACGTACCCTGAACCCAAAAAATTCTGAGAAAATAGTTGACTGGCTTACACAGGACGCCCAATCTTCAACAGCTTCCGCTAAGAACCTTGACGCACCATCCTCCTCCAGCTCAGCTTTGGTCACCTGCTCTCTAGTTACCATTCTCCCGCCCGCCGCCACCACCACCACTACCACCACAGCCACCACAGCTGCTTCACTTGATCCCTCAGAGGAGTTATTTACACATCAGTTGGATGAAATTAGTGATGCGCAACCATTATTGCCAGAGGATGGAGATATGTCTCAGTCAGGCAGGATTACACACATGGACGTACAGTGTGATGATGATGATGATGTTGTACCTGCTGCTGCTTACTTTGCTGAGGTGTCAGATACAAGTGAAGTGGTTGATGATGACGATGTGTCCGTGGATGCCACGTGGGTGCCTGCTCGAAGAGAAGAAGAAGAGGGGGAAAGTTCAGAAGGGGAGACAGATAGAAGGAGGAGACGAGTTGGAAGCAAGGAGCTAGTGGCACAGTCAGACAGCATGTATCGGCACCCGGGGTCAGCCAGACAGCACGCCAATCAACACATGCTGTTGCCACCACCAGAATGCCGTCATTGCAAAGCTCAGCAGCGTGGCATTTTTTTTGTGTGTCTGCCTCTGACAACAGCGATGCCATTTGCAACCTGTGCCAAAAGAAACTGACCTAGGTACAACTGCTTTGCGAAGGCACATGATCGCACATCACAAACGCCTATGGGATCAACACATGATGACGAATAGAAGCAGTACACAAGCTCAAAGCCACCATCCTCCTCCTGGTCCAGCATCTTCAGCCACGTCAACCACTGCTGTCCTCCTTGCCCCCTCTCAACCACCCGCCACTCCGCCTCTCACCTTCAGCAGTTCCATCTCATCTGCCCACAGTCAGGTGTCTGTAAAGGAAATGTTTGAGCGTAGGAAGCCAATGTCACAGAGTCACCCCCTTGCCCGGCGTCTGACAGCTGGCTTGACGGAACTCTTAGCCCGCCAGCTTTTACCATACCAGCTGGTGGAGTCTGAGGCCTTCAAAAAATTTGTCGCTATTGGGACACCACAGTGGAAGGTACCTGGACAATTTTTTTTTTTTCAAAAAAGGCAATCCCAAACCTCTACTCAGTGATTGAAAAGGAAGTCATGGCATCTCTGGCATACAGTGTTGGGGCAAGGGTCCATCTGACCACTGATACCTGGTCTGCAAAGCACGGTCAGGGCAGGTATATCACCTACACTGCGCATTGGGTCAACCTGCTGACGGCTGCCAAGCATGGAATGCGTGGCTCTGCAGCGGAGTTGGTGACACCGCCACGACTTGCAGGCAGGCCTACTGCCACCTCCTCTACTCCTCCTACTCCATCCTCTTACATAACCTCCTCGGCTGAGTCCTCTTCTGCTGCGGCGTCTGGCTGCACATCAACTGAATCCCCCCAGCTCCCAGGGGCTATTCCACATCCCGGATACGACAGTGTCACGCTGTCTTGGGGTAGACTTGCCTGAAAGCAGAGAGCCACACCGGACCAGCACTCCTGTCCGCCCTGAACGCACAGGTGGATCAGTGGCTGACCCCGCACCAACTGGAGATCGGCAAAGTGGTGTGTGACAATGGAAGCAATTTGTTGGCGGCATTGAATTTGGGCAAGTTGTCATATGTGCCGTGCATGGCACATGTGTTGAATCTCATCGTACAATGCTTTATGTCTAAGTACCCAGGCTTACAGGACATCCTCAAGCAGGCCAGGAAGGTGTGTGGCCATTTAAGGCGTTCCTACACGGCCATGGCGCACTTTTCAGACATTCAGCGCCGAAACAACATGCCAGTGAGGCGCTTGATTTGCGACAGCCCGACACGTTGGAATTCAACACTCCTAATGTTCGACCGACTGCTCCAACAAGAAAAAGCCGTCAACGAGTATTTGTATGACCGGGGTGCTAGGACAGCCTCTGCGGAGCTGGGAATTTTTTTGCCACGTTACTGGACGCTCATGCGCAATGCCTGTAGGCTCATGCGTCCTTTTGAGGAGGTGACAAACCTAGTCAGTCGCACCGAAGGCACCATCAGCGACCTCATCCCATTTGTTTTCTTCCTGGAGCGTGCCCTGCGAAGAGTGCTGGATCAGGCTGTAGATGAGCGTGAAGAGGAAAAGGAAGAGTTGTGGTTACCATCACCACCAGAAACAGCCTTGTCATCATCGCTTGCCGGACCTGTGGCAACGCTGCAAGAGGAGTATGAGGAAGAGGAGTCAGAGGAGGAATGTGGCTTTGAGGAGGAGGAAGACCAACCACAGCAGGCATCCCAGGGTGCTCGTTGTTGTCACCTATCTAAGACCCGTGGTGTTGTACGTGGTTGGGGTGAAGAACAGACAGTCAATGACATCAGTGAGGACGAGGAACGGGAAATGAGTAGCTCGGCATCCAACCTTGTGCAAATGGGGTCTTTCATGCTGTCATGTCTGTTGAGGGACCCTCGTATAAAAAGGATGAAGGAGAACGACCTGTACTGGGTGGCCACGCTACTAGACCCCTGGTATAAGCAGAATGTGGCAGAAATGTTACCAAATTACCGAAAGTCAGAAAGGATGCAGCCGTTCAAAACCAAATGAAAAAATATGCTTTACACAGATTATAAGGGGGATGTCACAGCACAACGGGAATCTAACAGGGGAAGAGGTGAAAGTAATCCTCCTCCTACCACGATCACGGCGGCAAGGACAGGACGCTTTACAGATGTGTTGTTGATGGAGGACATGCGGAGCTTTTTCAGTCCTACAGATCGCCACAGCCCTTCGGGATCCAGCCTTAGAGAACGACTCGACCGACAGGTAGCAGACTACCTCGCCTTAACTGCAGATATCGACACTCTGAGGAGCGATGAACCCCTTGACTACTGGGTGTGCAGGCTTGACCTGTGGCCTGAGCTATCCAAGTTTGCGATAGAACTTCTGGCCTGCCCCGCTTCAAGTGTCCTTCAGTGCAGCAGGAGGCATTGTCACTGACAAAAGAAGTCGCCTCGGTCAAAAAAGTGTTGATTACCTCACCTTCATTAAGATGAATGAGACATGGATCCCGAAGGGACTGACAGTGGGGGATACGTTTGACTAACAAAAGGCCTTGGCCTCAAAATGGTACCCACGCTGCTGTATTTAATGTCTGCATACCGGATGACTTTCGTGAATTCTCCGCCCCCAACTAGGGTTCAAGCCGCAATGTTTTAGTCACCATTCTGCCTTGAAAACATCAATCAACAACAGTGGCTGCAACAATAACATAAATTTTCAGGCATGTGTACATGCATAATTTTTCTGGCCTCTGGTGCTGCATTGTGGCTGCAAAAACAAAACAAAAAAAGAAGGCACATACAAGTGTCAATTCACCTTCGTGATCGTTACCTTGTTGTGGTGAAGGGGCTTGCGTATCACAATGAAGCGATCATCACTTCTATGAGTGTGTTGGCAATGTTGCCACACCCCAGATGATAAGGCCGTTGCTTCATTATGATCAGACCAAAAGCGATCGGCTGGATAATTTTTCATAGAAAAAACTTTAATTTGTTTATTTATTTTTTAAGTTGTATGGGTGGGTTTTTAATACATAAAATAAAAAAATCATAATAAAGTCTCTTAATAGTTTATAAGAAATAATGCAGACAATTAAAAAAATCCCCATCAATTCCAATAGAAAGCAAGTACAAAGCTCAGAACTAAATTATTCCAGGATGTCGTAATGGTTCGTTAATTCGACAATGGTTAATCAATTCGACACACGTCCCCAAATAGGGGATGTAACAGGGATTAAACTGATAGGAATAGTACTAGTTAAGACACCACTCATATAGGGTGTCACAGCACATTGCTCCGTGCACGCGCAGTGCCCCAACTTGGGAGTAAGAGGACCGACCAAGCTGCTTTTTCCATCTCCCGGTTCCTAAAATCAATTCAGTTTGGTGTATCAGAGTTTGGTCTGTCACTGTGAAGGCAGTCGAAGGTACCCGGCCTAAATTTTTTTTCACAAAAGGCAATCCCACCCTGATATGGGACGTAACAGGGATTAAACTGATGAGAATAGTACTACAGAAAATACCACTCATATCGGGTGTGACAGTAAATTGCACAGCGCAGACGCAGTGACCGTGGCGTGGATTCAAACAAAGGGGAGGGAGCCAGCGTTTTTTTAACCATCTCCCCATTCGAAAAATCAATTTAATAAATGGACCCCAGATTGGGTACGTAACAGGGATTAAACTGATGAGAATAGTACTACAGAAAATACCACTCATATCGGGTGGTTCTGTAGTATACACTTGAATAGGAAGGAGCCGTCCCATTGAAGTGAATGGGACGGCGGAGTTGTAATTATACCTGCTCACTGCTGCTGTTGCGACAGTGAGCAGGTAAATATTAAAGGGAAGGCAGCAGAAACGTGGCCTTCTCTTCAAACAGCTAAAAAGGGGGGTATGCTGGGTGTTGGTTTTAGTTACTAAAACAAACATGAGGGGAGAGGTGACAGATTAAAGTGGTTTTCCGGAAAATAAGAAAATGAAAATACTTAAATATTATATTATAATAAATATTATATTATAATAAATGTATTCTCAAATACCTTTCATTAGTTATAATGGCTTGTTTGGTCTAGGGAGCAATGATTAGGAGAAATAAAATGGCTGCCGTCCTATTAGTACACACAAAACCTGTCCTAATCACACAGAAGGACAAGTTAATTCACAACATTGACCTAAAGAGATGCCTCATCCTCCTCTACTACTTGTAGATTTTGATCCTGAATATAGCTGATAAGATATTCAGCTGAATCTCTGTAGGAATGGAGTTCATGAGGACACATGAAGTACAGAAAGGATGGACAGGACAGACTGTGGTAATGTGGGCTGTGGTAATGGAGACTGCATACCAGTGCTGCTGCTCATTATCCACACCACCACCCTCTTCTCTGTACTTCATGTCTCCTCATGAACTCCATTCATACAGATATTTAGCTAAAGTTCTTATCATCTGTATTCAGGATCATAATCCCTGACAAGTAGAGCAGAGAAGACGATGAGGCAGGTCTTTAGCTCAGTGTTGTGAAGTAACTTGTGCTGCTATGTGATTAGGGCAGGTTTTGTGTATAATAATAGGACAGAAGTCATTTTATTTTTCCTGATGATTGCTTCCCAGACAAAACAAACCATTCTAACTAATTAAAGGTGTATTGTAAGGGTATTTTTTAAGTACTGATTGGTTCTGTCTTTTTAATTCTGTTCCCTTTTATTATTACTATTCTGTGTAATGATGTGCCTTGTAATCTAGTACCCATTCCCCATTGTGCTGATACCACATTCCTGAGTGATCTCAGAGACATGCGTGATGCACACTAGAGGAGGAGTTGATGGGAATAACTGTGGTCTGCACTATAATTTATTGGCACTCCATTGCAGACTTCATTCTAGGTAGGATGTAAGTATTGATTTGCCCTATCTCTTGTTCACCCTGGGGTGTCGTCCATGTGCTACATAGTGATGAGTAGCATAGACAATATTAAAATTTGCAATATTTTGTTAATTTTTGGCCTAATATTCGCCATAAATTCGCAAATTCGTGACCTCCAGTCATTATATTTTGATTGCGAAAAAATCGGCAATGTACTATGCGCATATTGCGTGCGCAATACAGTCGTGGCTCACTTTTGCTACATTTTTCAAGCTGCTAGAAGTTTCCCAAAACTGGAGAAAATGGTTGGCAGCAACTTTCGTGACTCCTGATCATGTAAGTAATTTTACATTACAGAACTGTGCTCCAATATATTCGCGATTGTGAAAATCGGCACTAATGATGCGCATATTTTTTGCGCAATACACGCAACTTCACATTTTATCAGGTCTGAGTAGATATTACTGATTGGTGCACTAAGTATTGTTGTGACATCACAGCACTATGTCTGTAGCATGTGAGTATGGACAGCAGAGAAATATCTCCTATCACACTACCTAACACCCTGCACTGGAACCAGTCAGCTACACTATATCTAACCTACACTGACTATCTCCAACTAACTATCTGTATTATATACGGATGTAGCAGGGTTAACACAAATGCTTTATGAGACATGTTATCTAAACTAAACGCAACTAAATGCGTTAAGCAATTGCTTTTCAATGGTTTTTGTTTCAAGATAACACGATGAGTTAAGAAATTTGAGTTAATGTAATTGTCTCAGCAATGTAAATAACTCAGCAAAGCACAGAGCACAGTAAGAACACTGCTCACTCTCTCTTACACAAGCAAAAAACAGCAGAAAATGGCTGCTGGGGAGTATATTATATAGTATGGGGTAGGCAACTTTCCTATTGGTTGCTAGGGATGTTGCTAAGCTCTGAAAAAGATATTGCAGCCTTCTCATTGGCCCACAAGCAAGAAGGGAGGTTACTGATGAAAAGAAAATCTAGAATATTCTTGATTACGAATATATAGCACTATATTCTAAATATTCGCGAATTCTCGAAGTGCCGATATTCGCAATAAAAATTTGTGATTAGTATATTCGCGTTCAACACTAGTACTACGACATGGCGACAAGAGTGCCACCCCATATTGCATGTTGCATATTTAGGCTAGTGATGTTTATTTACTTTTTATCAATATCTTTTATTTAATCACACTTAGTAAATATATTTATTCACCTAGCCTGTGTAAGTATATTCATTCTCAAATCTTTTGAATTCACATTACATTACAAAAGGTATTTGGGAATAGATTTATAATAAAGTAATATTTAAGTTAGGATCTCAGGATAGGAGATCATTATCAGATTGGCGGGGATTTGAGTCCCAGCACCCCTGCTGATCAGCTGTTTCTGAGAGCCATCGCACTCCTGTGAGCTCTGCCGACCCGGCAGCTTTCCAAACACAGCTCTGTACATTGTACAGCAGCTGTTCTTGGTATTACAGTTCAGCCCTATTCAATTCAAAGGGGCTGAGCTGCACCTAGGCCATGTGACCATTGTATGGTGATGTCACATGGCCTAGAATAAAGCTACAGCACTCATTGAGTGCCCGACCCCTTCTAACAGCTGATCGGTGGGGGTTACGGGTGTCGGACCCCCACTAATCAGATATTGATGACTTATCCTCAGGATAGGTCATCGATATTTATTAACAGTTAACCCCTTTAAAGAAACCTCATCTTCAAAAAATGATATAACATTGTTTCAACAGTACACAAACAACTTTTAACTTTAACTTCTCATAGGTCAATGTTAAAGGTGTATTCCCATCTCAGACATTGATGGCATATCACTAGAATATGCCATTAATACCAGATAAGTGCAGGTCCCACATCTTGGACCCTCTGCTATCTCCAGAATGAGGCCCCTAAAGTCAAGAAGAGAGCACCACACAAGCACAACCATCCTCCATTCACACTTGCTCATCTATTTTTGGAACTCCCACAGAAGTGAATGGAAAACATGCCTTGGATGCACGGTCCAACCTTCTTCACTTTGGGAGGCACGTTCTTGAGAATGGACCCTTAGCTATCTGACATTGATGGCATATACTAGAAAAATTTGATTTGCCATGAATACGAATTTCCTCGCGCTTCGTGGTAACAATTATTATTTTTTTCCAAAAAATGGCGGCAAGATGTGTGTATTGTTAACAAATTAGGCAACTTGATAACAAACACACTACACAGGTTTAGATACTCTTTAACCCTTTAAGGACACATGACGTATCTGTATTTTAAATAGCAGAGACCCGCGGCATATGTATGTGATCAGCCAAAAGGCTGATCGCATACATCTTACCTTTCAGATGCCGAGGTCAAATGTGACCACGGCATCTGCGCAGACCGGAACCGGAAGTCGAGCGCGTCCGGTAACAGCGTTCCCCGGCTGAGGTCGGACCTGTTACCTTGATCTAATTGACCGAAGCCTCAAGCAGGCTTCAGAGTCAATTAGATGTATATATCAATTCAGGCCACTAGGTGGCAGCTTTGTATTGATATAGTGCAAATTAAGTGTTCAATGATTGCTATTTAGCCATCACTGAATACTATGGGCAATCGAATGATTGCCAGTTATTGTCACCCAAGGTGACTTAAAAAAAGTTAAAAAAAGTATTTACAAATATAAAAAAAGTAAAAAAAAAAAGTTCAAATCACCCCACTTTCCTTAAAATAAAAATACTTAATCAATAAAAAAAATAAACATCATGGGCATCACCGGGTGCGAAAATGCCCATACTATTAAAATATAACAATATTGATGGCATACGACAAATGGCATAGCGGGGGAAAAAATAAAAACCAATTTGCCATTTTTTGTCACTTCAACTACCCAATAATTTTTAGTAAAAAGTGATCGAAAAGTCACAAACATTAAAAATTGGTATCACTGAAAAGAACAGATTATCCCGGAAAAAAATTAGCCCTCACACAGCCCTGTACACATAGCTACAAAAAAGTTATAGGGGTCAGAATATGGTTATGAAAAAAATAATTTTTAACATTTTTTTTTCTACAAAAATTCAGCGCATCCACCGCCAGTTAAAAGGGTACTAAGACCAGCGTATAAAACACCGGTCTTAATAAATGACCCCCTTAGTGTGCATTAGACTGATTCTCAACAGGCGGACTAATACAGTCAGGGCCATGAATATTGGGACACCGACACAATTCTATTATTTTTGGCTCTATACACCACCACAATGGATTTGAAATGAAACAAACAAGATGTGCTTTGACTGCAGACTGTCAGCTTTAATGTGAGGGTATTTACATCCAAATCAGGTGAACGGTGTAGGAATTAAAACAGTTTGCATATGTGCCTCCCACTTGTTAAGGAACCAAAAGTAATGGGACAATTGGCTTCTCAGCTGTTCCATGGCCAGGTGTGTGTTATTCCCTCATTATCCCAATTACAATGAGCAGATAAAAAGTCCAGAGTTAATTTTAAGTGTGCTATTTGCATTTGGAATCTGTTGCTGTCAACTCTCAAGATGAGATGCAAAGAGCTGTCACTATCAGTGAAGCAAGCCATCATTAGGCTGAAAAAAACAAAACAAACCCATCAGAGAGATAGCAAAAACATTAGGCGTGGCCAAAACAACTGTTTGGAACATTCTTAAAAAGAAGAAACGCACCGGTGAGCTCAGCAACACCAAAAGACCCGGAAGACCACGGAAAACAACTGTGGTGAATGACCGAAGAATTCTTTCCCTGGTGAAGAAAACACCCTTCATAACAGTTGGCCAGATCAAGAACACTCTCAAGGAGGTAGGTGTATGTGTGTCAAAGTCAACAATCAAGAGAAGACTTCACCAGAGTGAATACAGAGGGTTCACTACAAGATGTAAACCATTGGTGAGTCTCAAAAACAGGAAGGCCAGATTAGAGTTTGACAAACGACATCTAAAAAAGCCTTCACAGTTCTGGAACAACATCCTATGGACAGATGAGACCAAGATCAACTTGTACCAGAGTGATGGGAAGAGAAGAGTATGGAGAAGGAAAGGAACTGCTCATGATCCTAAGCATACCACCTCATTAGTGAAGCATGGTGGTGGTGGTGTCATGGCGTGGGCATGTATGGCTGCCAATGGAACTGGTTCTCTTGTATTTATTGATGATGTGACCGCTGACAAAAGCAGCAGGATAAATTCTGAAGTGTTTCGGGCAATATTATCTGCTCATATTCAGCCAAATGCTTCAGAACTCATTGGACGGCGCTTCACAGTGCAGATGGCCAATGACCCAAAGCATACTGCAAAAGCAACCAAAGAGTTTTTTAAGGGAAAGAAGTGGAATGTTATGCAATGGCCAAGTCAATCACCTGACCTGAATCCGATTGAGCATGCATTTCACTTGCTGAAGACAAATCTGAAGGGAAAATGCACCAAGAATAAGCAGGAACTGAAGACAGTTGCAGTAGAGGCCTGGCAGAGCATCACCAGGGATGAAACCCAACGTCTGGTGATGTCTATGCGTTCCAGACTTCAGGATGTAATTGACTGCAAAGCATTTGCAACCAAGTATTAAAAAGTGAAAGTTTGATTTATGAATATTATTCTTTCCCATTACTTTTGGTCCCTTAACTAGTGGGAGGCACATATGCAAACTGTTGTAATTCCTGCACCGTTCACCTGATTTGGATGTAAATACCCTCAAATTAAAGCTGACAGTCTGCAGTTAAAGCACATCTTGTTCGTTTCATTTCAAATTCATTGTGGTGGTGTATAGAGCCAAATATCTTAAAATTGTGTCCATGTCCCAATATTTATGGACCTGACTGTATATAGATGCATTTAACTAGTTTATCTGCTGCACCTTTAATAATTAATCTGTTTAGTGGGAGTTGTAGTTTTACAGCAGCTACAGGCCAGCACAGACTTAGAGTAGAGGTGCAAGTGATCCTTTACAGCCCACTGGGTAAATTTAGTTTCGGGACAGGCACACCAGCAGCTTGGTCAGGTTATGGCAATGCCACCTCCATATTGTAATCTCGGGATTTCTGCGCTAATGTCCTCCTGTGCTGCCTCATCCTCCACCTTGCCCTCAGCCTCCACTGTAGGCACAATTCAGAGTGGTCCTCCTGCATACCACCTATGCAAAGCACGGATTGTCTTGCGGTTCTGCTTCTGGTCAGCCTGGGCGAACGGATTTACATCGGGGAGGAACTGCTCCACGTCATCAACCAAGAAATCTAATCCTGGCTGTCTCCTTATCAATGAAGATCAGAACCATGGTCACCAATAATGGGAAGAACATTCTGTCTGCACTTCATCAGGGAGGGCTGACCTTTGCCCCCTTCATGGCGCATGTCTTCAATCTGGTTGTCACCCGATTCCTAAAGTCTTCCACCCAACTGCAAGACATCTTGAAAATGTCATGGAAACTGAGTATGCACTTCAGACACTATTACCGTGCAAAACTAGCCCTCTTTGAGCTGCAAAGGCAGAATGGTGTTCCCCTACATCGCCTCATATGCAAAGTTTCCACATGTTGGAACTCCACGCTCCACATGTTAGGCCGACTGTATGAGAAAACCCATGACCGATTTTTTTATGATGCAGACAGACAGGATCACAGTGTAACTTTGTCGTTAGACAGTGGCAGCTGATGCGTGAAACCTACCGTTTGCACAGGCCCTTTCCGGAGGTCACTTTATTTGTCAGTCACCCGGAGAATGGGATAAATGATCTAATTTCACTCCTTCACATCCTAGAGGGGATGCTGATAAATCTGATCGGCGAGGCAACAGAAGACGTGGCGCCTACATCTCATGGCCACCTGAGCCCTATGGAGGCTGAACTGTCTCAGGAGAAGGAGGACATAAATGCCCAGGAATTCTATACACAAGATGGTTTATCTGCCCAAGCAACAGGAGAGGAGCAGGAGGAGCTGGAGGGGGATGAGGAAGACCAGGCAGATGGCCCCGACAAACCGTGGCAGTGTGCAGTGGGGATGGAGGTAGGAAGTCTCTCCAATTCCCCTGTGCAAATAGCCAGATGCATGCTGAGTTGCTTGCATAGTGACAGCCACATTATCACTATTCAGCAGAGGAATGACTACTGGCTATCCACAATGGTAGACCCTCACTACTGGTCCAAAATGGAAGCCTTTTCTACTGAGAGAGATGAAAAACTCAACTATTATCGAGACATCCTTTGTAGTGAGTTGGTCACTGCCTACGTGCCCGCATTGGCAATGGTCACAAAGGTCTAACTGGTAGCACCCTCTGAGCTCAAGATAAACTGCAATGACTGCTGGAGGGGGGTAGGGCGGCAGGAGCAATACCAGCTCTATCAGTAGCAACTTAAGTCTTGAGTCTCTGATGAGCAGTTTTCTTCACCCGCCTACTGAAGAAACCACCAAGCAGCAGAAGGAGATGGAGCAGAACCTGAACCAGCAGGTGGCAGCATACTCAGACTATATCCTGTCACCCCAGATCCAAGATCTCCTGGATACCTGGGCAGCCAAACTTGAATTGTGGCCACAAATAACCAAGTTTGCCCTTGGCAAGCTTTCCTGCCCAGTCAGTAGTGTGGCATCAGAGCATCAGCAGAACTCGCCTTTCAACAAAAAGGGTGTCATTTACTAATAGATATACACCACGTTTTGGCGTATATCTGTCGCAGATTGCGCCACAAATGTTGATAGACTAACTTTTATAAAGATGAATCAGGCGTGGATCAACTAGAATTTCCACACACCGATTCCTGATGCAACAGACTAAATCATTCGGGCAGTAGTGATCTGACTGTAGTGTGCCGCCACACCATAAACATTGTAAAAAAGGGCCTGTTACTTCTGCCCACATACTGCTGCCACTATTCTGATCCTGTCACCCGCCTGATGCAACACGCCTGCTGCCTCTACTGCCATCTGCTACTACTGTGATTTGCCACCAAATTGTGCTGTTGCTGCCACTGCTGTTGCCCCATCCCACTCTGTTTTGTGGCCACATTTGTGACTCTTCATGCTGTTGCCACCCTCTCCACTCTGTTATAGGGACACTATGGTGACTCTTCATGCTGTGCCACCAAACCAGTCTGTTCCGGGGCAACTATTGTGACTGTTCATGCTGTTGTTACCCTCACCAGTCTTTTACTTGGACACTAATGTCCTTGTTAGGCCGTGTTGACATCACTAATGTCCGTGTTTTGCGGATCCGCGATTCTCCCCACTGTCATGGGGCCACTACTTGAATCTTAGGCCACTGCACAGTTAAGTCCACGCAGATAAATTAGAGCTGACGTTAACATTGACCTGTAAGGCTGAGTTCACACTTCTGTTATTTGGTCAGTTATTTCCATCACTTATTGTGAGACAAATTCAGGAGCCAAGCCTACTCTTGGATTAGGTATCATGAATAGATCTGCACCTGTTCTGTAGTTTTTATCCACACCTGCATAGGGCTGAAAATAACTGATGAGAATAACTAAGGTTTTATGCACACGCCCGTTGTTTTGGTCCGCATCCAAGCCGCAGTTTTGGCAGCTCGGATGCGGACCCATTCACTTCAATGGGGCTGCAAAAGAGGCGGACAGCACTCCGTGTGCTGTTCACATCCGTTGCTCCTTTCCGTGGCCCCTCAAATTTTTTTTAACATATCCTATTCTTGTCCGCGCTTTGCGGACAAGAATAGGCAGTTACATTAAAGACTGTCCGTGCTGTTCCGCAAATTGCAGAACGCGCAAAGACGCCATCCGTGTTTTGCGGATCCGCAATTTGCGGATCGCAAAACACACCAAGGCCGTGTGCATGTAGCCTAAATAAGTAAAGTGTAAACTAAGCCTAATAGTGATGCACAGTCATTCTACAACTAACAGAAGGAATTTAAACACGTGTTTGCATTGCCACAACATGGATTAAAATAATCTTTTTTTCTCCACTACTTTATTGGCGCTGCCTCCATGTCCTTATTTTGTTCCAATAAGGAGTCATTGGGATACCTGCAGGGTTGCGCAGCTTTTTTTTTTTTTGCTTTACTGTAGGATGCTGTATGCTTTTTTTTTGTTTAGCTAGGCATTAGCTAGAAATGTTGGTGGCCTGTATGATTATTTGCATGTCCATATATGTGACCTGCCTGTCATTCTGACGTACAGTAACTGTTTCGCTACCAGAAAGGACTAGCTATGCATGTTGCTACACTGCACAGTGATGTAACCCAGGATACATTCTCCCTGACGTTTAACTGCAGGCCAGGATAGACCTGATTTAACGTTAATTCGTAACAAAGCACATTTTTTAGAAATATTTGTCAAAACGACCAAATCGAAATTTTTTAAAACTTCGCTAATCTCTAGTTATAGCCCTTTAACTTCACAGACCACCAATGTTTCAATTTGTCTTACAAACATTCCCTTTTGCCACCTTTTACCAATATAGCATCACTTCATAGCATTGACAATGGAATGTCCTCTTAGGATGCTTACACGGTGTTTAATCAGTGATTTCCATCACTTCAGGCATAAATGTTTTTACGTAACTGCATTTTATAATGAAATTATTTTCCTGGATAATCTTTTGTAGGTCTTAGTCCACATTCACATAACTGCTATGATTGTGGTGACATTATAATGGGAGTGGAACATTTTCTAAATAAGTAATGTCTTTTGTCCATTGTTTTACCTCATAAGATGCGGACAATGCGTACGTTTTGTAATTCCACCAAATTAATACATGCTGTTCTTTCAGTGTTAGAAAAGCTTCTCCCAAACTCACCACTTTTTGTTCTCATTGAATACAGGGCTTCATTCAATGAGCTTCATTTATGGTAGACTTTTTATATTGAGGTACTCTGCATGTGTGTAGGTCAAAGGACATGGGTGGAGAGGGAACTTAAGGTGGCCCTAGAAAAAAACTTAAAGTCTATGCACACCTTCGGGGGCCATTTTTTTTTTTTTTAACAATTTCATTATACTCATTTTGGGCTAAAAATAATTATTTCAATGAGCTTTATTAAAAATATTCAGCCATTCTGTCACAAAAGGTTAACTGTTTGTCTAACTGTGTGAATCCTACTTTAACTTTATGCTGGTCATCTAATGATCCTTATCTCTAAATTACTAAATGGTCATAAAAATTTATTTAAGCCACATTCTTATCAGTCAAGACAAGAATTGAGCTATAATGAGTGTTTATAAGGTCAGAGATCAGAGCTTGGGAGCAGTCAGCTGGGCTGCCTGACGGAACAGAGTGAAAACAGAAAGAATGCTACTAGAGAATCTCAAGGCTGTACAGAGAAAAGGGCTCAAAATGTTATTAAAGACCAATTTAAAAAAAAAAAATTCCCTCAAAATACGAACAATACAATAATAATAAAAAATTGTGCCCAAAGGTGTACATAGCCATTAAAGTAGCCCTATGTTGTATGTGGGTGAAAACTGACAGAAGATGGGGCAACAGAAGTTGGTAGGGCCTGCTATACTGCAGTGCAGCACAAAACACTGCTTTAGCAGACGCAAATACCACATTGCAGCACAAAATACTGCCACCTTCACCATAGTACTCAACTGTATGACCATCCTGAGGATGGTGGTATAGTTGTGTTCAGGAGGGCACCTGCAGCTGTTGGCCATGTGCATAAGCACCTGATGCTCCTAGCATTAATTAATGCTGATAGCATCAGATCATTATGTACCTTGCCGGTGGGCGTGAAGAGAAATTCCCTTGTAGGGTCTTTGGCCAGTCCGCCCCTGATGGCTAGTCTTGATATTTTCTCCAATGTCACTGGAATAGTATGTATCATTACAGTAAACCATTTTTAAAAACTGGACTCTAATATGTGGTGCCCTCTTCACACTAGCCTTAATTGTGCTGATCAGCAGGGGTCTTGGCGCTGGCATTCTGGTCTATCCCAACCCCTTGAAGCATGCATAATTAGTTTGTACATGGTCTTTAAATGCTATGGACATATTTGAGGCATTTGTTCATTATTGCATTCTACATATTTTGGGCTAAAAAATGTTTCATTCTGTTTCCTTGAATCCACCATGATGGCTACACATGAGATTGACCCCTTGACCTCTATAGGGGCAGGAACACAGAGAGTTTAAAAGGCCACCACCCACTCTCACCCTCAGTGTTTGTAAATTACCAAAGTGGGTGCAAACGTATATTATATTTCTTATATATTTTATATATATATCTTTTTTTTTTGTATTTCTTCATACCCAATATCTGATCAACTAAAGAGGGAATATCCGAGCCGTCAGGGTGGATTCAAGGAAACAGAATTACCAGTAAGTCTAATTACGGTTTACCATTTCATCCACCATGACGGCTACACGTGAGAACTACCAGATTACTTAGTGGGGGGGGGGGGGGGGGGGGCAACAGCTTGCAGAATTTTCTGGCCAAAGGTCAGATCTGTAGAAGCCGAGACATCTATACGATCGTGCTTAATGAATGTATTTATACTTGACCAGGTAGCAGCTCTACAGATCCTATCAAGGGAAATGCCAGCTTTTCCCGCCCAAGAAGACGCCATTGCCCTAGTGGAATGGGCTCTAAAGTTAGTGGGACTAGTAAGACCCACCATTGAGTAACAGCAGGATATTGTGGTTGTAATCCAATGACCAATGGAGGCCCTGGAAGCTTTTTTCCCCTTATTTTGACCTGCGAACTGAATAAGGAGGTTGTCGTCCTTCCTAAATTCTTTAGTAGCTGTCAGCAGGGGCGTAGCTATAGGGGGTGCAAAGGTAGCAGTCACTACCGGGCCTAGGAGCCTGAGGGGCCCAAAGACCCTTGTGCCACATAAGACACTGGCATTATAGAAAGTGCATGCTGGTCAATTTACACCTCTGGCTGGAGGGAAGGGGTTAGGTCAAGAATTTGGCATGAGGGGGTGCCCTTTCAATGTTTGCCTCAGGCAGCAGGAAGGCTACGTGCTCCCCTGCCCCTTTCCAACAAGCACTGAGGGAAGGGGGGCCCAAGCTGAACTCTTGCACTAGGGCTCATGAGCTTTTAGCTACGCCCCTGGCTGTCAGGTACTGGATAACTGTATCTCTTACATCCAGGAGCTGGAACTGTACTTCAGAGGAATTTTGTGGGTCTGTAGAAAAAGAAGGTAGTATAATTTCCTGATCTCTATGGAAATTTGAGACCACTTTAGGAAGGAAACCCATCTCTAATCTCAGTACTATTCTGTCCGGAAAAATTGAAAGGTAGGGTTCTCGGCAGCAGAGAGCCTAAATTTCTCCCAGGCGTCTAGCTGATGTTATAAGTATTGAAAAATTAATGAGCAGCACACAAATCAAAAGGCGGTGCAATTCCTTGAAACGGACCACGGACTTGATCCAGCTAAATGCACGTAAGGAAAGGCCAAGGCAGCACACAGATATCCGTGAAAAAAAGGGGTATTTTATTCACCCATGTGTAGACAGCAACGTTTCAGCTCACTCAATGGCTTGACAAAGGCTCCATTGAGTGAGCTGAAACGTTGCTGTCTACACATGGGTGAATAAAATACCCCTTTTTTTCACGGATATCTATGTGCTGCCTTGGCCTTTCCTTACGTGCATTTAGCTGATGTTATAGCTATTAAAAATGCTGCTTTAAATGAAAGGTGTTTAATTGAAATGTCTGATATAGGAGTAAACGGAGATTTCATTAGTCACCTCAAGACCAAGTTTAAATCCCACTGGGGAACCCTTGGGGTTAGGGATGGTCTTAGTCTGGAGGCAGCTCTTATAAATCTTTTTATCCATCTATAGTAGGCTAAGTCCATGTCATAGAAAGCCCCCAAGGCAGAGATCTGGATCTTTAGCGTGCTGGGTCTAAGGCCCATATCCAACTCCCTCTGGAGAAAATCTAAAATTTTCGGGATACATGGGGGTGACCTATTCGGGGAGACTTCCCCTAGCCAACTACAGTATCTGTTCCAGATTTTGAGATACAGTATATAGCTGAGGTGACTTTCTTTCTGCTAGATTTCAAGGTATTAATGACTTCTTCCGAAAGCCCCCTACTTTTTAAGATTTCGCTTTCAGGATCCAGGCTGATCTTGATGAAGGATTGGGTGCTGCGATATATTGGGCAGACTAGATGGGCCAAATGGTTCTTATCTGCCGACACATTCTATGTTTCTATGTTAATGTCCCTCTGAAATGGTATTTTCCACGGTTCTTCCACAGCCATTTCCTTTAAGATGGAGAACCATCTTCTCTTGGGCCAGTAGGGGACCACTTGTATCACTGTTACTGGGTCTGTTAATATCTTCTGCAAAACCTGAGGGATTAGGGCCCAGGGAGGAAAGGTGTATGTGAGGTTCCAAGTCCACCTTACTGAGAAAGCGTTGACAGCCCATGGTTCTTCTCTTGGATTTAAGGAACAAAACCACCTTACTTTCGCATTTGTTTTTGAAGCAAATAGGTCTATTTGAGGTACTCCCCATCGTTTTGAAATATTCAGAAAATTTTCTTGGCTTAGAGACCACTCCCCTGGGACTAACATTTTTCTGCTGAGATAATCGGATTCTATGTTTTTTGAACCTTTGAGATGGATTGCTGTAATTGAAAGGACATACTTTTCTGCCCAGAAGAATATTTTTTCTGCCAGTCCCCTCAAGCTTGGAGATCTTGTGCTTCCCTGTTGTTTTAGATAGGCCACAGTTGTTGTATAGTCGGAAAATATTTTCAGATGCTTTTTGAATAACATGTCTTGAGATACTTTCAGGGTTTCCCAGACCGCTCGCAGTTCTCTGTAATTTGATGATCTGCTCTTTACTTCTAGGTGTCAAGAAAAAAATAAAAATGGAGACAGCACGTCCAAAAGGTGGAATTTATTCCAGATATTTTCGCTGCTCTTTACTTCGTCTGACCACCTGCCCTGCCAGCTTGATGAGGCCACTTTTGCCCCCCATCCGATTCCGCTTGTGTCTGTCATAATTTGAATTTCTGGAACTGTTAGCCAGGCTACACCCTTTGACAGATTTTCCCTTCTCTTCCACCAGTTCAAATCTGACGTGGTAAGGAACGTTTATCTTTTTGTCTAGGGAGGACTGTTTTCTGTCCCATTTCCGTAGAATCCAGGTTTGTGTTAACCTAGTGTGAGCCTGACACCATGCAACTGCAGTAATGCATGATGTCATCATTCCCAGGATGCTCATGGCTCCTCTGATAGAACACTGTCTCTGAAACTGGAAAATCCTTATTCTCTCCCTGAAAGATTCCAACTTTTCTTGTGGGAGAGATGAAGTCTCGGTAATTGAATCTAGCATTACCCCTAAGAACTTTATTTTTGTTGCTGGTACTAGGCAAGATTTTTTCACGTTTACCAACCAGCCCAATTCTGAGATTTTCTGTATCATGTAGTTGGTCTGTCTGGACGTTTCCAGCTCTGAGTTTCCTACTATGAGCAAGTCGTCTAAATAGGGAAAAAAATTTAAGACCTCTATTCTGAGAGGGGAAATCGTTTCTATTATCAGCTTTGTGAACACCCTTGGGGCGGAAGATATGCCGTATGGTAGGGCAGTGAACTGGAAATGATTGACTATGCCGCCTTGGTCTTTCAGTGTGAATCTGAGGTATCTTTGTGACTTTTGATGGATGGGAACATGGTAATAAGCATCTTTTAGATCGATGGATGTCATATATGCTCCTTTTTTGACCAGAGGAATTATTGATGAAATTGACTCCATTTTGAATTGTCTGTAGGTTATAGATTTGTTTAACCCCTTTAGGTTTCTAATAGTTTGGGATGATCTGTCAGGTTTTTGGACTAAAAATAACTTTGAATAGAAGCCCCTTCCCCTTTCTGGTTCGGGAACTTTTAACACCACGCCTGATTTTTTTCAAGGCTAGGACTCCCTGCCAAATTTATTTTCGTCTTCCATGATTTCCCCCTCAGACAATATATCATCCTCTATATTTTGTCTAGAGGGGGAAGCGGAGGAGGATGGAACCGACATTCTGGATTTTTTGGCCGGAGGCATAGGAGGGACAGACTTGAGGGAAGCCAAGGAGGATCTTACTTCACTTTGAATCATGGATTTAACTTCCATTAGGATAGATGGTTGCTCTTCCTTTACAAGCTCATTAATGCAAGACTGACAGAGCTTCTTTTTGTGACCTTCAGGTAGTCTTTTTGCACTAGTTGCGCATCTTGTGTATTTAGATTTAACTTTGGGCTCTTTCACTCCCTATAAAGAGCGGAGCAACCAAGTATCAGATATTTTAAAACACTTAAAATATGTAAGATCACAGATATTTTCCCCACAGGGGAACTCCCATTAGGAGTAGCCGAGGGCGGTTCTGCGATATCCATCTGGCTTGCAGGGGCATCATGAGCTGACATCTCACCGGAGCAGGAAACACAGTGGAGGCAGAGGCAGGTTTTGAATTCACCGCCTCTTTTTCACCCAGCGTGGCATCTGACGTCACAGGTGTGCGCGCGCGCTCTCCACAGTGAACCTAGACTACGTCCCCTCCGGCAATGCTGGGAACAGAGCGTAGACTGCGGCACGTAGGAGAGACGGCATGCAGTGTGCTCTTTCTTTACCGGTCTGCTTCCTCACAGAAGGGAGGGGAGACCCCGTGGTATGGAGTTAAAGCAGGCCCCCACTGCTCAGGGACGAGAATCTACTCCTGTATATATCCTCTGGCCAGCTTTAGTAGAAACCGCAGGAGGGCAGAGGGGAAGAGGAGAAAAAGGTAACCTCTCTTCTTAAAGGTATCTATAAAGAAAATAAAAATGGTATAGAAAAAACTCTGTGAGGTGCTCCATAGGGACAGGAAACACTGAGGGTGAGAGTGGGTGGTGGCCTTTTAAACTCTCTGTGTTTCTGCCCCTATAGAGGTCAAGGGGTCAATCTCATGTGTAGCCGTCATGTTGGATGAAATGGAAAAATTGCATATTTATATACCCCAGAGAAGAGAAAACAGGATTTTTTAAACATTTTCTAATAAGATATTCAATTTTTTTCAAATGATGGTTCCCTGGAACCTTGGGCTTTGTTGGACCTTGGTCAAAGGTTTCTTAAAACACAACAGTAGGAAGACTTTCCAGTCTGCTTTTCAACCTGCTAAAGATCCTTTGCAAAACACTCAAAACACCTCAACCAGACTACAGTATGTCCAAATTCCTGAAAGAATAAATCAGCACTATGGTAAATTGATGTCGAAGACCTGCCAAAGTCTCTTCTTCCCACCAACTTTTTCTTTTACAGAGCTGTTGCTTTATTCTGGAGAAAACATTATTTTAATCTATATAAAATGAGCAGTTAAAGTAAAATTGTGATGCTGACCATTTTTATGGAATCTGATTGGTTGCTATGGGCAACTAAGCCAGTTCTACTTTACATCAGTTTAATAAATGACCCCATATGTTTTCAAATTTATTGAAAATAAAAAAACTAAAATCTTGCACTGACATGTAAGTATTTGTACCCTTTACCTAGTACTTGTCAGTCATTTCAGGCTCCCGTCTTCTTAGGTATGATGGCACAAGGTTTGCACACCTGGATTTGGGGATTTTCTGCCAGTCTTCTGTGTAGATTGCCTCAAGTTCTGTCAGGTTGTATAGGGACCCTTAGTGGACAGCCATTTTCATGTCTGTGCAGAGATGTTTCATTGGCTTCAAGTTAAGGCTTTGGCTGGGCCACCCAACACAGAGTTGTTCCTAAGCCACTCCTGTGTTGTCTTGGCTGTGTGCTTAGGGTCATTGTTAGGCTTGAGCGAATCGAGCTTCGGATCATAGATCTGACGTCAATTCGTTAAAATAAACTTCAGTGTCAATGCTGTTTTTCGTACAGCATTAAAATGTATTTCCTCCATGAATCCAAAGTTCGTCTCACCTGAAGTCACGTGAGACTTCAGTGAATTACTATGTTATTTATATCTACGTTTTAAAAAAACATTGTAAAATAGGAATCTGAAGTGGGCTTTGGTACCGAGGTACCACTTCAGATTCCTATTTTAAAAAGTTTTTAAATACACAGATAGGAATACTGTAGTAATTCACCAAAGTCTCAAGCAATTTCAGGCAAGACGAAGTTTGGCTACATGGAAACAGCATTAACACCAAAGTTTTTGAACAAATCGACTTTGAATCTAACATCCATTGAATGTTTTGGCTGGTTTCTTTAACTCTCTCCATGCTTGCTGAGTGGGCATTCTGCTCCTTGTCTGATGTGTGCTTTGAGACAACCATATTTCTGTCTTCCTAATATTGTTTCACTGAAGCAGAGAGACTGCAGTGACACCCCCTTCCTCCCCTTTTCCCTATCTAGTATTTACTGTTTCTCAAAGGGTTATTTGGGATTTTAATAGTGATAACTTATCCTCGGGATAGGTCATCAATATCAGTTCAGTAAGGATCTGACTCCTGGTACTCCTCAGATTTTTGAAGAGGCCATGGTACGCCTGTGAGCACTGAGGCCTCCTCACAGCATATCAATCACATCCCAGTACATTGAATAATGGCTGTACTTGGAATTGCAGTTCAGACTGAGCTGCTTCTAGGCCATGTGATTGATGAACGTGGCGTCACTGACCTAGAATGACGCCGTGGCCTCTTTAAACAGCTGGTGGGGACAACCCCTTCAATGAGCTCCAAGATGAAGAACATGCATGGGTGTAACAAGTAACCATGGGGCTCCATAGTAAAACTTGGTATGGAACTTTACGATAATAATTTCCAAGTTCATAAAGCTCATGATTGGTCTACCTACAGCACAGGGATTATATACACAGTGATGTCACATTACAAGGATAATGCACACTGATGTCACAGTCAAGGGCATTGCTAGGGTCTCAAAAGATCCAGGGCCCAAGCCCCAATGCATATGGCTCAATTCTCTAGCACTAAAGACATATTTTACTTGCTACATGGACACTACCAAACATACAGGACTATACAGCACCACATAACTATTACATCCAATGTCTCACAGGTGACTTCTCCTTTGATGTAGACGTTTCTCTTTTCTTTGTCTTGTCTCTGCAAAGTTTGACACACAGACATTCCTCACTTTTCTATCATTATCCTCCTGACCGAGATACCACAACAATATCATCCTGCTGATGCCCCCCAATACTTTGCCCGCTGTGCTCCCCAATGCCTCCAAAATACTATACTGCAAAAATTATACTGTCATGTAGATACTTCTCCTATAGTAATATAAAAGTCCCACTAATCAAAATAATTCTCTCCTAGAGTGCTCTAATTAGTTACAGTGTCCCCAATGATGATAATACTCACCAAGAGCATCCCTATAGAGCTCCCAGTAGTATTAAATCCCCTTGATAGTGCCATTGTAGTTATAATGTCCCCTATAATGACTCCACTAGTCATAATGCCCCCTATAGTGCCTCCAAGTGTCCCCTATATTGCCCCCAGTAGTTAAAATGCTCCTATAGTGCCCCCAGTAGTGTCTCCAGTCCTTACAGTGCCCCCAGATCTCATTGTGTTCCCCTGTAGTGCCCACACTTCTTACACTGCCCCTATAGTGCCTTCAGAACTTTTAGTGCCCTAAACCTTATAGTACACCCTGTGGTGCCCCAGTCTGTAACCTGTCCCCTATAGTGACCCCAGACCTTATAGTGCCCCCTGTAGTGAACACAGTCCTTAAACTGCCCCCTTGTACTTCCCACAGTCTTTATAGCATTCCCATATAGCTCCCATAGTCCTTATAGTCCCCCTGTAGTGTCCCCAGCCTTTATAGTGCCCCCTTTTAGTGCCAACAGTTCTTATAGTGGACCCTTGTAGTGCCCACAGTCCATATAGTGCCCCCTGTAGTGTCCACAGTCCTTATAGTTCACTCTGTACTCTCCCCACTCTTTATAGAGCCCCCTAACTCCTTAAATTGCCTGCCTGTAGTGCCCCCAGACCTTAATATGGCCCCCAAACCTTTTAATGCCCCTCATGCTGCCCAACAGACAAAGAGAAAAAAAAAAGGATAACTGATTTCCGACCACTGTCAGTGAAGCAGCAATGAGTTCCCAGCATCTAGACACATGTGCTCAATTATGTAATTGTGCTGCCTAAGTGTGCCGTACTGCTTCTGTGGCTTATGAGAGAGAGCAGCGGGGCAGGGAGCAGTCTGCTCCCGTGTCCAGCCGCAGTGATTCAATTATTTTGCCGCCCTGAGGACGGGGATACAGTTATATATGTCTGACTGACAGTACATCCGGGGCCCAGGCCCCAAATGTTTTAACCTAGCAACTCCCCTGGTCACAGTACAGGGATAATGTACAAAATTATATCACAGTACAGGAATAAGGTACACAGTGATGTCACAGTACAAGAATAGTGCGCACAATGATGTAATAATGGAAGGGTAATGCACACAATGATGTCACAATACAGGTATAATATACAAAATGATGTCACAGTACAAAGATAGTGCACACAATGATAAAATAATGACAGCATAATGTGCACAGTGATATCACAGTACAGGAATAGTGCATGTAGTGATGTCACATAACAGAGTTTCCTCACAGCACAGTAAAAAAAACAAAAAAACAATGATGTCACATGTCAAAATAATGTATATATGATACACAATACAGGATTGTGATGTCACAACACAGGAATAATGTAAAAAGTGATGTCGTAGAGAAGGGATAATAAACACCACTGGAGTAACCATAGGGTTCTATACTAGTAAAACTTAGGGGATCATTTATTAACCTGAAATACGCCTATATTAGGCATATTTCAGTAGCAGACAGTTAGTTGCGCCGCAATCTGTGACTTTTCCCCGCTCACGCCAGGTCTAAAAAAAGTGGGCGTGGCGTGAGCAGGGAAGAGGACAGGCTTGTAGGCCCGTCTTATTCTTCATTTTCTACGCCTGTTTTAGGCTTAGAAAATGGTCTAAATGTAAGCCAGCTGGCTTACATCTAGAAGCAGCGCTTATGTAGAGGCGAGTGCCTATATTTAACTCTGGCGATCCACCACCAGAGCAGGGGCTTTATTAAGACCGGCGTCTAAAACGGCGGTCTTAATAAATGACTCCCTTAGATTCCCATATAATTTTTCATGCTATGTTACTTACAATTCATTACTAACAGGGCCACATGTCTGAGTGGGTATGAGCCCCCTTAGTTGTAGGGCCCCATAGCAGCTGCTATGCCTGCAATCCTGGTAGTTACACCAATGGGAACATTAAGTTGTCTCACCTCAGACATTGGGGGCATATCGCTAGCATACTATTTTCTACTTAGAACGAAGACCGCACATGTGCGGTCGCCCTCCATTCATTTCCACGGAAACACCGAATGGCCTAGCGCTGCCTCGGCTATTTTCTGCACTCCCATAGAAATTTATTTTTTAAAGGTAGGTGCGGCACCCAGGGGAGAGCTGGCAGCCTTAGTCCTAGGGGACAAATCCAGTCAAGTAGCCCATTTTTATTTTGCAGACTTTTATTTTCTTTTATAAAAAAAAAATAACGCCATATCAGCATGGCTTCGTGAGGGATCGGTCATGCCAACCTAATTTAATCAGTTTCTATGAAGGAGGTAAGTTCTAAACTTGACAGCGGCGAATCAATGGATGTCGTATATCTGGACTTCTCCAAAGCATTTGACACTGTACCACATAAAAGGTTAGTATATAAAATGAAAATGCTCGGACTGGGAGAAAACGTCTGTATGTGGGTAAGTAACTGGATCAATGATAGAAAACAGAGGGTGGTTATTAACGGTACACACTCAGATTGGGTCACTGTCACTAGTGGAGTACCCCAGGGGTCAGTATTGGGCCCTATTCTCTTCAATATATTTATTAATGATCTTGTAGAAGGCTTGCATAGTAAAGTGTCAATTTTCGCATATGACACTAAACTGTGTAAAGTAATTAACACTGAAGAGGACAGTATACTACTACAGAGGGATCTGGATAGATTGGAGGCTTGGGCAGATAAGTGGCAGATGAGGTTTAACACTGACAAATGTAAAGTTATGCACATGGGAAGGAATAATGCAAGTCACTCGTACATACTAAATGGTAAAACACTCGGTAACACTGACATGGAAAAGGATCTAGGAATTTTAATAAACAGCAAACTAAGCTGCAAAAACCAGTGTCAGGCAGCTGCTGCCAAGGCCAATAAGATAATGGGTTGCATCAGAAGGGGCATAGATGCCAGTGATAAGAACATAGTCCTACCACTTTAAAAATCGCTAGTCAGACCACACATGGAGTACTGTGTACAGTTCTGGGCTCCTGTAAACAAGGCAGACATAGCAGAGCTGGAGAGGGTCCAGAGGAGGGCAACTAAAGTAATAACTGGAATGGGGCAACTACAGTACCCTGAAAGATTAACAAAATTAGGGTTATTCACTTTAGAAAAAAGACGACTGAGGGGAGATCTAATTAATATGTATAAATATATCAGGGGTCAGTACAGAGATCTATCCCATCATCTATTTATCCCCAGGACTGTGACTGTGACGAGGGGACATCCTCTGCGTTTGGAGGAAAGAAGGTTTGTACACAAACATAGAAAAGTATTCTTTACGGTAAGAGCAGTGAGACTATGGAACTCTCTGCCTGAGGAGGTGGCGATGGTGAGTACAATAAAGGAATTCAAGAGGGGCCTGGATGTATTTCTGGAGAGTAATAATATTACAGGCTATGGCTACTAGAGAGGGGTCGTTGATCCAGGGAGTTATTCTGATTGCCTGATTGGAGTCGGGAAGGAATTTTTTATTCCCCTAAAGTGGGGAAAATTGGCTTCTACCTCACAGGTTTTTTTTTTTTGCCTTCCTCTGGATCAACTTGCAGGATAACAGGCCGAACTGGATGGACAAATGTCTTTTTTCGGCCTTATGTACTAAGGTACTATGTTATACAGGAACACATTGCATTTACTGCCCCCCAATGTGGCACATGTAGCGCGCTGCGCCAATTCTTTTGCCAGCCCATTTTTCAAAGCCCCCTTCATATTTAAAAATGCGGCATGCGTAGCGTGCTGCGCTGATTCTTTTGCCTGGCCATTTCTAAAAGCCCTGTAGGAATGGAAAAATGCGCCGCGCATAGTGCTCCGCGCACATTTTTTAGCCCCGCACATTGTAAAAAGCCCCTCCTACATATAATAGGCCACTCCCAACAAACACTGTACAGCTGCAATTCTATTGTTAAGGCCTGTCTCTACACATCATACGGAGAGAGGGGGGCCTGTCCTTGCTGCACTGCCTGCTTCACATTATACAATAAACAACAGCAGACTACAGCCAGGAAGCTACTCCGCTCTCCTCCCTCCCCAGATCCTGCTCAAGGCCTGTGGTTCCCCCCACCATCTGCCACCCACCCGTGGCCTGCTGCCCCCTTTGGCCATCCTCACCCAGCTCTGAATCATCCTTCTGCAAATGGCAGGGGGAGGAGCCAGAGCATCTCCTCTCCTACATAGCACCTCATACCTCTTGCATCCAGTGATGTCACCTTTGTTGTAGACGTTCTCTTTCTTTATCTTCTCCATTCAGACCAGACCGCCATGATGATTTTTTAGCCATCTCCCGTCTCTGCAGAGATTGACAAACAGACATTAGTCTCCCACATTTCCATAATCTTCACATCTTCTGAACACCCTTTCCTGCCACCCCCAAAACTATACTGCAGAAATAGTCCCCCTGGAAATACTACTACCACACAGATAGTGCCCCCTTCAAAAATTATTGGCACACAGTGCTCTAAAAAATAACTGCCCCCAGACACTAATAGTATAAAGATAATGTCCCACAAAAATAATTGTGCTAAGCTGATACTGTGCCCGGGTGCCACCCAAAGTAACAGTGCTCCCCAAAATCCCACCAATAGAAATAATTCTCTGCCAGAGCACACTTAGTAGTAATAATGCCCCAATAGTGCCCATACTAGTAATCATGTTCCTCATAGCCCCCCAGTAGTAGTAAAGCTCCCCATAATACCCCCAAGTAGTACTAATTCTCCCTATAATATGACAGTACATAAAATACCACTGCTTAGTGCCCGCAGTTGAGCTAATGTCCCCATAATGTATACCAGTATAAAATACCTCTATATAGTGCCCCAGTAAATGCCCTCATAGTGCTCCTCTCCCCCTTCTCCATAGTGTCCCCCATAATATGCCAGTAAAAAAAAATGCCCCTTCTTAGTGCCCCCAGCAGATGCTCCTATAGTGCTCATCTCCCCCATAATGTGCCAGTAAAAAATGCCCCTTCTTAGTGCCACCAGTTGCCCCAATAGTGCTCAACTCCCCCATAGTGCCCCCAAATAATGCCCCATAGTGCCACTCTCCCCCATAGTACCTCCCATAATGTGCCAATAAAAAATGCCCCCTTAGTGCCACTAGATGCCATAGTGCCCCCCATAATGTGCCAATAAAAAGGCCCCTTTAGAGCCCCCACTTCCCCATAGTGCCCCCAAATAATGCCCCTATAGTGCCAACAGATGCCCCATAGTGCTGCTCTCCCCTATAGTGCCCCCCATAGTGTGCCAATAAACAAAAAAGCCCCTTTAGAGCCCCCAGATGCCCCCATAGTGCTCCTCTCCCCCATGGTGCCCCTCCATAATGTGCCAGTAAGAAATGCCCCCATAGTGCCCCCCCCCCCCCAAAATGACCAAGAAATAAATGCCCACAGAGTGCCACCCCCAAAAAAATGGGTCTGTAAGAAATGCCAGATGCCCCCATAGTGCCAGCTCCTCCCGCAAAGAAAAAACAAACAAAACACTAATACTTACCTCCATCAGCAGCGATGCGATGCAGGCCTCTTCGGGCCTGTGTCCCTGCTGTGTGCTGCCAGGCTCAGGCGGCGCAATGATAATGACGTCATTGCGCCGCCTGAGCCGGCCTCTGATAGGCCACAGGCATTAGTGCCTGCGGCCTATCAGAAGAACAGGGGAGGGAGACGCCTCTCCCTCCACTGCCCCGCCGCAGCACAGCCATCTGTATCGCTGTCCTGAAGACGGCGATACAGATGAATATGGAGATGAGCGCTTCCTCATCTCCTACTGCCCCCCCACCGCCGCCGGCAACTAGAACCAGGGCCGCGCCGCCTGTGGTGATCGGCGGTGCGGCCCTGAGAAATGGAAAAAAATATATAATAAAAGACGTTTTTAACATGCTTTAGGGCGGCCTGGGGGGCAATTGCCTCCCTGCCCCCGTCCCAGCCCACCCCTGGCGGCACCTATCAGACATTGGGGGTATATCCTAGCGATATTCCCCAATGTCTGAGATGAGACAACCAGTTTAAAGCCTCATTCACACATCCGTGTTCGTGCTCAAATCCGTGAGCAGATGGTCAGTGATGTATCCATGAAGCTGTCTGTGAAGGATCCATGTTGGGTCCGTGTGTCCGTTTTTGGTTTCCGTGTTGCATCCGTGTTTCAAAGCATAATTTTCAAAGCATCTCTTCTTAACGATCCGTGAAACACGGATGCAACACAGATGGCATCCGTGGTTTTTATGGACCCATAGACTATAATGGACGTGATGGATCCGTGAACATGGACTAAATAGAGCATGCATCCGTGCTAAAAACACTGACCCACGGACAGTGCTAAAAGACTGATGTGTGAATAAACACATTAAAATGAATGGGGACGTGTGCTGTCCGTGGAGAACACATAGCACACGTCCATGGAACACTGACGTGTGAATGAGGCTTAATAGGTTGGTTTTTGCACATTTAATGCTAATCCACTACCAATATACGGTACTAGCAGCTCAAGTGAATCCATACATTTGAACCCTTGCAACATGGGTACATGGACACGTGATCTCCAGTCTGACCCCAGCCATGTACATACTTTTCATGGTAAACAGGAAATTAGTCTCTCCTGTGTGGCTAAGTTGCTGTAAACTACATAATTACATCATCATTTATCAAATCTCTCCTGGCAGCTCTCAGACACCTCCCCTCCCAGCTCCAACATCCTTGGTTCTTTGTATATCTCTGAGGCCTCTTGCACACAAGTTTTTTTTCCCGTTTATGTTCCATTTTTATGCTTTCCGTATGCGGACCGTATATGGAAACATTCATTTCAATGGATCCGCAAAAAAACCTGAAGGTACTCCATATACCTTCGGTTTCCGTATTTCCGTTTTTCCCTTCCGCATAACGGAGAAGGATAGTACTCTTCAGGGGCCAGCAGTTCCGTTCCGCAAAAAAAGGAATGCACACGGACGTCATCCGTATTTTTTGCGGATCTGTTTTTTGCAGACCACAAAATACTGAAAAAGCCATACGGTCGTGTGCAAGAGGCCTGAATGCATAAAGTGGCATGCTTACTATTTTGCAACTGTTTTAGGCTGTTTTAGGCCTGCAACACGCCAGACCTGCAGGGTAGTGCGATTGTGAGGTCACGGTTAACCGCAAGCGAGGGTTACTCACAGTTCTGTAGGGAAACCCTGGGCAGGCATGCAGCAGTGAAGGAGAGGCTGGCACAGGAGTCCTCTGGGGCACACTCTGTATTTAGGGACCAGGCCTGGTGGTGGATGAGGTGCCCTGGATGTTGCAGGTGTTTTATGTGCCTGGGGCAAGGTCCCTTTAAGGTTCGTGACGCCAGTGCCTGTAACGGTGGCACACCGATTGGTAGTATTAATAAGTGAGGTACACAGATGGTATGGTGAACCAAACTTTGCTTTACTGTAATCAGTTCAACTTTGTACAGTTGGATGTCAACTCAGTTCCCCATATCAAGTACACTTAGCAAGCAGGGTTTCACAATTATGGCAGGTATACTGTTTCCTTGCAAGATACACAGAGGGTAAACAACAACACACGCAGAATCAGGCTGTACAGACTCCTTGGAGATAGTGTACACTGTTCCTTAGAACTCCTGTCTGGCTTTGATCCCAAGGCCCGGATACCTCAATGCAGGCTTTTATCCTTGGTAACAATCTTCCTCAGGTACTCATTGTTGCTTTACATTTCTACCCTTTCTGCCCTTCAGCTTACTTGTACTAGCTGGACATGCTGACTCTGCTTGACTTGGTGGGAACTGCAGGATTTCTCCCAGGAGGCAAGCTCTTCCCCTGGGGTAGATCTTCTGAGCTAACCATGGCTCTTTTGATCAGCAGGTAGACTAGGATCCCTCTACTAGTCTCCTGGTAGCAACTAGAAGCCTGGGCTGTCTAGTTGCATGTCAGGAGAAGGCTCTGACTTGGGCCTCCCAACTGGTCTCTGCAGACTCCTGACCTTCAACCCACTCCCCCTGTCTGGGCCTGGATACTTATACTAGGGGTTCTCTAACTCCCTCTAGCGTTTGGGATGACTAACTGCACCCAACTAGGCCTGATATTGCATATTACAGGGTAACATTACATACAAAAATACATTATAAAATACATAAGATGCACAATTAAAGATAACATTCCTGTCCCTTGTGAGGAGGAGTAACGCACACACCAATTGACCCTTGTGTAGTGCCCACGCTTATCTAGTGGGACACTACAGGCCCCCTTCACACAACTGCATTTTTGGTCCATATCTGATCTGCATTTTTTGCAGATAGGATGCACACACATTCATCAATTCAATTCAGCACACTGTATGTCCATTCCATAGCCCTGCAAAAAAGATAGAATATGTCCTATTCTTGTCCGTTTAGCGGACAAGGATAGACATTGTTACAATGGATCTGCAAAAAAACGGATGCAACACAGACGTCACACAGACACCATCCATATTTTTTGCGGATCCCTGTTTTGCAGACCGCAAAATACATAGTGTTATGTGAATGAACCGTTAGGCCTCATGCACACGGCCATTGCTTGGCCGTTGTGTGCATTGGGGACCGCAATTTGCAGTCCCCAATGCTTGGGCAACATCCGTGCCGATCCCGACCCATTTAACTTGAATGGGTCCGTGATCCGTTCGCACAGCAAAAAAATTGAACATGCTCTATTTTTTTGCGGTACAGAGGCATGGAGAGAAACCCCACAGAAGCATTCAAGTGAATGGGTCCACATCCGTGATACGGGTACAGCCGTGTACATGAGGCATTAGACAGTCTTATTTTTTTAGTCGTATTTACTACTGAAATTGCACCTGTTTTGGAGGCTTTTCTGCCTCGTTTGACTCCTTTGATTTTTTTGACTAATTCTGAAGTTTTCTAAGTTTTTGACTTTTTTCCCTATTTTTTTCCCTATTTCTGTAGCGCCTTTTTTTGCGCTTGAATTTTTTGCAAAAAAAGTAAAATTTCTGCTCCACTCCAGGGCTGGCGTACTTTTGTACGTCTGTTTTCTCTGCTGAAGTGCTAAATTTTTTGCATTAAAGGCACAATTTCCTGGAGACTTTTCACAGCACAGATGCGACTGTTTTCATGCGCAAATAATTTAGACCAGTCTAAGTGAATATGAATCTGTTGAACTGAAAAACAATCACCAGAGGTCAGACTAAGGCCTCCTGTGGCTGTGCTGCGGGGCAAAATGCGGGCCGCAATGCACGAACACCGACCGTGGGGCAGCCGCAGCGGATCGCGGACCCATTCACTTTAATGGGTCCGCGATCCGGCCGTTCCGCAAAAAGATAGGACATGTTCTATCTTTTTGTGGAACGGTAGTACTGGATGAAAACCCACGGAAGCACTGCGTAGGGCTTCCGTAGGGTTCCGTTCCGTGCTTCTGTTCCGCACCATTCCGCATCTCTGGATTTGCGGACCCATTCAAGTGAATGAGTCCCCATCCATGATGCGGAATGCCCACGGAACGGCGCCCGTGTATTGCGGATCCGCAATACCGCAACGGGCAGCACACGTTCGTGTGCAGGAGGTTTAATAATAATATGCCTAGTCTAATTCATCAGCGATTTTTTATAAATACTAGGCAAAAGAAAGACAGCCAAATACGCCAGTCTATTTTTATGGCCAAAAATAAGTGTGCGTGATTAATGATTTACTAAACCTTTAGATGGGGCATCCTTAGACAAGGGGGCACATTTAGGCTGTGTTCACACGGGCGAGATTTCCGCGCGGGTGCAATGCGGTAGGTGAATGTATTGCACCCGCACTGAATCCCGACCCATTCATTTCAATGGGGCTGTTCAGATAAGCGGTGATTTTCACGCATCACTTGTGCGTTGCGTGAAAATCGCAGCATGCTCTATGTTCTGCGTTTTTCACGCAACGCAGGCCCCATAGAAGTGAATGGGGTTGCGTGAAAATCGCAAGCATCCGCAAGCAAGTGCGGATGCGGTGTGATTTTCACGCACGGTTGCTAGGAGATGATCGGGATGGAGACCCGATCATTATTATTTTCCCTTATAACATGGTTATAAGGGAAAATAATAGCATTCTGAATACAGAATGCATAGTAAACTAGTGCTGGAGGGGTTAAAAAATAAATAAAACAATTTAACTCACCTTAGTCCACTTGATCGTGTAGCCCGGCATGATCTTTTACCATGGTGATGGATCATGTGATGACCGGAGTGATGTCACCAAAGGTACTTTACCTGTAATTAATGCTCACCACAGGTCCTGTTCAGCAAAGGAGACAGAAGGAGATGCCGGGCTACGCGATCAAGTGGACTAAGGTGAGTTAAATAATTATAATTTTTTTAACCCCTCCAGCGCTAGTTTACTATGTTATAAGGGGAAATAATACAATCTACAGAACACCGATCCCAAGCCCGAACTTCTGTGAAGAAGTTCGGGTTTGGGTACCAAACATGCGTGATTTTTCTCACACGAGTGCAAAACGCATTACAATGTTTTGCACTCGCGCGGAAAAATCGCGGGTGTTCCCGCAACGCACCCGCACATTTTCCAGCAACGCCTGTGTGAACCCAGCCTTAGGCCCCTTTCACATGGGCGAGTATTCCGTGCGGATGCGATGCGTGAGGTGAAAGCATTGCACCCGCACTGAATACCGACCCATTCATTTCTATGGGGCTGTTCACATGAGCGGTGATTTTCACGCATCACTTGTGCGTTGCGTGAAAATCGCAGCATGCTCTATATTCTGCGTTTTTCACGCAACGCAGGCCCCATAGTAGTGAATGGGGCTGCGTGAAAATCGCAAGCAACCGAAAGCAAGTGCGGATGCGGTGCGATTTTCACGCACAGTTGCTAGGAGACGATCGGGATAGAGACCCGATCATTATTATTTTCCCTTATAACATGGTTATAAGGGAAAATAATAGCATTCTGAATACAGAATGCATAGTAAAACAGCGCTGGAGGGGTTAAAAAATTAAATAAAAATTTAACTCACCTTAGTCCACTTGATCGCGTAGCCGGCATCTCCTTCTGTCTCCTTTGTTGAACAGGACCTGTGGTGAGCATTAATTACAGGAACAGGACCTTTGATGACGTCACTCCGGTCACCACATGGTACGTCACATGATCTTTTACCATGGTGATGGATCATGTGATGACCTGAGTGACATCATCAAAGGTCCTGTTCCTGTAATTAATGCTCACCACAGGTCCTGTTCAACAAAGGAGACAGAAGGAGATGCCGGGCTACGCGATCAAGTGAACTAAGGTGAGTTAAATTATTTTTTTAAAAAATTTAACCCCTCCAGCGCTGTTTTACTATGCATTCTGTATTCAGAATGCTATTATTTTCCCTTATAACTATGTTATAAGGGGAAATAATACAATCTGCAGAACACCGTTCCCAAGCCTGAACTCCAGCCTTAGGGTTTGATTTATTATTTGCCGCACAGCTGTTCTTAAATGGGACTTTTTTTGTCCGCAGCGCAGGCGTTTTATGCCTGACAGTACTTAGCAATTGTACTGCAGACTATTACCTAAAGTTATTATCTGCCAAGTGTCTATGTGGTCCAGGTTGTTTTTGCCACATCCTTTTCCCTTATAAAGGCAGCCTTTGTGTTGGACAAATATTATGTCCCGTCTTTCCTGCAAGCCTTTTGTCTGCAACATATGTAATATGTCCTGGTTACTCACACAGCACGCCATGCTGGTCACTGAGCAGGAAGAAAGAGATTTATTTATATATTAATATATATTTCAGTGCAGCACTGCGCTGTTAGGAAGACAATTGTCCCTTAGCATCTGAAAAAAATTGACATTTCATCCCAAGTTTTCTATTATAAATAAAGGTTTTCCCTAAATAAAGTATATTAGAAATATTTTCCCTATCCCTGTCCCTACCAATTAATAAAAAAAAAAATATTATATGACTTTAAAACTTTAAGGGAGTTATTTACAGTATGTCTGTAATAGATGTATTTCTGGCGCAGATTGTGGCGCAAAGGTTCTTTGTGTTGCAATCTGCGACTTTCCCCCGCTCATGCCAGTCTAAAAAAGTGGGCGTGGCGCGGGCGGGGAAAGTGGACGTCTGGCAGGCCTGTCTCATTCATCATTTTCTACGCCTGTTTTAGGCCTCATGCACACGGCAGTTGTTTGGGTCCGCATCCAGGCCGCCGTTTTTGCAGCTTGGATGCGGACCCATTCACTTCAATGGGGCCGCAAAAGATGCGGACGGCACTCCGTGTGCTGTCCGCATCCGTTTCTCCATTCCGTGGCCCCGCAAAAAAAATAGAACATGTCCTATTCTTGTCCGTTTTGCAGACAAGAATAGGCATTTCTACAATGGGCCGCCCGTTCCGTTCCGCAAAAAAATGGAACAGACGTGTGCATGAGGCCTTAGGCATAGAAAATAGTCTAAATCTACTCCAACAAGGGAGCTGGCGTAGATATAGAAGAGGCGGTGGATTACCCGAAATCATGTAGAGGTCAGTCCCTTTACATAACTTCGGCTGATCCACCACCAGCCTTATTAAGACCGGTGTCTAAAATGCTAGTCTTAATAAATGACCCCCTAAGTTTATTAGACAAAAAGCTGTTTGAAAAAGGTCAAAGATTACATTGTAGAACACATCTGAAAAAGTGTGCCAAAAAAATCGCAATTGCGCCACAAAATCCTACACATGTGGACAAAAAAATATGCCACCACAAGAGTTTTGTAGTTTTAAGCCACTTTGTATGCCATAGGCCTCATGCACACGACAGTATTTTTTCACTGTCCGCAAAACGGGGTTCCGTTGGTCCGTGATCCGTGAGGCGTTCCCATGGTGATGGAGACGCTTCAAGTTAAAATATACCATTGGATTGGAGAAAACTCCGATCCTATGGTATATTATCTCCTGACTTTACATTGAAAGTCAATGGGGGACGGATCCGTTTGCAATTGCACCATATTGTGTCAACGTCAAACGGATCCGTCCCCATTGACTTGCATTGTAAGTCAGGATGGATCCGTTTGGCTCCGCACGGCCAGGCGGACACCAAAACGACATTTTTTTCATGTCCGTGGATCCTCCAAAAATCAAGGAAGACCCACGGATGAAAAAACGGTCACGGATCACGGACCTACGGACCCTGTTTTTGCGGACCTTAAAAAAAACCGGTCGTGTGCATGAGGCCTTATGCAGACGGACCTGCGATCCGTCTGTGTGAAAGTTGCCAACGGCCACGGATCACGGACGCAGATGCCAATCTTGTGTGCATCCGTGTTTTTTCACGGACCCATTGACTTGAATGGGTCCGTGAACCGTTGTCCGTCCAAAAAATAGGACAGGTCATATTTTTTTGACGGACAGGAAACACGGATCACGGATGCGGCTGCAAAACGGTGCATTTTCTGATTTTTCCACGGACCCATTGAAAGTCAATGGGTCCGCGAAAAAAAATGGAGAACGGCACAACGGCCACGGATGCACACAACGGTCGTGTGCATGAAGCCAAAAAAGGAGGGACAAATACGCGCACATGTTAAATGTGTCTTCAAAACAGGTGTACCTAAGTGTGCCTTAAGAATTTGCTGTAAAATCTGAAAATGGTGCAGGCGTTGCACACACAAGAAAACAGGTGCAACAATGTTAATAAATTGTGCGGACACAAAAAATAAGGGTATCAAAGAGAGAATATAACTTTAGTTAATGTGCCCCAGGTGTGTGCTGTGTGCAGATGCTTGATAAATCTAGTGCTTTTATTAAGACCGGCGTCTAAAATAATAATCCAAAAAATAATTGACAACTGACAACTGAAAACTGACTTAGTTGCTCCTAGCAACCAATCAGATTCCACCTTTCATTTTTTAGAGCTCCTTTGGAAAATGAAAGTCTCATTCTGATTGGTTGCTATGGGCAATTAAGTCCGTTTTCCTTTCCACCAGTTTTGATAAATCTTCCCCACTGTCAATTATTTTTATGGATTATTATTTTAGACGCCGGTCTTAATAACCCCTGCGCAGCAGGGCCTCTACATAACTTTGGCGCATCCACCGCCGGTCTAAATCTATGTCAGCTCCCTTGATGGCGTAGATTTAAACCAAGTTACTATGCCTAAAAGTACAAAATGATAAATGAGATTGGCCTGGCGGTCTGCCCCCTTCCCTGACCATGCCACGCTCCCATTTTTAGACCTGGCGTGAGGGTGCATTCACACGTGGCAGATTTTTTTGCAGAATTTTCTGCAACTGAAAATCTGTTCCATTTACCTCAAGGCCTCATGCACACGGCCGTTGGGCGGCCATGGCTTTATTGCGGTCCGCAAACGGCGGGTCGTCATCCACGGCCGCCGGCCATGTGCACCCTACAACGCGGAACGAAGTCATGGAACGGAACACTGGAAGCACTACAGAGTGCTTCCGTGGTGTTTCTTTCCGTTGTTCCACACCGCAAAAATTATGACATGTCATATTTTTTTGCGGTGCGGACATACCACGGACCCATTCAACTTGAATGGGTTCCGGCCCGCTGCACAGACAATTGCGGTCCCAAATTGTGGTCCCTAATGCACAGAACGGCCGCACAATGGCCGTGTGCATGAGGCCTAATGGAGCTTGCAGAAATCCATGTGCTTGCTGCACCATTCAGAATGAATGGAACAGATTTTGAGGCGCAGAAAATTTTGTAACAAAAACAGATATATGCCAGAAAACTGGCGTATTTTAAGTTAGTAAATGGCCCCAAAAATGTGGGGGAATCTTGGTGCAAAATCTCATATCTAACCATTAAAGCCACCTGCACACAGGTGCGGATGAACGCACATATGATCTACACAAATTTCCGTGTGGATTTATGTTCTATTATTATTTTTGCACCAAAATCTGCAATGTCTGCGTATTTGATGCAGTTTTTCTGCAGATCTCACCCTTCCATTGAAAAGGGTTAAATCCGCAGCTAAAACCACAAACATAATTGACATGCTTTTAAATTTGAAAAACGCAATGGACTTCAAATTCCACATGGAACAAATCAGCAAAATGTACATGAGATTAGTGTACTCTCATACACGTTGCTGATACTGTAATACAATGCAGTTTTTCTGCACAGAAAAAAACGCACTTGAATGGGTCCGCAATCTGGAAGGTCCGGTGCAGAACAGAGGCACGGAAACCCACTGAAGCACTACGGAGTGCAGCCATGTGGTTTCTGTCTGTGCCCCCGCACCTCAAAAAAATAGTGTATGCACTACTTTTTTGCGGTGTGGACAGACCACGGACGGACCCATTCAAGTTGAACAGATCTGGATCCGTCTGCGAAATCTGCACAGATGTTGCCCGTGCATTGGGGACCGCAAATTACGGTCCCCAGTGCATGGAATGGCCAATCAACAACCGTGTGCATGAGGCCTTAAGGTATGTAATATTCTCTAGGTCAGGGATGGCCAACCTCCAGCATTCCAGCTGTGGAGAAACTACGACTCCCAGCATGCTTCATTCATTTCTATGGCGTTCTGAGAACAGTCATGCAAGTGTGCATCTTGGGAGTCGTCGTTTTACCACAGCTGGAGTGCCGGAGGATAGCCACGACAGCCCCAGGTGTTATTCATGTATGGTGTGGCTTTTGAAAGTTGCTGATCTAATGTTTTAAAAAGTCTCATTCTCCCCAGAAAAGTAGCAAATATGCTTTAGGCCTCTTGCACACGGCCGTTGTGGGTCTGTTCCGTGCATTGGGGACCGCAATTTGCGGCCCCCAATGCACAGGTGATAAAGACGCCCTAAATTAGGGCATTTAAGATACACTCTGGTGTTCCAAATCAATGTACCCCCCCAGGGGTTAATATCCACGCGTGGCTGAGAGACTAGACGCTGACACATAGATGGTCAATGCAATCTCTAACTTTATTACATGGGGTAAGCCGTATATACATCTTCAGAAGAGGGCAGTCCTCTCTGAGGCTAAAACATTGTTTCATTGGTCAAAAAGGAAGAAGAGATAAGAGAGAGGAGATAATACACCTGCATCTGCGCACTGGGCCCTACTTTGGAATGTGAACTAATGTAAACATCTGGTTACCATCGCCATTTTGTAATGGCTTCTATTCTAACAATAATACTGCATATGTCATATGTGACACTTCAAAGAGGTGCTTCTCTATAGGCAGTGGATAATATATACATATCATCAAGCCATATGATTGGCTTATGCACTCCTTCACTCTCTATATAGCTCCCTTGTTGGGACGCCTGTACAAGGATGAGAAATCAGACACTTCTCACAGCACAGCTCTTTGCCCCCCCCCCCCCCCCTTCTCCAGTCTTGAAACAAAGAGGGGGTGGGTGGGCACTTGGAGAAGAAAAAGTTAACTCATTACAGTCCTAGAGATACAAAATATAGAATAAAATTCACACATCTTTAACACAGGCAACGCCCGTGCGACAGCCGGGACGGATCCAGACCCATTAAACTTGAATGGGTCCGTGATCCGTCCGCACTGCAAAAAATAGAACACGTTTTATTTTTTTGCTGTGCGGAGGCATGGACAGAAAGACCACGGAAGCACTCTGTAGTGCTTTCGTGGGGCTTCCGATCCATGCTTCCGTTCCGCTTCTCCGTGATTGAGGCCACAGGCACACAACGGCCTTGTGCAATAGGCCTTAAAAAGTTGCAAAATAAACTGAGTTTAATTTTGCGACTTTTAGGCTACGTCTACATGATGACATTTGTCGCGCTATATTTTGTTGCACTAATGTCGCGCGAGAATTTTTATAATGGCAGTCTATGGTGTCGCACTGCAACATGCAACATGCTGCGACTGCGACGCAACAGTCGCAGAAAATCCATTTGAGATGGATTTTTCTGCGACTGTTGCGTCGCAGTCGCAGCATGTTGCATGTTGCAGTGCTACACCATAGACTGCCATTATAAAAATTGTCGCGCGACATTAGTGCAACAAAATGTTGCGCTACAAATGTTGCAGTGTAGTTGTGCCCTATCTGTCGCGCGACAAATGTCGTCATGTAGACATAGCCTTAAACTTGAACAGAGCTGCAACAGATCCGACTAATCGCAGCTACATACGCCTGTCAGGAGCTGGCAGAGTTTTGCACATGTATACTAGACGTTAAAAAGGTTCACTTGCATAAATCGCACTAGTCCACTGACGAAACAGCTTGATCTCCGAAACACATGGAAAAATAAAACATTCCCAAATACGATGTAAAGTCTAAGACAAGGTGCAAACCTAATAAATGTGATTAAATAGAAAAGTTTTCCCAACACAGATAAAATATGACTGAAACAAGCGCAAAACCTCTTGATAAATGTGATACAGCTTCAGAAAGAACAGCTGAGCGAGGATAGGACATCAATATAACGATACATGAAATTCATTCCTTCTCTTCTTTCAGGTTGTGCCCTGGCTGCTGCCGTTGGCTCATTAACCTAGGATGACGAATCACATTGAAGTTCCCATTTCTGATGGACACCATATAAGTCTGGAACAGTTTCCGAAACCATGCTGGACAAAACACTGTAGCTGGCTCAGGCGTAATCTTCTATTAATTTTAACAATATGTGGTAAGTGTATTTTGGTATAGTTGTTTTTTTTAAAGATTATCATTTATGTATTATTTAGTCTGTCAATAATGTATGGAAATGGAAGAACATAGCTACGTTTTCCCCCCAAAAAATAGCTCCACTCTTATCCTTGGGCCATTTGTGGTACTGCAGCTCAGCCATATTTAAATGAATAAAACTGAGGGGGTCATTTATTAAGAAATATACAACACTTTTCGGCGTATTTAAGGTGCAGATTTTGTCCCAAAGGGATTTTGCGTCAAAATCTGCGACTTTTCCCCAACTCACCCCACTTTTATGAGGTGGAGAGGGCCAGGAATAGTTCGGGCCGACTGTCCCATCTCATGTACCATTTTCAATGCCAGTTTATGGCATGGAAAATGGTCTTAAGCTAAGCCAGCTGGTGGAACCAGTCACCACAGTTATGTAGAGCCCGTCGCCTCTACATATCTTTGGTGCATTCGCCGCCAGTGCACGTACAGTATAAATCACCTGTCTTAATAAATGACCCCCTGAGTTTCAACCACTGTTGTTTTTCAATATTTTAGACCTAAGGGGGTCATTTATTAAGACTGGCATTTAAGACGCTGATATTAATAACCCCTTGAGCTGGCCGTGGTTTCACCGAAGTTATGTAGAGGCGCTGGCCTCTCCATAACTTTGGCGCATCCGGCGCCAGTTCTAAATGTAAGCCAGCTTCCTAGCCTAAAACAAGTGTAGAAAATAATGAATGAGATGGGCCTGCCGGCCTGTCCCCTTCACCGCCCACACCATACCCACTTTTTTAGACCTGGGACGAGTGGGAAAAAGTCACAGATTGTGGCGCAAATAACCTTTGCGCTGCAATCTGCGAAAGATATACGCCAGAAAACTGGCGTATTTAATGTAGTAAATGACCCCCTAAATATTTTAGCTCCTGTGGCTGCTGTGTGGCTTTTCTAGTCCAGGCTAATCAGTTTCAGAACAGAATAGGGCACATTTATTAATACCAAGGATTTAGATGCCGGCACTGCTGGTGAAAGCGCCAAAGTTACGTGGAGACACAGGCCTCTACATAACATTGTCACTTCCTCCAGCAGGATGTGCAACAATCTCAAATCTATGCAAGCTTCCTGGCTGGCATAGATTTAAGTCATTTTGTAAAACAATTTAGAATTAGAAAAACAACATGTCAGGTACACTGTTCTGACTGTGACAAATGGAATTTTTATTAATCAATATTGAAAATATTTTTAGAAAAAATTGCGTAATTGTACAAAGTCCATCAATATCAGCCAGCACTGTGGAGTAATATTCCCACAAAGACAATACCCACAGAGTGCCACCACCAGCAGCGTTGACATTTCTGCCAGCTCCGCTTTTGAGCCTATGCCGTCAGCAGCAGCGTCGGCATCACCCACCTCCAAGCAATAGTTTTGTACTAAAAAATGCACGATTCAACAGAGGCCATTACAATTAGAGATAGCCTTGCAGTTCGCCTGGTGGTCATTTTGCGCCGAAGTTTGCGCATTTGCGATTTGCCGAACATGCGAACATATGACGATATCCGCCGTCTTTTGCATTGCGCCGAACTTTGACCCATGACACATCCATCAGATGGTACAGGACAGCCAATTGAGACGTTTCAGCACATGGACACAACCCCACCCTATCACGGAACCCGATCTGGCAGCCATTTTGCATTCTGTGTTTTGCCAGAGAGGTTGCTTTGTGGAGCAGGGACAGACTGTTAGGGACAACAAACGCTAGCTAATAGGGCCACAAAAGTCCTTTTAAGAACTGGTATAGGTGTGCTATCGATAGGTGTGATATAATTAGAGGTGTGATGTACTTATAATATACTTTCTAACATAGAAAGTATATTATAGTGCTTTTGTATTGTGCAGCAGTTGTGTGCAGTTCTGCTGCGATACCGCAGCTATACAGATGGACAAACGCTATTGGAACAACTAATTGCAACGGGTGTGATATACCTGTTGCCCCCCAAAAAACTGATTGAGGGGTGTGATATACCTATAATATACTTTCTAACATAAAAAAGTATATAGTGCATTTGTATTGTGCAGCAGTTTTGTGCGGTTCTGCTGCGATACCGCAGCTATATAGAGGGACAAGCGCTATTGGAACAACTAATTGCAACGGGTGTGATATTCCTGTTGCCCCCCAAAAAACTGATTGAGGGGTGTAATATACAGTCAGGTCCATAAATATTGGGACATTGACACGATTCTAACATTTTTGGCTCTATACACCACCACAATGGATTTGAAATGAAACAAACAAGATGTGCTTTAACTGCAGACTGTCAGCTTTAATTTGAGGGTATTTTCATCCAAATCAGGTGAACGGTGTAGGAATTACAACCGTTTGCATATGTGCCTCCCACTTGTTAAGGAACCAAACGTAATGGGACAATTGGCTTCTCAGCTGTTCCATGACCAGGTGTGTGTTATTCCCTCATTATCCCAATTACAATGAGCAGATAAAAGGTCTAGAGTTCATTTCAAGTGTGCTATTTGCATTTGGAATCTGTTGCTGTCAACTCTCAAGATGAGATCCAAAGAGCTGTCACTATCAGTGAAGCAAGCCATCATTAGGCTGAAAAAACACAACAAACCCATCAGAGAGATAGCAAAATCATTAGGCTTGGCCAAAACAACTGTTTGGAATATTCTTAAAAAGAAGGAACACACTGGTGAGCTCAGCAACACCAAAAGACCCGGAAGACCACGGAAAACAACTATGGTGGATGACCGAAGAATTCTTTCCCTGGTGAAGAAAACACCCTTCACAACAGTTGGCCAGATCAAGAACACTCTCCAGGAGGTAGGTGTTTGTGTCTCAAAGTCAACAATCAAGAGTAGACTTCACTAAAGTAAATTCAGAGGGTTCGCCACAAGATGTAAACCATTGGTGAGCCTCAATTAAAGGAAGGCCAGATTACAGTTTGCCAAACGACATCTAAAAAAGCCTTCACAGTTCTGGAACAACATCCTATGGACAGATGAGACCAAGATCAACTTGTACCAGAGTGATGGGAAGAGAAGAGTATGGAGAAGGAAAGGAACTGCTCATGATCCCAAGCATACCACCTCATCAGTGAAGCATGATGGTGGTAGTGTCATGGCGTGGGCATGTATGGTTACCAATGGAACTGGTTCTTTTGTATTTATTGATGATGTGACTGCTGACAAAAGCAGCAGGATGAATTCTGAAGTGTTTCGGGCAATATTATCTGCTCATATTCAGCAAAATGCTTCAGAACTCGCTGGACGGCGCTTCACAGTGCAGATGGCCAATGACCCAAAGCATACTGCAAAAGCAACCAAAGCGTCTTTTAAGGGAAAGAAGTGGAATGGTATGCAATGTCCAAGTCAATCACCTGACCTGAATCCGATTGAGCATGCATTTCACTTGCTGAAGACAAAATTGAAGAGAAAATTCCCCAAGAACAAGCAGGAACTGAAGACAGTTGCAGTAGAGGCCTGGCAGAGCATCACTAGGGATGAAACCCAGCGTCTGGTGATGTCTATGCGTTCCAGGCTTCAGGCTGTAATTGACTGCAAAAGATTTGCAACCAAGTATTAAAAAGTGAAAGTTTGATTTATGATTATTATTCTGTCACATTACTTTTGGTTCCCGTAACAAGTGGGAGGCACATATGAAAACTGTTGTAATTCCTACACCGTTCACCTAATTTGGATGTTAATACCTTCAAATTAAAGCTGACAGTCTGCAGTTAAAGCACATCTTGTCCGTTCCATTTCAAACCCATTATGGTGGTGTATAGAGCCAAAAATGTTAGAATTGTGTCGATGTCACAATATTTATGGACCTGACTGCACCTATAATATACTTTCTAACATAGAAAGTATATAGTGCATTTGTATTGTGCAGCAGTTGTGTGTGGTTCTGCTGCGATACCGCAGCTATATAGAGGGACAAGCACTATTGGAACAACTATTTGCAGCGGGTGTGATATACCAGTTGCCCCCCAAAAAATTATTGAGGGGTGTGACATACCTTCTTCCACAAAATACTGATTGAGGACTGCGATATACCAGCTTTCACCAAATATTGATTGAGGGGTGCGATATACCTGCTTCCACAAAATACTGATTAAGGTGTTTGATATACTTGCTTCCACCAAATATTGATTGAGGCCTGCAATATACCTGCTTCTACAAAATACTGATTAAGGGGATAATATACCTGCTTCCACAAAATACTGATTGAGGGCTGCGATATACTTGCTTCCACAAAATACTGATTAAGGGGATTGATATACCTTCCTTTCACCAAATATTGATTGAAACCTGCGAGATACCTGCTTCCACAAAATATTGCCCAAAATAAACAGGGTGGTGTGATATAACTGTTGTGGCAAAAAAAAAGGGGTTTGATATACCTGCTTCCACAAAATATTGATTGAGGGGTGCGATATACCTGCTTCCACAAAATACTGATTAAGGGGTTTGATATACCTGCTTCCACCAAATATTGATTGAGGCCTGCGATATACCTGCTTTCACAAAATACTAATTAAGGGGATTGATATTTCTGCTTCCACCAAATACTGATTGAGGGCTGCGATATACCTGCTTCCACAAAATATGCATTACTGAAATAAATGAACTTTGCACAATATTCAAATTATTCAAACTTGAATATATACAATATTCGAGTTTCACCTGTATTTCCAGACGTTACCGATGCGCAGCCATTCTTGACATCGGATGAGGAAGAGGAGGTAGCAACAGCCGCCACCCAGTGGTCTGACGACAGTACCCAGGTCAGCCCAAGGAGGGAGTTCCCCGCTGTTGCTGCCTACTTCGAGATCTCAAATGTCAGTGGTGGTGAAGGTGACGATGATTACATGTCGATGGACGTCACGTGGGTGCCCACAAGAAAGGAAGAGGAGGGGAGTTCAGAGGGAGAGACAGAGCAGCAGAGAGGGAGGAGAAGCAGGCAGAGCTCGCAGGGCACAGGAGGCAAAAAGCAGACAGCAAATGTATCAGGAGTGAGCCATCCACCATGCATGGTCATTTCTGGCATCCTAGGACGCTGGCACATGGCTCCGCAGTGTGGGCTTTTTGTATTGTGTCAGCTGCTGACAATTGTGTTGCCATCTGCAGCCTGTGCTATCAACGCATAAGTTGCAGTAAGCCCAACACTCACTGAGCCCAGTGAGAGCAACGCTGTAAGAACCCACAAAGCCAAACTCCCGGCGCTCCAAGTCCTGCCTCCTCTCCTTCTCCTCTCTCTTCTCATTTGTCCTCCACTCCACCTTCTACCGTGCCATCGTCGCGTTCATCTGGCAGAAGGCAGGCTTCCGTGGCCCAAATGTTCGAGCGTAAAAAGATGATGACGCCGGATAACCCTCTTTCCCAACGGCTGACCGCTGGCTTGTCAGAACTGCTAGCCCGCCAACTACTGCCATATAAATTGGTGGACTCGGAGGCCTTTAGATAATTTGTGGCCATTGGCACACCGCAATAGAAGGTCCCCGGAAGGAAATATTTCTCCCAGAAGGGCATCCCAGAGCTACAGTTGCAAGAAAAAGTATGTGAACCCTTTGGAATGATATGGATTTCTGCACAAATTGGTCATAAAATGTGATCTGATCTTCATCTAAGTCACAACAATAGACAATCACAGTCTGCTTAAACTAATAACACACAAAGAATTAAATGTTACCATGTTTTTATTGAACACACCATATAAACATTCACAGTGTAGGTGGAAAAAGTATATGAACCCCTAGACTAATGACATCTCCAAGAGCTAATTGGAGTGAGGTGTCAGCCAACTGAAGTCCAATCAATGAGATGAGATTGGAGATGTTGGTTACAGCTGCCCTGCCATATAAAAAACACACTCCAGTTCTGGGTTTGCTTTTCAAAAGAAGCATTGCCTGATGTGAATGATGCCTCGCACAAAAGAGCTCTCAGAAGACCTACGATTGAGAATTGTTGACTTGCATAAAGCTGGAAAGAGTTTAAAAAGTATCTCCAAAAGCCTTGCTGTTCATCAGTCCATGGTAAGATAAATTGTCTATAAATGGAGAAAGTTCAGCACTGCTGCTACTCTCCCTAGGAGTGGCCGTCCTGTAAAGATGACTGCAAGAGCACAGCGCAGACTGCTCAATGAGGTAAAGAAGAATCCTAGAGTGTCAGCTAAAGACTTACAAAAGTCTCTGGCATATGCTAACATCCCTGTTAGCGAATCTATGATACGTAAAACACTAAACAAGAATAGATTTCATGGGAGGATACCACAGAGGAGGCCACTGCTGTCCAAAAAAAACATTGCTGCACGTTTACAGTTTGCACAAGAGCACCTGGATGTTCCACAGCAGTACTGGCAAAATATTCTGTGGACAGATGAAACCAAAGTTGAGTTGTTTGAAAAAAACACACAACACTATGTGTGGAGAAAAAGAGGCACAGCACACCAACATCAAAACCTTATCCCAACTGTGAAGTATGGTGGTGGGGGCATCATGGTTTAGGGCTGCTTTGCTGCGTCATGGCCTGGACGGATTTCTATCATCGAAGAAAAAATGAATTCCCAAGTTTATCAAGACATTTTGCAGGAGAACTTAAGGCCATCTGTCCACGAGCTGAAGCTCAACAGAAGATGGGTGTTGCAACAGGACAACAACCCAAAGCATAGAAGTAAATCAACAACAGAATGGCTTAAACAGAAGAAAATACGCCTTCTGGAGTGGCCCAGTCAAAGTCCTGACCTCAACCCAATTGAAATACTGTGGCATGACCTCAAGAAAGTGATTCACACCAGACATCCCAAGAATATTGCTGAACTGAAACAGTTCTGTAAAGAGGAATTGTCAAGAATTACTCCTGACCGTTGCGCATGTCTGATCTGCAACTACAGGAAACGTTTGGTTGAAGTTATTGCTGCAAAGGAGGTTCAACCAGTTATTAAATTCAAGGGTTCACATACTTTTTCCACCTGCACTGTGAATGTTTACATGGTGTGTTCAATAAAAACATGGTAACATTTAATTCTTTGTGTTTTATTAGCTTAAGCAGACTGTGACTGTCTATTGTTGTGACTTAGATGAAGATCAGATCACATTTTATGACCAATTTGTGCAGAAATCCATATCATTCCAAAGGGTTCACATACTTTTTCTTGCAACTGTATATGGCCAAATTCAGCGGCAAGTGAATATATCTCTGGCACACAGTATCGGTGCCAAGATACATCTGACCACAGACACGTGGTCTAGCAAACATGGGCAGGGAAGGTACATAGCTTTTACTGCCCACTGGGTGAACCTTCTGACGGTCGTCAAGCATGCAACCCGTGGCTTCCGTTTGGATTTGGTGTTACCGCCACAGATTGCATGCAGGCCTGCCTCTTCTTCTCCTCCTTCTACATCCTCCGTCTCCTCTTCGGCTCACTCCTTTTCCACTGCTTACACCTCCTCCGCTGCGTCCCCCAAGCTTCCCAGAACCTATTTGACGTGCCAGGTGAGACGTTGCCATGCTGTGCTGCGGCTGTTGTGCTTGGAAGCCAAGAGCCACACCAGTCCTGCACTATTTTTAGCTCTGCGGTCACAGGCCGATCAGTGGCTAACCCTGCTCAATTTGACAGTTGGTAAAGTGGTGTGCGACAACAGTGCCAATCTGCTGAGCGAGCTGAAACAGGGCAAAATGACACACGTGCCGGCAGGGCACACATCCTGAACTTAGTCTTGCAGCGATTCATTGCCAAATACCCCGGGGTCCAGGATGTCTTGCGGCAGGCCAGGAAAATCTCTGACCATTTTACAAGATCTTACACGGCCATGGCTCGCCTTGCTGACATTCAGCTGTGACACCACATACCCGTCAGATGTCTGATTTGTGACAGCCCGATGTGCTGGAGCTCCACCTTGTATATGCTTGATAGGCTGCTCAATGCAGTAATGTGCCATTAACGACTGCCTGTACGAACTCTGCAGCAGGACAGGTTCTGGGGAGCTTGTTTTCTTTTCACCGCGCCAGTGGCTGCTCATGCACGACGCATGCAGACTTCTGTGGCCATTTGATGAGATCACCAAACTGGTCAGTCATAGCCAGGGCACCATCAGTGACATCGTACCTTAGGCCTTCTTTCTGGAGCGTGCATTGCATCGTGCTATTGATCAAGCCATCGAGGAGCAGGAACTGGAAGATGAGGAAGTCGAAATATTGAATGAATTCCCAGGGGGGGCTACTCCATCTGAGACAAGTCAGCAGGAGTCTGAAGAGGAGTCAGAGGAGGATGGTGGCTGGGGGGGGGGGAGGAGGAGGAGCAAGAAGAGCAGGGTTTTAGGGAGACTAAACTTTTGGGGGATCCCTGGTGTTGTCCGTGGCTGGGGGAAGGAGACCGAGGACGACATTATCCTCGGCGATGAGCAGGAGCCAGTGCACTCCACCGCTTCTAATTTAGTACAATTGGTTGCCTTCATGCTCCAGTGTTTGAAGAGGGACCCCTGTATAAAAAGCATAAAGGGCAAGGACCAGTACTGGGTGGCAACGTACTTAGACCCCCGGTACAAACACAAAATGGCGGATATGTTACCAGCATCACAGAGGGCTGTCAGAATGCAGAATTTCCAGGCCTTGCTTCGAGAGATGCTGCATTCTTCTGTTTCAGGCGCTGGCAGAGGAATTTCCACCCACAGTGTCACCGCCGGCCCTGGGAGAGATCTTAGAAGTTTAAATAGACGGAAGACTCAGGAGTCTATCTGACAGATCTCTCTTGTTTTAATTGTTGCTGTCTGCTCATTATCAGTCAGGTGGCTCTTTATATGTTCCGCCTCTCACTTGTTTCCCTGCGGCTGATAGTTCTACTTTGAAATGCTCTGCTTGTGTGGTGGTTCTCCTCTTCCAGTTGCTTCTCAAGCTAAGTACTTTTCCCTTTTCCTTTTGTGTCTGTTCTGACTAGGCCTCAGGGAGACACCAGCTCCCTCAGTTTGGAAGGAGCTGGTTGCCTCTTTTCCCTGTTCCCTAAGCTGAGGGTTTGGTGCAGTGTTTCCGCAGTCTCAGATTCCTGTGCATGTGCATTTCTACCTTTGAGATTTGCACATTTGTTGTTAGCAGCCTAGGGAGAGAATCAGGGATTACTAGGAGGTGTCCTCTTTGTTCCCTATGTTTGGGTCCTAGTCTGTTGTTTCCTTCCCTGTACTACCCGTGACACACAGTGAAGTACCAATCCTACCGCGCCTGCAAGAAGAGGGCGGTTTGAAGATGTGTTGGTCACTTCAGATATGAGATTATTCTTTCAGCCAACCCATTGTTAGCTACCCTCCGGATACAGCCTCAGGGAACGCCTAGACCGACAGGTGTCCGACTACATCGGGTTAACGGCTGATGTGGATGCTCTAAGAAGCGAGGAACCCCTGGACTACTGGGTGTGCAGGCTTGAACTGTGGCAAGAGCAAAATTTGCCATGGAACTCTTGGCTTGCCCCTCTTCGAGTGTCCTGTCCGCGAGGACGTTCAGCGCAGCAGGGAAGATCGTGACCGATAAGTGCACTCGCCTGGCTCACGACAGCGTGGACTACCTCACATTTCTAAAAATGAATGAGGCATGGATCTCTGAGGAATTCCACACCTGTGACGACCACTTGTAATTGAATAAACTCATACCAGCCCACACATATCCGCCAGCACGCAGAACAAAGAATCGTCCTTGTCTTATGTATATACAGCAGCATAAAAGACCTTTTCTGTCAGGTCAATGCCTAATTTTTGGGGCCTGTACTGAAAAATTTGCATCCAGTGACCGCCTAATGTACCTCCAGCCACATCATCACAGGTTCTTTTCTGTCAGGTGAATGCCTAATTTTTGGGGCCTGTACTAGCCTACAGTAAAATTTGTATCCAGTGACCGTCTATTGTACCTCCAGCCAGATCATCACAAGTTCTTTTCTGTCAGGTAAATGCCTAATTTTGGGGGCCTATACTAGCCTACAGTAAAATTTATATCCAATGACCGTCTATTGTACCTCCAGCCAGATCATCACAAGTTCTTTTCTGTCAGGTAAATGACTAATTTTGGGGCCTATACTAGCCTACAGTAAAATTTATTTCAAGTGACCGCCTAATGCACCTCCAGCCACATCATCACAAGTTCTTTTCTGTCAGGTGAATGTCTAATTTTGGGGACCTGTACTCCAGTGGCCTACAGTAAATTTTTTATCCAGTGATCGCCTAATGTACCTCCAGCCACATCATCACGAGTTCTTTTCTGTCAGGTGAATTCCTAATTTTTGGGGCCTGTACTCCTGTGGCTTAAAATAACATTTTTCTAGGCTCCAGCAGGGCACATTTTTGAGAGTTTCCCTTTAAGTCTCATAAAAATGGCCCCTGATTAAAAAGACATATTTTTGTGGGAATTTTTGCCAATGACCCCCCTCTGGTATGTCACTGTCCATGTTGTGGGACTATTTGTGCACTTCTAGTAAGTATTTGGTAGCTGCAAATATGTTTGCCTGCTATTAAAGTCAATGGAGCCTGCAGCAAACGCGCAGTTCGCGAACATTTGATCGCAAACGCGCTTTCGCGTTTGCGAAACGTCCTGGCCGATGTTCACCCATCACTAATTACAATATAACAAAGAGTGAGTCAAAACAACACAGCAGGTACACTAATCTGACTGTGAAGAATGGAATTTTTGTAATATTGTTTTTAATGCCTATTTAGAAACAGTCTGCATCAAAAAAACATACTGACTGTGACAATGCAAATAGAAGAAACTCAAAGAAACTCTGCAACAGCTTTTTGGAAAAAATGTACAATGGGACACAGACTGCAGAAAAATATATACTGACCATGACACTGTTAAACTGAAGAAACTTGAAACGTTGCAACAGCTAAGGCTACATTCACACGAACGTACGGTATTTTGTTTCTGTGTCTGTTATGTTTTTTTGCGGATTGAATGAGGACCCATTTATTTCAACGGGTCTGCAAAAAATGCGGACAGCATACCGTGTTTTACGGGTCAGTGACACAAATTGATAGATAACCTATTCTGTTAGCAACTGATTTTAATATTGTGTGAAAATTCTGTTTCATTTCACTGTTTGTGGGGTGTTCACATTGATTAATAGATAACGTGTTCTGTTAGCCACTGGTTCAAGTAGTGGCCCCCTGACAGAGTGGGGAGGGTGTCAGCAGTAAGATTGTGTTGACGTCACGTCTAGTGATGAGCGAGCACCAAAGTATTCGGCCCGAACTCATTGCTATATTCGTGTGTTTGGCCGAGCACCCGAGTATAATGGAAGTCAATGGGAGACAACTAGGCACCCCCTGCTCGGAAGAGAAGAGGGTGTCGGGTTCATAATAAAAGGTTAGAGATTGATAGAAACCCCATCAAAATGGTTTGGAAAGAGCATTAAGAGGATAGCTGAATGCGTCTTAGACTCCTATTATGTACGACATACAATAGACAACCGCACAAAGGCTGCATGCTAAAAGCCAGGTATGTGCAAGCCATCAATCTATCCATGAGACAGATGACAGGCTTAGTCAGCATACCTTACAATGGCAGCCTTGTGCACTATGAGATATTCCAAACCAGCTCTCATCTGACTGAGAACCAGCAAACCTCAAAGTTATTTTGCATCTGTTGGATGGCTTGGGTGGACCTGCACACCTAGATCAATATCATTAGGGTGACCAAAAATTTCTGATTGTCCTAACATAATATTCAATAACCTTTCTATACAGTTTTGTCATGTAAAAACTAATTTGAATAAACATGGGCATATGGGAAAGACATGCAAATGAGCAGAATCTGCCTTGTTTTTCAGCTGTCATAAGACTATGAAAACCAAAAGATGGTGCTATTGAGTTATAAACAGCACCATCTATTGGTTTTACAGTATTATGAAAAGACAAATATTATTGTCAGAAGACTATGAAACCAATAGAGGGCGTAATTGAGTTATGAACAGCGCTCTCTTTTGGTTTCACAGTCTTATGAAAAGACAAATATTCTTGTCAGAAGACCATGAAACCAATAGAAAGCGCTGTTCATAACTCAATAGCGCCACCTATTGGTTTCATAGTCTTATGACAAGAATATTAGTCTGAGTCTTATGACAAGCTTATTAGTGTATCCTTTTGCATGGAAAATTTGCGATTAGAATATTCGCTATTAGAATATTCGCGATCTACACTAAAATGATATCTGACACTGGGAAAGCTGGGTAATAACTCAGTGATAAAAATCTGACACTGGAAAAGTTGGGTAATAACTCGCGATCTACACTAAGTTATTACCCAGCTTTTCCAGTGTCAGATATTATCACTGACTTACTACATAATTATTACATAATATTCGCTATATTGCTATATATTCATTTTTTAGAATATTACGAATATTCTAAAAAATAAATATATAACAATATAGCGAATGTTATGTAATAATTTTGTAGTAAGTCAGTGATAATATCTGACACTAGAAAAGCTGGGTAATAACTCAGTGTAGATCGCCAGATCCCGCAGCTGAATCCTCTTTAGGAGACGATCCTGGTGCTTGCTGGACTTTCTTGGACGCCCTGAAGCCTTCTTAACAAGAATTGAACCTCTTTCCTTGAAGTTCTTGATGATCCTATAAATTGTTGATTGAGGTGCAATCTTAGTAGCCACAAAATCCTTGCCTGTGAAGCAATTTTTATGCAAAGCAATGATGACTGCACGCGTTTCTTTGCAGGTCACCATGGTTAACAATGGAAGAACAATGATTTCAAGCATCACCCTCCTTTTAACATGTCAGGTCTGCCATTTTAACCCAATCAGCCTGACATAATGATCTCCAGCCTTGTGCTCGTCAACATTCTCACCTGAGTTAACAAGACGATTACTGATATGATCTCAGCAGGTCCTTTAATGACAGCAATGAAATGCAGTGGAAAGGTTTTTCGGGGATTAAGTTAATTTTCATGGCAAAGAAGGACTATGCAATTCATCTGATCACTCTTCATAACATTCTGGAGTATATGCAAATTGCTATTATAAAAACTTAAGCAGCAACTTTTCCAATTTCCAATATTCATGTAATTCTCAAAACTTTTGGCCACGACTGTATGTCGTACATAATAGGAGTCTAAGACACATCCAGCTATCCTCTTAATGCTGTTGCCAAACTTTTTTGATGGGGTTTCCATCAATTTCTAACCTTTTTTTTATGAACCAGACACCCTCTTTACTTCCGAGCAGGGGTGCATGGGGTTCTCCCATTGACTTCCATTGTATTAAATTGTATTCGAGCACCCGAATTATTCTGCCGAGCATAGTGATGCTCGAGCCGAACAGCAGTTCGGCCGAGCATGCTCGCTCATCACTAGTCACGTCACTATTTATTTTTTCCTTCTTCTAATCCATCAGAAGAAAAGCCCCCCAAAAATCCTGTATTTTGAGCATACGCCTGCACACAGTCAGTATTTGATCAGTAATTGATCAGTATTTGCAAAGCAAAAACAGGAGTGTCCAAAACAGAGATGAAATGTCATGAAAATATTTGCATGTCTGCTGTGTTTTGGACCCACTCCTGCTTTTGGCTTCCAAGTCATGATGAAAATACTGATACAAAATACTGACTTCGTGATCGAGGCCTTATAAATGCTCCAAAGACAGGATCTGTTGTGTTTTTCATTTTTCAGTTCTTCTGACGGATCAGAAAAGCATTAAAATAAGTTGTGATGTCAACAAGGCTAAACAAGTACACTAATGGCCCCGTCACAGAATGAGGAGGGTGGCAACAGCATGAGGAGTCAACATAGTGGCCCAGTCACTGAGTGGTGTGGGTGGCAACAGCATGAGGAGTCAACATAGTGGCCCGGTCACAGAGTGGGGAGGTGGTGGGTAACAGCAGTGGCAGTAACAGCATGAGATAGTGGCAGTAGGAGAAGATGGCAGAAGATGCAGCAGGTTGTGGCATCAGGCGGGTGGCAGCATCAGAATAGTGGTTGAAGCATGTGGCCAGAAGTAATGGGCATTTTTCCCAATGTTTTGGTGTGGCTGCCAGAATGATCTTGTCTGATGAAGCAGGCACTAGGGTGTAGAAATCCTAGCTGATCAACGCCTGATTCATCTTTACCAAAATTAGTCTCTCAACATTTTATGTTGAAAGGCGAGTTCTCTGTGATGGCACACTACTGGCTGGGCAGGAAAGCTTGTTTAGGGCAAAATAGGCCAGGTGCGGCTACAAATCAAGTTTGGCTGCCCAGTAGTCATGGGGATCTTGTATCTGTGGTGGCAGGATTAGAGTTGAGCGAACACCTGGATGTTCGGGTTCGAGAAGTTTGGCCGAACTTCCCGGAAATGTTCGGGTTCGGGATCCGAACTCGACCCGAACTTCGTCCCGAACCCCATTGAAGTCAATGGGGACCCGTACTTTTCGGCACTAAAAAGGCTGTAAAACAGCCCAGGAAAGGGCTAGAGCAGGCATGCTCAACCTGCGGCCCTCCAGCTGTTGTAAAACTACAACTCCCATCATTCCCAGACAGCCTACAGCTATCAGCCTACAGAAGGGCATGATGGGAGTTGTAGTTTTACAACACCTGGAGGGCCGCAGGTTGAGCATCCCTGGGCTAGAGGGTTGCAAAAGGCAGCAAAATGTAGGTAAATCCCCTGCAAACAAATGTGGATAAGGAAATGAATAAAAATAAAAATAAAATAAATAAAAATTAACCAATATCAATTGGAGAGAGGTCCCATAGCATAGAATCAGGCTTCATGTCATAGCAGAGAATCATGCTTCATGTCACCCACCACTGGAACAGGCCATTGTCAGATATTTTTAGGCCCCGGCACCCAGACAGAGGAGAGAGGTCCCATAGCAGAGAATCAGGCTTCATGTCATAGCAGAGAATCATGCTTCATGTCACCCACCACTGGAACAGGCCATTGTCAGATATTTTTAGGCCCCGGCAACCAGACAGAGGAGAGAAGTCCCATAGCAGAGAATCAGGCTTCATGTCATAGCAGAGAATCAGACTTCATGTCACCCACCACTGGAACAGGCCATTGTCAGATATTTTTAGGCCCCGGCACCCAGACAGAGCAGAGAGGTCCCATAGCAGAGATTCAGGCTTCATGTCATAGCAGAGAATCAGGCTTCATGTCACCCACCACTGGAACAGTCCATTGTCAGATATTTTTAGGCCCCGGCACCCAGACAGAGGAGAGAGGTCCCATAGCAGAGAATCAGGCTTCATGTCATAGCAGAGAATCAGACTTCATGTCACCCACCACTGGAACAGGCCATTGTCAGATATTTTTAGGCCCCGGCACCCAGACAGAGCAGAGAGGTCCCATAGCAGAGATTCAGGCTTCATGTCATAGCAGAGAATCAGGCTTCATGTCACCCACCACTGGAACAGTCCATTGTCAGATATTTTTAGGCCCCGGCACCCAGACAGAGGAGAGAGGTCCCATAGCAGAGAATCAGGCTTCATGTCAAAGCAGAGAATCAGGCTTCATGTCACCCACCACTGGAACAGGCCATTGTCAGATATTTTTAGGCCCTGGCACCCAGAAAGAGGAGAGAGGTCCCATAGCAGAGATTCAGGCTTCATGTCATAGCAGAGAATCAGGCTTCATGTCACCCACCACTGGAACAGGCCATTGTCAGATATTTTTAGGCCCCGGCACCCAGACAGAGGAGAGAGGTCCCATAGCAGAGATTCAGGCTTCATGTCATAGCAGAGAATCATGCTTCATGTCACCCACCACTGGAACAGGCCATTGTCAGATATTTTTAGGCCCCGGCACCCAGACAGAGGAGAGAGGTCCCATAGCAGAGAATCAGGCTTCATGTCATAGCAGAGAATCATGCTTCATGTCACCCACCACTGGAACAGGCCATTGTCAGATATTTTTAGGCCCCGGCAACCAGACAGAGGAGAGAGGTCCCATAGCAGAGAATCAGGCTTCATGTCATAGCAGAGAATCATGCTTCATGTCACCCACCACTGGAACAGGCCATTGTCAGATATTTTTAGGCCCCAGCACCCAGACAGAGGAGAGAGGTCCCATAGCAGAGAATCAGGCTTCATGTCAAAGCAGAGAATCAGGCTTCATGTCACCCACCACTGGAACAGGCCATTGTCAGATATTTTTAGGCCCCGGCACCCAGACAGAGGAGAGAGGTCCCATAGCAGAGATTCAGGCTTCATGTCATAGCAGAGAATCATGCTTCATGTCACCCACCACTGGAACAGGCCATTGTCAGATATTTTTAGGCCCCGGCACCCAGACAGAGGAGAGAGGTCCCATAGCAGAGATTCAGGCTTCATGTCATAGCAGAGAATCAGGCTTCATGTCACCAACCACTGGAACAGGCCATTGTCAGATATTTTTAGGCCCCAGCACCCAGACAGAGGAGAGAGGTCCCATAGCAGAGAATCAGGCTTCATGTCAAAGCAGAGAATCAGGCTTCATGTCACCCACCACTGGAACAGGCCATTGTCAGATATTTTTAGGCCCTGGCACCCAGAAAGAGGAGAGAGGTCCCATAGCAGAGATTCAGGCTTCATGTCATAGCAGAGAATCAGGCTTCATGTCACCCACCACTGGAACAGGCCATTGTCAGATATTTTTAGGCCCCGGCACCCAGACAGAGGAGAGAGGTCCCATAGCAGAGATTCAGGCTTCATGTCATAGCAGAGAATCAGGCTTCATGTCACCCAACACTGGAACAGGCCACTGTCAGTTATTTTTAGGCACCGGCACCCAGACAGAGGGGAGGTTCATTCAACTTTGGGTTGCCCCGCAATATAATGGTAAAATGAAAATAAAAAGAGGATTGAATGAGGAAGTGCCCTGGAGTACAATAATATATGGTTAAGGGGAGGTAGTTATAAATGTCTAATCTGTACAAGGGATGGACAGGTCCTGTGGGATCCATGTCTGGTTCATTTTTAAGAACGTCAGCTTGTCCACATTGGCTGTAGACAGGCGGCTGCGTTTGTCTGTAATGACGCCCCCTGCCGTGCTGAATACACGTTCAGACAAAACGCTGGCCGCCGGGCAGGCCAGCACCTCCAAGGCATAAAAGGCTAGCTCTGGCCACGTGGACAATTTGGAGACCCAGGAGTTGAATGGGGCCGAACCATCAGTCAGTACGTGGAGGGGTGTGCACACGTACTGTTCCACCATGTTAGTGAAATGTTGCCTCCTGCTAACACGTTCCGTATTAGGTGGTGGTGCAGTTAGCTGTGGCGTGTTGACAAAACTTTTCCACATCTCTGCCATGCTAACCCTGCCCTCAGAGGAGCTGGCCGTGACACAGCTGCATTGGTGACCTCTTGCTCCTCCTCTGCCTTCGCCTTGGGCTTCCACTTGTTCCCCTGTGACATTTGGGAATGCTCTCAGTAGCGCGTCTACCAACGTGCGCTTGTACTCGCGCATCTTCCTATCACGCTCCAGTGCAGGAAGTAAGGTGGGCACATTGTCTTTGTACCGGGGATCCAGCAGGGTGGCAACCCAGTAGTCCGCACACGTTAAAATGTGGGCAACTCTGCTGTCATTGCGCAGGCACTGCAGCATGTAGTCGCTCATGTGTGCCAGGCTGCTCAGAGGTAAGGACAAGCTGTCCTCTGTGGGAGGCGTATCGTCATCGTCCTGCGTTTCCCCCCAGCCACGCACCAGTGATGGGCCCGAGCTACGTTGGGTGCCACCCCGCTGTGAACATGCTTCATCCTCACCCTCCTCCACCTCCTCCTCATCCTCGCCCTCCTCGTCCTCCAGTAGTGGGCCCTGTCTGGCCACATTTGTACCTGGCCTCTGCTGTTGCAAAAACCTCCCTCTGAGTCACTTCTAAGAGACTGGCCTGAAAGTGCTAAAAATGACCCCTCTTTCTCCTCCTCCTCCTCCTGGGCCACCTCCTCTTCCATCATCGCCCTAAGTGTTTTCTCAAGGAGACATAGAAGTGGTATTGTAACGCTGATAACGGCGTCATCGCCACTGGCCATGTTGGTGGAGTACTCGAAGCAGCGCAACAGGGCACACAGGTCTCGCATGGAAGCCCAGTCATTGGTGGTGAAGTGGTGCTGTTACACAGTGCGACTGACCCGTGCGTGCTGCTGCTCGCACAGTCTGTCCAGCATGTGCAAGGTGGAGTTCCACCTGGTGGGCACGTCGCATATAAGGCAGTGAGCGGGAAGGCCGAAGTTACGCTGTAGCGCAGACAGGCAAGCAGCGGCAGGATGTGAACGCCAGAAGCGCGCACAGACGGCCCGCACTTTATGCAGCAGCTCTGACATGTCGGGGTAGTTGTAAATGAACTTCTGCACCACCAAATTCAGCACATGCGCCAGGCAAGGGATGTGCGTCAAACCGGCTAGTCCCAGAGCTGCGACGAGATTTCACACATTATCGCACACCACCAGGCCGGGCTTGAGGCTCACCGGCAGCAACCACTCGTCGGTCTGTTGTTCAATACCCCGCCACAACTCCTGCGCGGTGTGGGGCCTGTCCCCCAAACATATGAGTTTCAGAATGGCCTGCTGACGTTTACCCCGGGCTGTGCTGAAGTTGGTGGTGAAGGTGTGTGACTGACTGGATGAGCAGGTGGAAGAAGAGGAGGAGGAAGCCGAGTAGGAGGAGGAGGCTACAGGAGGCAAAGAATGTTGCCCTGCGATCTTTGGCAGCGGAAGGACGTGCGTCAAAGAGCTCTCCGCCTGGGGCCCAGCCGCCAATACATTTACCCAGTGTGCAGTTAGGGAGATATAGTGTCCCTGGCCGTGCTTACTGGTCCACGTATCTGTGGTTAGGTGGACCTTGCCACAGATGGCGTTCCGCAGTGCACACTTGATCGGATACTTGGTTGTGCAGGGAAGGCACGGCTCTCTTGGAGAAGTAGTGGCGGCTGGGAACAACATACTGTGGGACAGCAAGCGACATGAGCTGTTTGAAGCTGTCTGTGTCCACCAGCCTGAATGACAGCATTTCATAGGCCAGTAGTTTAGAAGCTGGCATTCAGGGCCAGGAATCGAGGGTGGCTAGGTGGGAATTTACACTTTCTCTCAAATGTTTGTGAGATGTGAGATGCTTGGTGACAGAGGTGGTGGTGTTGGTGGTCCATCCTCTGTTTGCTGGGCGGCAGGTGCCAACGTTCCTCCAGAGGCGGAGGAAGAGGCCGAGGCAGCAGCAGAAGAGGTAGCAGGGGGAGCCTGAGTGAGTTCCTTTTTCTTAAGGTGTTTACTCCACTGCAGTTCATGCTTTGCATGCAGGTGCCTGGTCATGCAGGTTGTGCTAAGGTTCAGAACGTTAATGCCTCGCTTCAGGCTCTGATGGCACAGCGTGCAAACCACTCGGGTCTTGTCGTCAGCACATTGTTTGAAGAACTGCCACGCCAGGGAACTCCTTGAAGCTGCCTTTGGGGTGCTCGGTCCCAGATGGCGGTGGCCAGTAGCAGGCTGACTCTCTTGGCGGCGGGTGTTCTGCTTTTGCCCACTGCTCCCTCTTTTTCTACGCTGTTGGCTCGGTCTCACCACTGCCTCTTCCTCCAAACTCTGAAAGTCAGTGGCACGACCTTCATTCCATGTGGGGTCTAGGACCTCATCGTCCCCTGCATCGTCTTCCACCCAGTCTTCCTCCCTGACCTCCTGTTCAGTCTGCACACTGCCGAAAGACGCAGCAGTTGGCACCTGTGTTTCATCATCAGAGACGTGCTGAGGTGGTATTCCCATGTCCTCATCATCAGGAAACATAAGTGGTTGTGCGTCAGTGCATTCTATGTCTTCCACCGCTGGGAAAGGGCTAGGTGGATGCCCTTGGGAAAACCTGCCAGCAGAGTCTTCAAACAGCATAAGAGACTGCTGCATAAGTTGAGGCTCCGACAGTTTCCCTGATATGCATGGGGGTGATGTGACAGATTGATGGGCTTGGTTTTCAGGCGCCATCTGTGCGCTTTCTGCAGAAGACTGGGTGGGAGATAATGTGAACGTGCTGGATCCACTGTCGGCCACCCAATTGACTAATGCCTGTACCTGCTCAGGCCTTACCATCCTTAGAACGGCATTGGGCCCCACCAAATATCGCTGTAAATTCTGGTGTCTACTGGGACCTGAGGTAGTTGGTACACTAGGACATGTGGCTGTGGCAGAACGGCCACGTCCTCTCCCAGCACCAGAGGGTCCACTAACACCACCACGACCATGTCCGTGTCTCTTACTAGATGTTTTCCTCATTGTTACTATTCACCAAAATAAGAAAAAAATTATTTGGCCCAATGTATTGAATTCAAATTCAGGCTTTTTTTTACAGGCACCTAACACTATCTGGCTATCTACTTAGGTACCGTATTACACTAATACAGGCACAGCAGTAACCACAGATTTAGCTGAATATAAATTGTAGGCCTAGTATTTAGGCGGTGGATGACAGGTATACGTTTACGGACAGAATTAGAATTGGAGATGCACGGTAGCGTTTGAAGCTATTGGGAATGACCCTATCCACACCTTCAATCTAATATACCCTTTTATGGATAGATTTAAACTTGGCCTGATACAGCAGAAACCACTGATTTGGGGAATTGCTAAGTTGGGAATTGTATTTCAATCCAGAACAAAAACTGTGCTTTGGCGGACACAAAATAACTTTGCCAGGCACAGCAGTAACTACAGATTTAGCTGAATATAAATTGTAGGCCTAGTATTTAGGCGGTGGATGACAGGTATACATTTACGGACAGAATTAGAATTGGAGATGCACGGTAGCGTTTGAAGTTATTGAGAATGACCCTATCCGCACCTTCAATCTAATATACCCTTTTATGGATAGATTTAAACTTGGCCTGATACAGCAGAAACCACTGATTTGGGGAATTGCTAAGTTGGGAATTGTATTTCAACCCAGAACAAAAACTGTGCTTTGGTGGACACTAAATAACTTTGCCAGGCACAGCAGTAACCACAGATTTAGCTGAATATAAATTGTAGGCCTAGTATTTAGGCGGTGGATGACAGGTATACGTTTACGGACAGAATTAGAATTGGAGATGCACGGTAGCGTTTGAAGTTATTGAGAATGACCCTATCCGCACCTTCAATCTAATATACCCTTTTATGGATGATTTAAACTTGGCCTGATACAGCAGAAACCACTGATTTAGGGAATTGCTAAGTTGGGAATTGTATTTCAACCCAGAAAAAGATATATCCTTTGCCAGACAGCAGACAGTATTGCAATTGGCTAGCCACAGCTGAAACACCAGATTTAGGGTACTGCTATTTTGGCAATTGTATTTCACCCCTCAATAAAATAGCAAGCACAGCCAAGCCCCTGATGTAGGATATAGCAAAAAAACAAACACACTATTGATGGTTAAATGTACTTGGTGGCAGCTTGTGCTGGCGCACCACAAGACACAAAATGGCCGCCGATCACCCCAGAAAAAAGTGACTGAAAAACGCTCTGGGCAGCCTTAAAACAGTGAGCAATTGAATAGCAGAGGTTGAATGATACACAGCTGTACATCGATCACTTCAGTAAGTAAATCCCTGCCTAATCTGGCCCTAACAGCAGCAGCTGCATCCTATCCCTACACTGATCAGAGCAGAGTGACGTGCGGCGCTACGTGACTCCAGCTCAAATAGAGGCTGGGTCACATGCTGCACTGGCCAATCACAGCCATGCTAATAGTAGGCATGGCTGTGATGTCCTCTTGGGGCAAGTAGTATGACGCTTGTTGATTGGCTGCTTTGCAGCCTTTCAAAAAGCGCCAAGAAAGCGTTGAACACCGAACCTGAACTTTTACGAAAATGTTCGGGTTCGGGTCCGTGTCACGAACACCCCAAAATATACAGTTCAGGTTCGCTCATCCCTAGGCAGGATGCAGTCCAATTATGCCACCACCTGCTGGCTCATGTTCTGCTCCATGTGCTGCTGATGGGTGGTTTCTTCAGTAGGTGATTGAAGAAAAGTGCTTAGTAGAGACTCAAGAGTTAAGTTACTGCTGATGGAGCTGGTGCTGTTCCTGTTCCCCCATCCCCCTCCAGCAGTCATGGCAGTGGAGTGTGAGCACAGAGAGCCCCCTCGGTCAGACCTTTGTGAGGATGGGCAATGGCGCACATAGGCAGCGACCAACTGACTACATAGGATGTCTCGATAGTAGTTGAGTTTATCCTCCCTCTCAACAGGTAGAGAAAAGACCCCCATTTTGGACTGGTAGCGAGGGTTTAACATGGTGGAAAGCCAGTAGTCATCCCTCTGACAAATAGTGATAATACGGCTGTCACTATGCAAGCAACTCAGCATGCATCTGGCTATTTGTACAAGGGAATCAGAGGGACTTCCTGCCTCCATCCCCACTGCATACTGCCACAGGGTGTCGGGGCCATCTGCTTGGTCTTTCTCATTGCTCTCCTACTCCTCTCCTGTCACTTTTGTAGATAAACCACCCATTTCTGTATACATTGTGTGTGAATGTCCTCCTCCTCATCCTCCTCTTCTACCAGTTCAGCCCCCACAGGGCTTAGTTGGCCATGAAATGTAGGCGCCACTTCTCCTCTCCCTTGGCCAGCCAGATTTATCAGCATCTGCCCCAGAACATGAAGGAGTGGAATGAAATCATTCATCCCGTAGTCCTGGTGACTGACAAATAAAGTGGCCTCCTTAAAGCGCCTGATCAAACAGTAGATGTCACACATGAGCTGCCACTTGCTAACGTCAAAGTTAAACAGGGGAATACACCTGTCCACCTGCATCATCAATAAATCGTTCACGGCCTTCCTCTGCTCATATAGTCGGTCCAACATGTGGAGGGTGGAGTTCCAAGGGGTGGAGATGTTGCATATGAGTTGATGTTGGGGGATGCTATTTGAAGCTCAAGGAAGGCATGTTTTGCAGAATGGCTAAAGTGCATGCACAGTTTTCTGGCCATATTCAAGATGTCTCGCAGTTGGGTGGAAGACTTCAGGAACCGCTTTACAACCAGATTAAAGGTGTGTGCCATGCAGGGCACATGGGTCAGCTCTCCTAGATGCAGCAGCGACAGAATGTTCTTCCTGTTATCGGTGACAATGGTTCTGATCTTTAGTTGACAATAAGATAGACAGGATTCAATTTCTTGTTGAAAAAGGCAGAGCAGTTCCTACCACCATGCTCTGCATAGTTAGTATGCTGGAGGACCACTGAAGACAAGGTGAAGCATTAAGAGGCGGAGAAGGACATTGGTGCAGGAATCGCAGCTTGAGAACGCAGAGGCAGCATTGTCATCACCTGGCCAAATAGTTACAGCTCCACATGTCGGTGCTGCTCCACTGTACCTTCTGCCCAACATACGTGTGCAGGGATGGTACAGCCTTTTTGGAAAAGTAATGACGGCTTGGGACTCTCCACCTTGGCTCGACACAAGCCATCAGTTATCTGAAAGGTGCAGAGTCCACCACATGGAAAGGGAGGGACTTTAGTACCAGCAACTTGGCTAGGCTGTTCAGCTTCTGCGCTGTTGGATGAGTCCAACCATACTGTTGTCTTTTTGCAATTGCCTCGGTGATTGATTGCTGGCGAAATGAGTGATGACATGTAGGAGGAGGATCATCAGGACATGGAGATGATCATGATGCCCCGTCTTCACCAGGCTTTCACATGTGATCAGCTATATCATCATCCACTACTGTCTGCACATCATTGATGTCACCCTCACCAGTCTCATGACCGCGTCCCTGACTGCTCCCACGCAACTCTCATCATCGCTATTTGCCCGCCATCAGGAGGGAGCAGCGGATCTCTCCTAAAAATCTGGGATAGGCAGTAGGTGCAGACTCAAGCAGAATTCAGAATGTACAGTCGTGGCCAAAAGTTTTGAGAATTACATGAATATTGGAAATTGGAAAAGTTGCTGCTTAAGTTTTTATAATAGCAATTTGCATATACTCCAGAATGTTATGAAGAGTGATCAGATGAATTGCATAGTCCTTCTTTGCCATAAAAAATTAACTTAATCCCCGAAAAACCTTTCCACTGCATTTCATTGCTGTCATTAAAGGACCTGCTGTAACAGTACAGCCTGGATCACAGCGGTTCCCTGTGACGATACGCTGACTTGCACTCCAGCGTGGAACGCACCGGCCTTCTGCGATGATACGCTGGCTTGCGTTCCAGCGTGGAACGCAGCGACCGCCTGTGTTGTTACGCTGGCTTGCGCTCCAGCGTGGAACGCAGTGGCTGCTGGGCCCTCCTGTGACTCCGCCCACTTACCGTCCGGCCCTTAAATAGAAGACAGGTGCTAAGCAGGGTGTTCCACTAATGGAGTGCGCACCCTGCTAGCTCCACTGCATCTGAGGACTCTGTCCACATATCCAGACCTGGATCCCTAACAACAGCGTGAAGGACTGTCTACCTTCTTGCCACTGGCTTCCCCACTGCTGGCTTCCTAGCCAGGACCAACTAACCGCAAGTATATGCCTGTTACCTGCTCTGATTAATGTCCTAGAACTCTGAGTGGGGTGGTTCCTGACTGGTGTGAGACGATACTCCCAAACCAGCTCTGAACCTACTGCATACTATATACTAAACTGTGGACATGCTCTGAACCTACTGCATACTATATACTAAACTGTGGACATGCTCTGAACCTACTGCATACTATATACTAAACTGTGGACATGCTGTACTAGCTCTGAGCCTGCTGCATACTATATACTAAACTGTGGACATGCTCTGAACCTACTGCATACTATATACTAAACTGTGGACATGCTATACTAACTCTGAACCTACTGCATACTATATACTAAACTGTGGACATGCTATACTAACTCTGAACCTACTGCATACTATATACTAAACTGTGGACATGTTCTGAACCTACTGCATACTATATACTAAACTGTGGACATGCTCTGAACCTATGGCATACAATATACTAAACTAAGGACATGCTATATACTAACCCTGAACCTATTGCATACTAGATACTAACTCTGAACTGTGCACAAGCTTATACTAACTTGTGACTCCTGTAATACTGGGAGACCTTCCTCTCCAGCAGTAATACTAAATAAATGGATAGCGGTAAATGATTTTGTTACCCCAAACTCTCCGCCCAAGACTGAGAGAGACGCCTGGGGTACATACTGAGTAACCGCAAATCCCACAGCCAAGAGCAAGGGCAGTGGGATAATAGTGCATGTCCATTGCTTCCGCAGTTGAGATCCTAACTGATCAACTAGGTGCGTTACATATTAGTGGAACCCACATGGATCCAGCGGAGGTTGCAGGTCACCTCGTCACCCTCACTAAGAGGGTGGAGACCCTCAATGTGACTATACAACATCTCCAGCTAGAAAACCAGGCAATACGGCAGTCACTCAGGGGCCAGGACACCCCCGTGATGGACCAGAACCCAAGGTCAGCCCACCTGAGATATTCGCGGGTGACCGAAGGCAGTTCAGGGATTTCCTGAACGCGTGCAAACTAATGTTTGAGGTGCAGCACCGGACTTACCCAACTGACAGAACAAAAGTACTTACCATGATCTCATACCTCAGGGGGGAGCCCAGAGCATGGGCCAATACTTATTTAGAAAAAGAAGACCCAGTCCTGGAATCCTTCCCTCTGTTCCTTGAAAAAATGGCCCTTCTCTACGAGGACCATAGTAAACAGCTGACCGCTGAGACCGCTATACGCAGCCTTAAACAAGGGAGACGACCTGTAGAGGACTTTATTGCGGAATACACTCGCTGGGCCCGGGAGACTGAATGGAATGACCTCACCCTTAGGAATTAGTTTCGCCTAGGTCTTTCCGAGGCCCTGAAGGACGAATTAGCCCGAGGAGAATTACCACTTACACTTAATGCCTTGATGCAGAAGGCCACCACCATTGACAGACGGCTGAGGGAACGCAGAGCCGAGAGAGTCTCAGGCTTCACACCCAACCCAAGACCGTCCAGCCAGGGTCCTGCTGTAGAGATGATGGAGATTGGGGCGATCCGAGGTCCTCTGACCGAGAGAGAGAAAGCCAGGAGACGTAACCTCAACCTCTGTTTATATTGTGCGTCTGCTGACCATACCGTTGACGGATGCCCCGCGATACGTAATAAGTGCGAAGGTAAGAGCGGCACGTCTTGTACCTTAGGCAGTACAAAAAATAGTACTGGTGGTTACATATACACGTCTCTCACCTTACAGTGGGACCAAAAACGGATTATCGTTGAAGCCATGGTGGACACAGGAGCTTCGGGGAATTTTATCGATATGCATCTGGTTGAGCGAAATAAAATTCACCACATGAGAAAAAATGTTCCGATATCCGTGAGTTTCATTGACGGTACCACTTCTAGTCCTATCCACAGTCAGACTCAACCCCTCATGGTGACATGTGAAAATAACCACACAGAATTCTTATCCTTTGATATCATACACTCTCCATTGTTTCCCGTGATTCTTGGGTTGCCATGGTTGCAAATACACCAGCCAACCCTCCTATGGAAACAGGGGAGAGTTCAGTTTACGTCACCTTATTGTATGGAGACCTGCTTTCCTCTCAAATCTCTCATGCACGTGGGAGTGAACCAGGTCCCCAGCCAATACGCAGACTTTGCTGAGGTATTCAGCGCAAAGAAGGCGGAATCTCTTCCGCCCCATAGATCTTACGATTGCCCCATAGACTTGCTGCCGGGTAGTGAGATACCCACGGGTAGAATTTATCCATTGGCACAACCAGAACTTGTTCACCTCAAACAGTACCTAGAAGAGAACTTACGAAAAGGTTTTATTCAGCCTTCAACCTCCCCGGCAGCAGCAGGGATGTTCTTTGTGAGAAACAAAGACTCAAGCCTAAGGCCCATTATAGATTACAGAGCCTTGAACAAAGTAACAATCAAAAATCGGTACCCCCTGCCACTAATATCCGAACTCATAGAAAGATTACAAACAGCAACAATCTACACCAAGCTGGATTTGAAAGGCGCATACAACTTAATTAGGATCAGAAAAGGTGATGAATGGAAGACAGCTTTCCGCACTCGGTATGGTCTCTTCGAGTATACAGTGATGCCCTTCGGGTTGTGCAACGCCCCTGCCACATTCCAAAATTTTATTAACGACATCTTTAGGGATCTACAGGACGTATGTGTAATCATCTATCTTGATGATATACTAGTGTATTCCGATAACTTACACGATCACAGGAAACATGTCCGTTGGGTTCTCGCACGGTTAAGTGTTCATCGCTTATACGTCAAACAGGAAAAATGTGTATTCGAGACTACCTCTCTTCCCTTCCTCGGATACATAATTTCACCCAAAGGTATCCAGATGGATCCCTCAAAAATCACTTGCATCCAAAATTGGCCGATTCCGGATTCCAGGAAAGCTCTTCAACGGTTCCTGGGGTTCTCAAACTTCTATAGGAAATTCATTAAAGATTTCTCCGCTACCACTAAACCACTAACCCGCTTAACTAGTGTCAACACGAAGTTTGTTTGGTCCAAGGACGCCCAATCAGCGTTTGAGTTATTAAAGAACAGGTTCACTACGGCACCGATACTGACTCTCCCAAATCCGAACCATCACTACGTGCTGGAAGTAGACGCATCCCAGGTAGCCATAGGAGCTGTTCTGTCCCAGCGAAGCTCTTTTTCAACTCCGTTACATCCTATCGGGTTCTACTCCCGGACGCTAAATACCGCCGAATTCAATTACCCCATAGGCGAAAAGGAACTCCTCGCCATAAAGTGCTCCCTGGAAAATTGGAGGCATTTACTTGAAGGAATAATACACCCCATCACAATTTATACGGATCACCGTAATCTACAATACCTGAAAACCAATAAAACATTATCAGGCCGTCAAGTACGGTGGAGTTTTTTTTTTGACAGGTTTAACTTCCAAATTACATACCGACCAGGCTCAAAAAATGGGAAGGCCGACGCCTTGTCACGACTGGCTGAAATTCGCACCTCAGACACGCCCCCACATGGATCATTCCACCGAAGAAACTCGTCCTTGCCACCATAACGTTGGAAACCCAGCTCAAGGATGCTCTAATTAATGACCATGCTAATACCCCCCCTGGTCTTTCGCAGAACCAACAGGGTCTCCTTTACAAGGACAGCCAACTGTACATACCACCCTCCCTCACCAATCAGGTGATCAAACTTTGCCATGATTTACCCCTCGCGGGACATCCCGGCATTGCTAAAACCACAACCCTGATACGGAGGAACTTCTGGTGGCCAAAGATGACCAAACAAATTGAGGAATACGTTTCCACGTGCGAGACCTGTGCCTCATGTAAAACTGACAGAAACCGACCTTATGGTCTCCTAATGAGTCTTCCCATCGCCAACAGACCCTGGGAATGGGTCTCGATGGATTTCATAGTTGAACTTCCCCTTTCCAGAGGAAACAACACCATCATGGTGGTAGTGGATTTGCTGACTAAGATGGCACACTTAGTGCCCCTCAAGAAGTTACCCTCCTCCAAGGAAACGGCCGTGGTATTCCTGTCTAATATTATTAAGTTACATGGAATTCCTAGCCAGGTCATATCAGACAGGGGTTCGCAATTCGTATCCAAATTCTGGAGAGCACTTTGTTCCAGACTTCAAATCGACCACAGAATGTCTACCGCCTATTACCCCCAAACTAATGGGCAGACTGAAAGGGTGAATCAGTGTCTGGAACAGTATATCAGATGTCACTGCTCATTTCTCCAGGATGACTGGGAGGGCCTACTTCCTCTCGCTGAATTCGCCTATAATAATTCTACGAATTCCTCCACATTGCATACTCCATTCTTTGCTAATTACGGATTTCACCCTAGGTCTCTTCCTCAAACCAGCCTTCCCACAAACGTTCCAGCCACAGACGATTATCTGACCACTTTGCAAACTACCCTTAAGACGCTAAAAGACAACCTTCAACGGGCAAAAGAAAGACAGAAGTGTTACTACGACCGTCGTAGGAGAGAAAGTCCTCCCTACCAGGTCGGGGACTCGGTTTGGTTATCTACAAAAAACCTTCGGTTGGGGGTACCTTCCAAGAAATTGGGAAGACAATTCCTGGGTCCTTTTCCGATAGAAAGGATTATTAACCCCAACACGGTGAGACTCACCCTTCCTCCGCGATTACAGGTACATCCCACATTCCACGTGTCACTACTGAAGCCGTTTAGATCTAGGCCGTTCCCATCAAGTGATCCTCGACCCTTGCCTCCGATAGAGGTCCAAGGAGAAGAAGAATTTGAAGTTGAGCAGCTCATTGATTCCAGAAGAAGACGGGGGAAGATCCAGTATCTCATTAGATGGAAGGGGTATGGTCCCCAGGATGACTCTTGGGAAGATGTGCAAAACGTTCATGCTCCCAGACTCCAAAGATTCTTCCATAGAAGATTTCCCAACCGACCCTCTCCTAGTGGGGTACCCCTTAAGGGGGGGGGGGGGGGGTACTGTAACAGTACAGCCTGGATCACAGCGGTTCCCTGTGACAATACGCTGACTTGCACTCCACTAAACTGTGGACATGCTCTGAACCTACTGCATACTATATACTAAACTGTGGACATGCTCTGAACCTACTGCATACTATATACTAAACTGTGGACATGCTCTGAACCTACTGCATACTATATACTAAACTGTGGACATGCTGTACTAGCTCTGAGCCTGCTGCATACTATATACTAAACTGTGGACATGCTCTGAACCTACTGCATACTATATACTAAACTGTGGACATGCTATACTAACTCTGAACCTACTGCATACTATATACTAAACTGTGGACATGCTATACTAACTCTGAACCTACTGCATACTATATACTAAACTGTGGACATGTTCTGAACCTACTGCATACTATATACTAAACTGTGGACATGCTCTGAACCTATGGCATACAATATACTAAACTAAGGACATGCTATATACTAACCCTGAACCTATTGCATACTAGATACTAACTCTGAACTGTGCACAAGCTTATACTAACTTGTGACTCCTGTAATACTGGGAGACCTTCCTCTCCAGCAGTAATACTAAATAAATGGATAGCGGTAAATGATTTTGTTACCCCAAACTCTCCGCCCAAGACTGAGAGAGACGCCTGGGGTACATACTGAGTAACCGCGAATCCCACAGCCAAGAGCAAGGGCAGTGGGATAATAGTGCATGTCCATTGCTTCCGCAGTTGAGATCCTAACTGATCAACTAGGTGCGTTACACCTGCTGAGATCATTTCAGTAATCGTCTTGTTAACTCAGGTGAGAATGTTGACGAGCACAAGGCTGGAGATCATTATGTCAGGCTGATTGGGTTAAAATGGCAGACTTGACATGTTAAAAGGAGGGTGATGCTTGAAATCATTGTTCTTCCATTGTTAACCATGGTGACCTGCAAAGAAACGCGTGCAGCCATCATTGCGTTGCATAAAAATGGCTTCACAGGCAAGGATATTGTGGCTACTAAGATTGCACCTCAATCAACAATTTATAGGATCATCAAGAACTTCAAGGAAAGAGGTTCAATTCTTGTTAAGAAGGCTTCAGGGCGTCCAAGAAAGTCCAGCAAGCGCCAGGATCGTCTCCTAAAGAGGATTCAGCTGCGGGATCGGAGTGCCACCAATGCAGAGCTTGCTCAGGAATGGCACCAGGCAGGTGTGAGCGCATCTGCACGCACAGTGAGGCGAAGACTTTTGGAAGATGGCCTGGTGTCAAGAAGGGCAGCAAAGAAGCCACTTCTCTCCAAAAAAAACATCAGGGACAGATTTATCTTCTGCAGAACGTATGGTGAATGGACTGCTTTGGACTGGGGCAAAGTTATATTCTCCGATGAAGCCTCTTTCCGATTGTTTGGGGCATCTGGAAAAAGGCTTGTCCGGAGAAGAAAAGGTGAGCGCTACCATCAGTCCTGTGTCATGCCAACAGTAGAGCATCCTGAGACCATTCATGTGTGGGGTTGCTTCTCATCCAAGGGAGTAGGCTCACTCACAATTTTGCCCAAAAACACAGCCATGAATAAAGAATGGTACCAAAACACCCTCCAACAGCAACTTCTTCCAACAATCCAACAACAGTTTGGTGAAGAACAATGCATTTTCCAGCACGATGGAGCACCGTGCCATAAGGCAAAAGTGATAACTAAGTGGCTCGGGGACCAAAACGTTGACATTTTGGGTCCATGGCCTGGAAACTCCCCAGATCTTAATCCCATTGAGAACTTGTGGTCAATCCTCAAGAGGCGGGTGGACAAACAAAAACCCACTAATTCTGACAAACTCCAAGAAGTGATTATGAAAGAATGGGTTGCTATCAGTCAGGAATTGGCCCAGAAGTTGATTGAGAGCATGCCCAGTCGAATTGCAGAGGTCCTGAAAAAGAAGGGCCAAATATTGACTCTTTGCATTAATGTCATGTAATTGTCGATTAAAGCCTTTGAAACGTATGAAGTGCGTGTAATTATATTTCACTACATCACAGAAATAACTGAAACAAAGATCTAAAAGCAGTTTAGCAGCAAACTTTGTGAAAACTAATATTTGTGTCATTCTCAAAACTTTTGGCCACGACTGTAGGTGCAGATTCAATGCCTAATGGAATCACTTATCTATAAAACAAGGTGTAAAATCAAATAACTGAAAAAATAGAGTGCTATTTCACCCCAATTACAGAATCAAGGCGTTATAGAATTATATATCTATAAAACAATGTGGACACCGCCAATAGCAGTCGTATTAGCCCATTTTTTCACCCCTATTACAAAATCAAGGCCTAATGGAATTAATTATGTATTAAACAATGTGGACACCCCAATAGCAGCAGTATTAGACTGCTATTTCACCCCAATTACAGAATTAATGCCTAATGGAATTACTTATGTATAAAACAGGGTGGAAAACAAAATAACTGAAAAAATAGAGCACTTTTTTGCTCCAATTATAGAATTATTGCCTAATGGAACTACTTATCTATAAAACCAAATAACTGAAATTCAGCTTCACATCGAATCCAATTTTTCCTGAAATTCTTTCTCATAACTAAGATCCTCCAGTTTAGTCGCTCTCCTTTGTACTTTTTCCAGCTCCAGAGCATCTTTTCTATGGACTGGTGCACTGAACTGAACTGCATATTCCAGATGAGGCTGCACCAAAGCTTTGTAAAGTGGTAATATTACATCCCTGTCCCGCTAGTTGATGCCTCGTTTAATACAGGACAATATCCTGCTAGCCTTAGAAGCAGCTGATTGAAATTGTATGCTGCTACTTAATCTATGATCTACAAGTACACCTAAATCCGTCTCCACAAGTGACTCTCCCAGTGTTACATCCTGTAGGACATGTGACGCACGTAGATTACTGTATCACTACCCAGATGCATAACTTTACATTTATCCACATTGAATCTCATTTGCCAAGTTAATGCCCAAACAATCAGGGGGTCATTTATCAAACTGGTGTAAAGTAGAACTGGCTTAGTTGCCCATAGCAACCAATCAGGTTCTACCTTTCATTTTCCAAAGGAGCTGTCCAAAATGAAAGGTGGAATCTGACTGGTTGCTATGGCTAACTAAGCCAGTTCTACTTTACACCAGTTTGATAAATGACCCCATCAGACCTTATTTTACCCATTAAACATCTGTGAGGTATTCAATGCCTTTGCAAAATCCAAGAACACCACATCCACAGCCACCCCTCAGGTTTGTCTGACATTTTCTGACCTTAGTAAACCCATCATTTATGATATTATTAACACACTCTTGTATATAGTCCCTTAAGAATCCTTCAAACATTTTTCCAATAACAGAAGTTAAGCTTACTGGTCTATTATTACCTGTCAACAGCCATTCTAAGCTGAATATACAGTGGATATAAAAAGTCTACACACCCCTGTTAAAATGTCAGGTTTCTGTGTGTTCATTTCAGAACTTTTTCCACCTTTAATGTGACTTATAAACTGTACCACTCAATTGAAAAACAAACTGAAATCTTTTAGGTGAAAGGAAGAAAACAAAACAAAAATAATAATAATAATAATGTGGTTGCATAAGTGTGCACACCCTCATATCACTGGGGATGTAGCTGTGTTCAGAATTAAGCAATCACAGTCAAAATCGTGTTAAATAGGAGTCAGCATACACCTGCCATAATTTAAAGTGCCTCTGATTAACCCCAAATATAGTTCATCTGCTCTAGTTGGTCTTTCCTGAAATTTTCTTAGTCGCATCCCACAGCAAAAGCCATGGTCCACAGAGAGCATCCAAAGCATTAGAGGGATCTTATTGTTAAAAGGTATCAGTCAGGAGAAGGGTACAAAAGAATTTCAAAGGCATTAGATATTCCATGGAACACAGTGAAGACAGTCATCATCAAGTGGAGAAAATATGGCAGAACAGTGACATTACCAAGAACTGGACGTCCCTCCAAAATTGATGAAAAGACGAGAATAAAACTGGTCTGGGAGGCTACCAAGAGGCCTACAGCAACATTAAAGGTGCTGCAGGAATATCTGGCAAGTACCGGCTGTGTGGTACATGTGACAACAATCTCCCGTATTCTTTATATGTCTGGGCTATGGGGTAGAGTGGCAAGACGAAAGCCTTTTTCTGACGAAGAAAAACTTCCAAGCCAGGCTACATTTTGCAAAAACACATCTGAAGACTCCCAAAAGCATGTGGGAAAAGGTGTTATGGTCTGATGAATTCAAGGATGAACTTTTTGACCATAATTCCAAAAGATATGTTTGGCGCAAAAACAACACTGCACATCACCAAAAGAACACCATACCCACAGTGAAGCATGGTAGTGGCAGCATCATGCTTTGGGGCTGTTTTTCTTCAGCTGGAACTGGGGCCTTAGTTAAGCTAGAGGGAATTATGAACAGTTCCAAATACTAGTCAATATTGGCACAAAACCTTCAAGCTTCTGCTAAAAAGCTGAACATGAAGAGGAACTTCATCTTTCAGCATGACAACGACCCAAAGCATACATCCAAATCAACAAAGGAATAGCTTCACCAGAAGAAGAATAAAGTTTTGGAATGGCCCAGCCAGATCCCAGACCTGAATCCGATTGAAAATCTGTGGGGTGATCTGAAGAGGGTTGTGCACAAGAGATGCCCTCGCAATCTGACAGATTTGTAGTGTTTTTGCAAAGAAGAGTGGGCAAATCTTGCCAAGTCAAAATGTGCCATGCTGATAGACTTATACCCAAAAAGACGCTGTAATAAAATCAAAAGGTGCTTCAACAAAGTATTAGTTTAAGAGTGTACACTTATGCAACATATTTTATTTTTATATTTTTTCTTCCCTCTAACTAAAAGATTTCAGTTTGTTTTTCATTTGAGTTGTACAGTTTACAGTTTATAGGTCACAAGTAAGTTCCGGCTTGGCAGACTGGCTGGAAATTCCTGGTTCCGTTGACTCCAGGGTCGTTGATCCAGGATGCTATTTTGACTGCCTGATTGGAGTCTTTCTCTTTATTTGTATATACAGAGCTAAAAAAAAAACTATTTAGTAACTCTGCCTTTTCCTTATCTTCAGTTACCACCCTCCCCCTTCATTTACCATTATTTAGGGAACCTATCTGCTCTGACCTTGGTTTTTTAGCATTTGAATATTTAAAGAATTTTTGGGGATTTGTTTTGCTTTCTTTTTCCAACTGCTGTTAATTTTGTATTTTTGCAGATTTTATCTCTTTTTTACAGATTTTATTAAGCTCTTTGTAAAGGCTAGATCTGGCTCCTCAGATCTTTTTTTTTTTAAATGCCATTTTTTGCCCTTTTTACAGTTGCTGTAAGCCATGTGGAGTTTAATTTTAACCATTTATACCTGTTACCTACAGGAATAAATTTTGCAGTTTCATCTCTCCCATTTATCCCCAGTATTATTATGTGGCAGTAGCTACTCCCAGTCTATGCCCTGAAATGCTGCCCTCAATCCGGGAGAATTGGCCTTTTTAAAATTCAGTGTTCTGCTCTCACAGCCAGAGTTTGTGTTTTATATTTCAGGGGAAATATTATTATTTTGTGATCATTATTTCCTACTGTTTCAAGAACAGTAACATTTCCCCTTTATTATTATGACTGCCCTCCCCCCAGATCCTAGTTTAAAAACTCTTCCAGCAATCATTTTTTTCAACTGCAGCCTCTCCATTAAGACGAAGCCCATCCCTACTTTAGAGCCTGTAGCCAACAGAGAAGTCAACCCAGTTCTCCATGAATATTTTAATTATTTTTTTTTGTTTGTTATTGCAATCATTGCTTGTTTGCCCCTAGAGCATTTACACTGGTACTGGGCTGTCAACAGATTTGTCCAATCAACGCAAAACAAACAATTTGTTTATTGTTCATTGCACGAGCACTGTACACTATTACATATGGCGATAATTATTTCTTGTCAAACTTCAGCAAAGCTGCCTAATCGTATTTTTTAAAATTTCACTTATCTCTAATTATATTGCCTCAAACATATAAAGCATATTAAGCATAATTTCTTTTAACTGAACCTCTATATGCTAAATTTTTATGAATGTGTTCTATACATCCCTTCATGTATAATACAAGTTGTGTGATGCATGTAGAGAAAGGAAACAAAGTTGGCGGCACTCACCGAAGTAGTTAGATTGTTGCGGCTTTTATTTCAAAACTTCATAAGAAGGCGGTGCACAAATCGGATACAGGGGCGGACACACGTGTATGTCCGCCCCTGTATCCGATTTGTGCACCGCCTTCTTATGAAGTTTTGAAATAAAAGCCGCAACAATCTAACTACTTCGGTGAGTGCCGCCAACTTTGTTTCCTTTCTCTACATGCATCGTACATTGTTGATTCTCACTCTGTCACGCTGAGCACCACTGACGAAGTACGTCTATACCACAGTACCGGCTCCTTGCAACCTTGGGCTGCATATCAGTGAAGGCAGTGCCGCCGTACTCATTCCTCTTATTTGCAACAATACAAGTTGCGTTACCAATTTACGGAACAAAAAAGAATAATTAAAAAAAAATTACCACCTGCATTAACGTCCGCCAAAAGGACAAGAATCGGACATGTTCTATCTTTTTTACGGACTGTGAGCAGTCACATTTTTTGATACCCCATTGAGATGAATAGATCCACATCCGATCCGCCAAAAATGTGGATCGAATGCAGAAAAAAAATATATGGTCATGCGCATGGGGCCTTAAGGTGACAAGATTTATGTGGATGTGGACTTGTATTCACAAAAGGTCTCTATGACAAAGCTGGACATGTTCAGCGACCTGGACCACAGGAGGAGGCGTGATGGTGGCGTTGGAAAAGATAGGAGTGGAGGTGGTGATAATGAGGGTGATTGTAGTTAGCTCTCCCATGGCTGAGAATGCAGTGGTTGAAGTGGCACAAATTTATCAAAGACAAATTAAATGCGTGGTGGGTAGTTGTATATAGAAAAGTGTATCACAGGAGCCAACTACCTAAAAAAAAACTTTTAATATAAATGCTTAAAAAATTACACAGAGGTCCCTCACATGGGGACTAATAGACATACAACACTTACAAACAGACACTGGGAGCCAGTTGAAAGTGACAGACAGGGTGGCTGATCGTGATGGTACACCCAAAAGACAAACCATCCAGGTACCTATTGTGTCCCTATGGTGTCCCTGACCTTGTCTCAGCCCAGAGATGCACCCTGATGGTGGGAACACTCCGTCCCCGTGCCTAGCCTGTCTGTCCTTAAAAGGCCCTTGTAGCAAGTAGACCCATATGGATGTCCGGGTCATGCATCAACGATAATAGAAAAAACGAGCAGGAGTAACGGTTACTCCACAGCAGTCAACAAGAAAGAAAATCACAGCAGTGTAATTCAATTACCAACCATGTTAAAGAGTGCTAAATCAAGTCAAGGGAGGATGGTCCAGCACAATATCTGAATCCCACAGTATAACAACAATGTTTATAACACCATGGGAAAAATCTCCATCTTCCATAGATGATGAAATGATACATACAATATATCAGGATAGATAGCACTCTACCAAAATCATGAAGTATTACACTCAGTTTAAAGTCTAAGTCTCGACGCGTTTCCCCTTCATAAAAGGTTCATCAGGAGACTATATCAAGAAGTATATAAAAGATATATAGAAAAATGGGTTGCTGCTATAATAAAGCGGCTACATGGCAACTTTTCAAAACGATGAAAGAAAAGAACCAAGGTTGCTGGAGCACCCCGAGGCGGTGTTCCACTGTTGTAGACCAATAAGATAGTACAGGAACGAACAGGATAATAAAGATGTATAGTCATATATATAATGTACTTATCCGGTCCTGAGGGTCTCTCCATACAGTGGTCCGCAGTCAGGGGTACTCCAGGGGGCTGAAAAATTATGCTCCGATTTTCAGGTCGACACATTGACTACTTATACCCACCAGGTAGGGGCAGTCCCCCATTGTCCTGCACCAATCACCTTACCCCTATTACAACATGTGACCTCACATCCAGATAGACTAAACAAGGTTCAGGAAATCCTACTGTGATGGTGAAGGTATACTCACAGAAACACTAATTATTAGGCCTACATCGATAACGATATCTTACTAGGGCTCTCCTAACCGCTTACATAGTGACTGTTTATCCCAGATCGTGGTTGGAACGCACGCCGAGATTTCCAAGATGGCCGTGCGTTCCACCTCCGGCACCCAATCACCGCCCGCCTGCGTCATCCGTGCGCTGCAGGCCCAGGCTCATGCGTTCCATAGCAGCTCCAAAGGGGCGTGGTTATGCGTTCCACCGTCAGAACAACGCCACCACAGCCCCAATTAGCCAGCAAAATATGTATACTCTTCAGTCAGGTGGGTCAGACAGGAGTACTGGACCATAATATTAGGATATAAAATCCAAAAAGGAGGACTACTATGGAAATAAGTGAGAACCTGTGAGTGGACTAAATTAATGGAGTATATCAAAATGACAGGTCCAGGTAGAGGAATGAGGGGCAAGTGTATAGGGCCACACTTAGGCAGAGAGGGACTTCTAGACAAATTCCTGGCTACTCAAGTCATGTGTCGAATCGCATGCAATTTGCAAATGAGGTATATTTAAAAGGTATATTTTTAATAAATAGATACAGTAAAATAGATGATACACGGACCATACTGATATATATAGGTCCTAAATTCAGAATATTAACACTTCACGTGTCGATAGGCTTTTAGTCATTTGTCAGAGGAGGATGAAGTGACCGGTAGACCAGAAGCAGGAGTACCAGGAGCCAAACATTATAAAAAACAAGTGAAGGTGAGCTGTTCATTCAAACCCGCTGGAGATTGTGACTGGAACCGGAAGATCCACTCCGACTCCTTCTGGAGAATCCTGCGGTCCCAGTCGCCCCTCCTGGGTGAGGGTCTGACCAATTCCAATGCGGAAAAACGAAGAAATCTCGGATCTCCACGATGAACTTCCCACATATGATTCGCAAGTGGGGTGTCTTTTTTGTTTTTAATATCATTAAGGTGTTCAAGTATGCGCTTCCGAAATTCTCTAAAAGTTTTGCCCACATAATCCTTAGGGCATGCGCATTGAGCCAGGTAGACAACCCCCTCGCTACGGCAGTTAATAAAGTCGCGGATATCATATGTTTTCCCCGTAACCGAGCATACGTTCATTTTAGTGTTATTGAAGTGGCACATCCTTACTTTTCGTCAGGGCACACCCTCATATAAAGGCTCTTGCAGGCTCAGACTGGCTCACAGGGAAACAGGTGAATCCCCCAGTGGACCTCTGAGCAAGGTAGGCCCTTAGTCCCCCAACCCCTGCAGCGGCACTTGATATGGCTGGCCTATGTTTGCATAAAAAATGGTTAGATTATTTAGTAAACCACGCAGTATATTATAGATGGCCAACCATTATCTTCTTTTTATGAGGACCTGACTTCTAAAAGGCACTGCAGGGACCCCAATCATCAGTCATCTTAACAGATAGCTGGTCCGGCTCTGAAGTGTGTCAGTCACCGAAGAAGTATACCCAGTCCACATGCAGAAAGGTCTTTTACCATAAACGAGCGATTACCTTACTGTCCATGCACTGCGGGGTGTAGAACTTAAACAGATAGCTGGTCCAGCTCTAAAGTGTGGCAGGCACTGAAGCATTATACGCAGTCCACATGCAGTAAGGTCTTTTGCCATAAATGAACGATTACCTTACTGTCCACGCACTCTTCTTATGGTCCTTAACAGTCTGTAGAAATTCATTACATCTTTCTCTCAGAGGTTTGGCACGTGTTCTCAGCATGCAGGGAAGGAGTGTCCCTGTAGTATGCCTTACATTATACAGGCACATGTAGCCTCTCACTTTTTGGCTGCCAACTCTCAACTACACTACACAGCCTTCCTCCTACTGAGTCCGGACAGAAAACGAAGCTCTTGGAATCACAGACATGACATAGAAAAATACGTTAACCCTTAATGGTACTGTAGATATCAACCATTTTAGCAATAAATTAGGTTTTTAGCAGTGATCCACTGTGACACTGCATGTATATATTAGAACTATATTGTATATTTCTTCTGATATTTCTCATCTTATGGCTGCATATGTTGGATCCCCTGCAGATTTCTGGCATATGTGGCCATACTAAAATGCCTTGCTAAAAGGGTTAATATCCACAGCATGTGTCCCCAAAATCTGCAGTTGAAAAAGTCACACATAAATACACATACCTTCTGCACATTCCGCAGAAGTCTGCTGCATAAATTGACAGCTTGTCAATCTAAATCCACACCATATGTCAAGTAATGTGCAGATTCTGGTGCGGACACTCTCAGCAGGGTATGGATAGGATTTTTAAAATCTCATTCATTTTGCTTCTACTCTAAGTGCTATGGATTTTTCACACACAATTCTGCTGCAGAAAATCCTGTTTATGCCACTTCTGGCCTTAGCCTTTATAGTCTATATTTCTGTGGTTCAAAATGTAATGTATCTTTCATTCCTATAGTTCCCATATTAATACAATATTTCCTTCTCTCTTCCTTCTTAGGTGTGATCTTTGGTTCTCTCTTTGGCTGTCTCCTTCGATTGCTTCCTCCTCTAGATGGAAATATTATCATCCTAATCTCCTTTCCAGGGGATATTCTCATGCGGATGTTGAAGATGTTAATTTTACCGCTAATTATCTCCAGCTTGATTTCTGGTAAGAGATTTTATAGAAGCAGAAAGAAATTTTATTTTCTAGAAAAGTCCATCAACTGTGTTAACTTTCATGGACAAACCTAGCAAGGTAGTTTCCTGGTACCTGGAGACTACCCTCTGAGCATTTCAGGTGTAGCAATTAATTTAAAGGATATGGCAATTGGCGGCAAAAAAGTTGTCAGTCTTGTAAAGCCCCCAGTTTCACCTTATCTGCATACTGTTGCTTCTCCTTCTAACTGAATTCCTTGAGGAAGCTGCTCTGATGGCTTGTCTGGTAGCCCTTATCTTTTCAGAGCTGATAGCTCATTAATAGTGTTGGGCGCGATTATTCGAATTTGCGAATTTTAATTGCGAATATCGCCACTTCGAGAATTTGCGAAGATTTAGAATATAAGGCTATATATTCGTATTCACGAATATTCTAGATTTTTTTTTTCATCCCTTCTTGCTTGTGGGCCAATGAGAATGTCTGAGCTTAGCAATATCCCTAGCAACCAATAGGAAAGTTGCCTACCCCTTACTATATAAGAACTTCCCCAGCAGCCATTTTCTGTAGTTTTATGGAGTTCTGAGAGAGACAGCAGTGTCATTGCTGTGCTCTGTGCTTTACTGTGTCATTACATTAGATAGTTAGTTAGTTAGATAGCTTATATATATAATACAGATAGTTAGTGGGAGATAGTCAGTGTAGGTTAGATCGTAATATAGTGTAGCTGATAGGTTCTGCTGTCCATACATGTATGCTACAGACATAGTGCTGTGATGTCACAAGTTCACAACGTTGCACGTATTGCGAAAAAATATGCGCATCATTAATTGCAGATTTGCGCAACCGCGAATATATTGGAGCACTCTATCTGCATATAAAGCTATTGTAATGTTCTTCCTTGCCAACCATTTTCTCCAGTCTCAGGAAACTTCTAGCAGCTTAAAAAATGTAGCAACAGTGACCCACACCTGTATTGCGCGCTCAATACGCGCATATTACATTGCCGATTTTCGCAATCAAGAAAATAATCGTGAATTCTCAAATATATATGATGAATATTCGCCCAAATATTCGCAAAATATTGCAGTCACTGTATTCTACTACACTGGGCCCCGCTCTCTGTAGTATACGGTAATCATATCTAACTTGTGGCTATTATTTAAAGTATTCCAATCATCTTAAATCTAGTGCTGTACTACTTACAACTAACTTCTTGGCAGTCAGGAGGCCAGGCGGGCGGGCGCTCGTAGCGTAGCTCACTACGTCACTGCGCCTGCGCTGCCCACTTTATGAATGAAGCAGGCGGCGCAGGCGCAGTGAGCGTAGTGAGCTACGCTACGAGCGCCCGCCCGGCCTCCTGACTGCCAAGAAGTTCGTTGTAAGTAGTACAGCGCTAGATTTAAGATGATTGGAATACTTTAAACAATAGCCACAAGTTAGATATGATTACCGTATACTACAGAGAGCGGGGCCCGGTGTAGTAGAATACAGTGACTGCACCGGGCCCCGCTGCCATTGCAGAAACAGATGCCGGCCACCATTCACTACACAGGGACACTGTTATGGGGGATCTGTGGATGACACATAAGATGCCCAGTATGTGTCATCCACAGATGCCCCCATAACAGTGCTATCCACAGATGCACCCACAATGATTCCCCATAACAGTGCCATCCACATATGCCCCCATAACAGTGCCATCCACAGATGCCCCCATAACAGTGTCATCCACAGACCACCATTACGGTAGTTTAAAACCCACCAAAAGCACACCTTTTGGTTCAAAATTTTTTTTTTCTTATTTTCCTCCTCAAAAACCCAGGTGCGTCTTATGGGCAGGTGTGTCTTATAGGGCTAAAATACGGTACTTTATTAATCTCTTAACTAGGGAATTTGTAATGTTATGATATCAGCTATACACTTACATAAAAATAACAGATACACAATAGAATAAAACACAATGATATACTAAATTTACATCACTAAAAAATGGAAAAAGTAACTTCCCCCCCAAAAATATTATATTTACTTGCTTCTACTTAAATTTCTTCAAAATTCAAAAAAAATATTTTTAGCCCAAGATTGTAGCAACACTGATGGGACACAAGAAATCTGTCCAGCAAACTGCCAGACTTGGTGCTGACTACCTGGTTAAACAAGAGCTGGCAAACTTGCCCTATCACTCCAGGGCTATACCTAAAGTGGAATAGGTAAGAGTAATCCCAATCCCAAATAAAAGAGAGAATAATTTCACACTTGTGCAAAACAAGCCACTATTTCTTCTGACATTAATACTGTGTATAAACAGGGCCAGTTATCTTCCCTTTTAAGGCATACATTTTGGACGCATTTCCGGTAACACTGTGTGCGCTCAAACACCATCTGCCCCCAATAAGAAAAAATATTACCAATATTAAAAAGCATAACACATGTGGCGGCTCAGTGGGTTTTTAAACATGCTATATGGTAACACCGTCAACCATGTGTTCCATAGCTATATATGTCAGTGTTTGCTACTGGTGTCATTGCGTTAAAGAGCTTAAAAGTAAGGTGGCAGGTTGGAGAGAAAGCAAAAAATTTAAATAAAAAAAAAAAAACTAAATGACAGAGAGAAAAAATCTTTCCTTAGAGTCCTTAGACTGTCAAGCTATCAATCAAGAAGTAGATAATGGGGCTGGCAGTGAAAGCCGGAGTAAGTGTGCACAAATTGGCTAGGGGACTTTTTCTTCAGAATGAAGCAGTGGATTGATAAGTGAAAGGTGTTTTTACATTAGGCTCAGCTAGTCCTACAGAGTATTTGATGATTTATCAAAATTGGTGCAAAGGGAATCTGGCTTAGTTGCCCATAGCACACAATCAGATTTCACCTTTAATTCTTCAGAGCTTCTTTGAAAATTGAATTACTCAAATTGGTTGCTATGGGCAATCTATGAGAAATGTTCCCCTGTGCCTGGTTTAATAGTCAATTTCCTGATAACAACCTCCCTTAACAACTTGATACATTTGGTGAATAAAAGGAAAAGTCAAAATATACCATGTGTACTACATGTTAAAGGGGTTGTCCCACTAAAAATATTCCACATTTTTCAACCAGCACCTGTATCTGAATACTTTTGTAATTGCATATAATCAAAAATGTTGTATAGCCACTGAGCTATTCAATGAAATATATCTGTATAGCGCCACCTGCTGTTTGCTCTTTTTCTAAATTCTCTGTCCAGCTCACTGCCACCAGCAGCAGACAGGACACATCCCTTGAGAAAGTACACACCCCTTGAGCTGCCAGCTTGAAATAAATGTAGCTGAGCAATTGCAACAATGAATGGGGAGATCTCTGGATTCATGTGAGGTACAGGACTGGTTATAAGTTTGTTAGAAAGAGACTGTCATGTAATATATGATGTCTGATTTTTTACATTACTCATGGGATAACCCCTTTAACTTTAACTTGCACAGTTTGGAAATTATCCAGTCAAAAATTAACCTAGTGAGTACAAGGTACGTTGTGTCTTTCTAGAGTAACTGTTTGAGTCTGTTAATCTTCTTTATTAAGTTCAATTATGGGAAAACACTGTCAAACTTTCAATTCTAAAGTAAAAAATTACTTAACGTTACATGTGACAACATTCAGTGTGATCTGCCAGCAGCAAGCTATAAGCAAGAGCTGGGGAGCAGATTGATATATAGGAGGAGATTTATCAAAACTAGCGCAAAGGAATACAGGCTTAGTTGTGCATAGCAACCAATCAGATTAGTCCTTTCATTTTCCAAAGCAACTCTGAAAAATGAAAGATTGCTATGGGCACCCAAGCCAATTTTCCTTTGCTCTAATTTTGATAAATTAGTGTTGTGGAAAAACATTCAGTTGAACTTGTTATTTATTTATTAATTAAAATCGATGCTAATTCTGGGCTTAGGAGTCCAATGTGCAATGCTACTCAGTGACTCACAATTTCATAGAAGACCCTATGCTCAGTGTGCATAAGTAGTCTGAAACACGACCCTCTGTTTACCCAGCTGTGACATCAACGTGGCGGTGTGTTTCCAAATTCCAACTACCATAGCACATGGTGCATAGCAAGATCGGAGAAGCTTTTAATCACTTTAATTACTTTTAGTCACTTTTAGGGTATGTTTACACACGGTATATACACTGCAGATTTTCTGCCATGGAATTGCTGGCGGAATATCCAAAGTGTATTTCAGTACCTGCAAAGAGGATGAGATTCTGCAGATAAAATGAAGGAGTATACACTAGGCTTTCCGGTTTGGACAACCCCCTTCATAAGGATTCTTAGTGACCCCATTTAGTTGAGTCGCTGCTCTGCTACACAGTGATCTTTGGTCATGTAATGGATGTCACAGCCAAGATGATGTAGCCACAGCCTAAAAAATTGTGCTGCATGGGGTCAGATACGTTCTGCTGGTGTCCATCACATGACAGATCTGGTAATGCATTGTAGCATGTAATATACACTCACCTAAAGAATTATTAGGAACACCTGTTCTATTTCTCATTAATGCAATTATCTAGTCAACCAATCACATGGCAGTTGCTTCAATGCATTTAGGGGTGTGGTCCTGGTCAAGACAATCTCCTGAACTCCAAACCGAATGTCAGAATGGGAAAGAAAGGTGATTTAAGAAATTTTGAGCGTGGCATGGTTGTTGGTGCCAGACGGGCCGGTCTGAGTATTTCACAATCTTACTGGGATTTTCACGCACAACCATTTCTAGGGTTTACAAAGAATGGTGTGAAAAGGGAAAAACATCCAGTATGCGGCAGTCCTGTGGGCAAAAATGCCTTGTGGATGCTAGAGGTCAGAGGAGAATGGGCCGACTGATTCAAGCTGATAGAAGAGCAACGTTGACTGAAATAACCACTCGTTACAACCGAGGTATGCAGCAAAGCATTTGTGAAGCCACAACACGCACAACCTTGAGGCGGATGGGCTACAACAGCAGAAGACCCCACCGGGTACCACTCATCTCCACTACAAATAGGAAAAAGAGGCTACAATTTGCACGAGCTCACCAAAATTGGACTGTTGAAGACTGGAAAAATGTTGCCTGGTCTGATGAGTCTCGATTTCTGTTGAGACATTCAAATGGTAGAGTCCGAATTTGGCATAAACAGAATGAGAACATGTATCCATCATGCCTTGTTACCACTGTGCAGGCTGGTGGAGGTGGTGTAATAGTGTGGGGTATGTTTTCTGGGCACACTTTAGGCCCCTTAGTGCCAATTGGGCATCGTTTAAATGCCACGGGCTACCTGAGCATTGTTTCTGACCATGTCCATCCCTTCATGACCACTATGTACCCATCCTCTGATGGCTACTTCTAGCAGGATAATGCACCATGTCACAAAGCTCGAATCATTTCAAATTGGTTTCTTGAACATGACAATAAGTTCACTGTACTAAATTGGCCCCCACAGTCACCAGATCTCAACCCAATAGAGCATCTTTGGGATGTGGAGGAACGGGAGCTTCGTGCACTGGATGTGCATCCCTGAAATCTCCATCAACTGCAAGATCCTATCCTATCAATATGGGCCAACATTTCTAAAGAATGCTATCAGCACCTTGTTGAATCAATGCAACGTAGAATTAAGGCAGTTCTGAAGGCAAAAGGGGGTCTAACACCGTATTAGTATGGTGTTCCTAATAATTCTTTAGGTGCGTGTATATGTGTGACTCCTAGGCGATTGTGTGTATACCCTTTTTCCAATGTACTCTCCCTGATTGGGTAAGGTGGTGTCCCTATTGTAAAATTGGCTCTTTTATTTGCCTTCTTTTCACTTGTTTTATTTCTCCATTTATAAACTTTGTTACTTTTATAGTCTTCACAGACCTTTGTATATTTCTTGTGTTTTTTTTAAAATTTAATTTCTTCTACTATTTTCATAATATTCTATTTTTCATTATCCTTATGCGGTCCTAGAGTAAGTCAAAATTTTTCGATGTTATTATTAATCTGTCTTAATCAAAGCATACTGGCAGCTTAATAGGTGTCGGCTTAACTAAACCATGATTGGTGGCTTAATTACATAATAAAATAAAGCTTTTTGCATTTTTTAGGGATCCTATGATAATTGTGATATAATCATTTTATGAAATACTTTCCATCAACAGGTTTGGCTGGCCTTGATGCAAAGTCTAGTGGAAGGATGGGCACACGTGCAATGGTTTATTATATGTCCACTACCATCTTAGCAGCTTTACTTGGAGTCATTCTCGTTCTATCCATTCACCCTGGCAATCCTAAACTGAAGAAGCAAGTCAGCATATCAACCAAAAATGAAGAAGTATCCAGTATTGATGCATTTCTGGACCTCATCCGTAACCTCTTTCCTGAGAACTTAGTTCAAGCCTGTTTTCAACAGGTATGACTAATTAAAACAAATGTATTTTATAGTATGCATAAATCATATAGAGTGTAAACCATACATGCAATAAGTAACATACAATACAACTACTACAGAACTCTTTGGTTGTCTGCTACCTGGCATACGCCTCCCATTATGAGAACAGCTTCTTAGTCATTCACTCACATTGGTTGTGTCTATCTATCAATCTGTACAAATCTGTCATCCTCCTGGCTCCTTCTTGCTATGACATGCCAGATGTTTTTTTTTGTTGCAAAAGTTAGGTTATATAATATTAAATCAGAATATGTCTTTGTTTGGCAAACAGCTTCTTTTTTCCAAGGAAAAGAAATGCAAAATGAAAATTTATTTGACCATGGAAACAAGTCTAGTGAGGTTACAGATGTAGATGGACTGCATTTAGAAGACAAGCAATTATTAGATCCGATTATTATAAACTAAGGAGGGGGGGGGATGTAATTATTTTTATTTAAGGTTGTTTTTATGTCAGTTTTAAGCATGGCTTTGCGAGTCTGTACCAAATTAATGAACAGTTAACTAATATATCTACATTACATTAGATTTTTACAAAACTCCTAAAAGTAGATAAACATAACTAAATAAATAAAAAAGTAAAAAATATTAGACTCACTCATAATTTTTTTTTTTTAAATGATCAAATGTCTGTGAGTGGCAAAAGTATGTGAACCTTTAAGATTAGCAGACAATTTGAAGGTGAAATAGAGTTAGGTGTGGGAGTGGCTGTAAAATTGTCGTAGTAAGGGCTAGAGGGCTGCAAAAGGAAGCAAATGGGTGAAAGAACAAGTCAATTGCCATGCAAACAAATGTGGATAGAGAAATGACTTAAAATAACATAGAATAGAAAAATAACATAATAACAATCTTGAACCAGGAGGCGGAGGTCCAAGTGGCGTAGGAGGTTGAGGAGGCGGTGGAAGTGGTGGTGTAGGTGGAAGAGGTGGAGGTTGCCAACACTGTTTTTATGGGGGTTTTATTTTTATTTTTTTATTTGGGGAGACCCCAAAACATTTGGAAATGGCAAACAGAACAAACAAACTGCACTGGAGTATAACAATGGCTAGGTGCGGCTAGCTTACTTCTCTACTCAGCCCAAGGTACGGACAAGTCCTTTAGGATCCATGCCTGGTTCCTTTTAATGAACGTGAGCTTGTCCACATTGGCTGTGGACAAGCGGATGTGCCTGTCAGTGATTACACTCCTGCAGTGCTAAACACACGTTCGGACAATTCACTTGCTGCAGGGCAGGCCAACACCTCCAAGGTGTAAAGGGCAAGCTCAGGCCATGTGTCCAATCTGGAGACCCAGAACTTAAAAGGGGCTGACCCATCAGTCAGTATGTGCACACATACTCTTCTGCCATGTTGCTGAAATGCTGCCTCCTGCTAATAAGGTCCGTATGAGATGGTGGTTCTGGATGTTGTGGAGTGCTGACGAAGGTTTTCCACATTTTGGTCATTCTAACCCTCCCTTCTGATGGTGACAGTGCCCCAGCTGCCCGTGTCCATTATTTGATGCTCTCCTTATTCTTTGAGGTCCCTCACAAAATTGACAGACGCGGATGCAAAGCAGGTGTATCTCACCCCATAAAATGGGTTTCTGTCACCCACAGAATTAACAATCGTATTAACAATCGCATTTCTTTGTCACGGGTGCAAATGAGGTGTATCTCACTCCAAAAAATGGCTATAGGTCACACACAGAATTAACAGACAGATTAACTATTGTATTTCCATGTCACAGATGCAAAGGAGGTGTATCTCAACCCAAAAAATGGATTTATGTCACCCACAGAAATAACAGACAGATTAACAGTATAACACTGTCCCTCACTCGAGCTGCGTCCTGTCCCTACCCTAGTTAGAGCAGAATTGTGGTGCCACATGTGGTTCGGCATTTATACAGACCGGGTCACGTGCTGCGCCAGCCAATCACAGCCATGCGAATACTACTGTAGGAATGACTGTGATGGCTTCCAAGTGCCCACAGCTAAAAAGTTTGTTGATTGGCTGCACTGCAGCCTTTCAACAAATTTTATTCAGCATCCGAACACTGAACCTGAACACAGACTTCCGTGACAGGGTTCGGGTGCCCAAACCCTCGATGTTCGGTACGAACCCGAACTTTACAGTTTGGATTCGCTCATCCCTATTAAAGAGGAATAAAGTTAAAGTTTTGCAATTGCTAAGTCAAAGTCCTTACTTTAATACAATAGAAATTTTGTTGTAGTACCGGAAGCGAGCAGTTAATGGGAGGAAACCCACTAAAAGACGTGATATTGGATTATTTCCTCAATAAATGAATAATCAAGTCAAATATTTTTGACTCATTTGGCTATCTTTATCTACTCTTATCAAAGAGACATTTCCAGGCTGACTAAGAATTGGTTTTTATGGTCTCTGGTCTTGCTGTGCTAAAAGTTTTTTTTTTTGTATTACTTCTGGTAATTTAAAAACTAATGTAGTAAAGAAGCATCTCATTGCAATCTACAGTAGTTAGTTTTACTAGTTTTAAGAGGAGAACAAGCACTTAAACCATTTCAAAGGTTTCTGTCATGAGAAATAACGTTATGTAGCTGACTGACATTAGCGATGTGCTGTCAGCAGTACATACCAGTATGCTTTATAACTCCCTGCCTGCCGCAGTTCGCTTAAAATAAAGACTTTCATAATATGCTAATGAGCCTCTAGGTGCTATTAGGGTGTTGCTTCAGCACCTAGAGCAGGTATCGGCAACCCGCGGCTCCGGAGCCGCATGCGGCTCTTTGAACCTTTGCCGCGGCTCCGGGGCAGATGCTAGCGAGGGGAGGAGGCGCACTGTGACACTTTCCTGCTCTGGCGTTGCCGCTGCTGACAGGTCGCCGCTCCGCTCCACACTGCCCGCCTGGTGACAGGCAATAGCGTTGCAGTTGCTAGGTAACGCTACATGGCTGCCTCCATCAGCTCCGCTCCTCAGCTCCGCCTCGCCGCTAGTACAGTGCCTGGTGACGTCAGGCCGCCTGCGTGCGAGGGGGAGGAGTGACTGAGCCGGAGCCAGCCTGAGCCAGCACTGCGCGGGAGTGAAGAACACACAGTGAGTGACGCGCCGGCCGCCCGGCCTGCCTGCCGGCATTGTACAGAAGTTATTAATTACATCCTAATAATTACGATGTACGGTACTATTAGGAGTGAGGGGGCATGTGTAATAACTTTTAATTGAATAAGACATTTATATTTGTATACTGGGAGGGCGGCGGGGGGGGAATCTGTGGCACAGTTAAGGGGTGGGGTCTGTGGATGACACTGTTATGGGGGGGGGGGGGTCTGTGGATGGCACATAACATATATAACAGTGCCAGCCACAGATCCCCCCTGTAACAGTGCCAGCCACAGATCCCCCTGTAACAGTGCCAGCCACAGATCCCCCCTGTAACAGTGTCCGTCATCCACAGATCCCCCCTGTAACAGTGTCCGTCATCCACAGATCCCCCCAGTAACAGTGTCCGTCATCCACAGATTCCCCCCAGTAACAGTGTCCGTCATCCACAGATCCCCCCATAACAGTGTCCGTCATCCACAGATCCCCCCATAACAGTGGTCCGTCATCCACAGATCCCCCCATAACAGTGTTTCGTCATCCACAGATAGATGACAGCTGACTGCACGATCCTGTATATAGCATTTAAGGTAAGAAACAATATATGCAGTGTTATATTTGTTTTAAATGTCGCAATGTTTTGCGGCTCCCAGTTTTTTTTTTCCTTTGGAAACGGGTCCAAGTGGCTTCTTTATGTCTTAAAGGTTGCAGACCCCTGACCTAGAGGCTCGGTTTACGCACCCTTTGGCACGCCCAGGTGCAGTTGATTGACTTTCGAGTTCGCCTCAGTGTCCCGTAAATCTCATGCCTGCGCCGTCCCTTTTTAGTATTCGGCGCAGGCACAGTGAGTGAAGGACGCTCTCCTGCTGTCGGCTTCCTTCCTTCGGCGCAGGCGCAGTGAGGAAACCGTCAGCAGGGGCGCGTCCTTCACCCACTGCGCCGAATACTAAACGGGATGGCGCAGGCGCAGGATTTAGGGGACACTGAGGAAACTCAAAAGGTCAATCAACTGGACCTGGGCATGCCAAAGGGTGCGTAGACCGAGTCTCTAGTGCTGAAGCAACGCCCTAATAGCAGCTAGAGGCTCATTAGCATATTTAAAAGTATTTTAAGAGAACGGCGGCAGGCAGGAGTTATAAAGCCTACTGTTACGTACTGCTGACATTAGCACATTGCTTATGCCAGTCAGCTACATAACAGTATTTCTCATGACAGAAACCCTTTAAGCATTTCCATATAAGATGAAGTTTTTTTTCTACCTTTAAAAAACTTTTAGAATATTAAAAATTTACTTTCAGGGGAAAATCATTTATCAGATTGTCCAAAAATTTGTTTTGCTATAACACATCATAATTCGTATGCACATGTCTTTTGTAAATCCATTTTTTTTGGTCCGAAAATATTAGGCGCTCCAGTCATATGTGTAACTAGAAGCCTGAATGTAAAATGAATAATCATTTACATGCCTCCATCCTCAGGCTCTAGGTCCAAGGTGTGACTGCTACTTTTTATATCCTGTAGTTACACCCTGGTCTCGGGTATGGTCACTGTTTCCTGAAAAAACTGTTTGTTTGTTTTTCCCCAGATACAAACGGTTTCAAAAAAGTCCCAGCACCCCTTCACCACTGGATCTAATCAGACCTATTAATATTACCGGACTAACGGTTAAATGGATCTCAATTCAAATTCTTCTATAGCTGAAACTTCTGGACCTGTCATGGTAAACCCAAAAGAAGCTAGAGTTTAAAGGAGGGATGAATGTTCTTGGTAAGAGCTACTTTTATACAAACCGGATTCCAAAAAAGTTGGGGACACTAAACAAATTGTGAATAAAAACTGAATGCAATGATGTGGAGATGGCAAATGTCAATATTTTATTTGTATAGAACGTAGATGGACAGATCAAACGTTTAATCCGAGTAAATGTATCATTTTAAAGGAAAAATACGTTGATTCCAATTTTCCACGGTGTCAACAAATCCCAAAAAGTTGGGACAAGTAGCAATAAGAGGCTGGGAAAAAGTAAATTTGAGCATAACGAAGAGCTGGAAGCCAATTCACACTAATTAGGTCAATTGGCAACATGATTGGTGTATAAAAAAGGCTTCTCAGAGTGGCAGTGTCTTCTCAGAAGCCAAGATTGGGTAGAGGATCACCCAATTTCCACAATGTTGCGCAGATAGATAGTGGAATGCAATATCAGAAAGGTGTTACCCCCAGTGAAAATTGAAGAATGACTTGCATCTATCATCATCAACTGTGCATAACATCATCGAAGATTCAGAGAATCTGGAACAATTCTGTGCGTAAGGGTCAAGGCCGTAAAACCATACTGGATGCCCGTGATCTCCGGGCCCTTAAACGACACTGCACCACAAACAGGAATGCTACTGTAAAGGAAATCACAGAATGGGCTCAGGAATACTTCCAGAAACCATTGTCAGTGAACACAATCCACCGTGCCATCCGCCGTTGCCAGCTAAAACTCTACAGTGCAAAGAAGAAGCCATTTCTAAGCAAGATCCACAAGCTCAGGCTTTTTCACTGGGCCACGGATCATTTAAAATGGAGTGTGGCAAAATGGAAGACTGTTCTGTGGTCAGACGAGTCACGATTCGAAGTTCTTTTTGGAAATCTGGGACGCCATGTCATCCGGATGGTATGAGGTTGCATGAGTGCGTGTGGCATGGGCAGCTTGCATGTCTGGAAAGGCACCATGAATGCAGAAAAATATATTCAGGTTCTAGAACAACATATGCTCCCATCCAGACGTCATCTCTTTCAGGGAAGACCCTGCATTTTTCAACAAGATAATACCAGGCCACATTCTGCATCAATCACAACATCATGGCTGCGTAGGAGAAGGATCCGGGGACTGAAATGGCCAGTCTGCAGTCCAGATCTTTTACCTATAGAGAACATTTGGCGCATCATAAAGAGGAAGGTGCAACAAAGATGGCCCAAGACGATTGAACAGTTAGAGGCCTGTATTAGACAAGAATGGGAGAGCATTCCTATTTCTAAACTTGAGAAACTGGTCTCCTCGGTCCCCAGACGTCTGTTTAGTGTTGTAAGAAGAAGGGGAGATGCCACACAGTGGCCTTGTCCCAACTTTTTGGGGATTTGTTGACACCATGAAATTCTGATTCAACATATTTTTCCCTTAAAATTGTACATTTTCTCAGTTTAAACTTTTGTTCCGTGATTTATTTTCTATTCTGAATAAAATATTAGAAGTTGGCACCTCCACATCATTGCATTCAGTTTTTATTCACGATTTCTATAGTGTCCCAACTTTTTTGGAATCCGGTTTGTACAAAACAACATTTTAATGCATAATTCATATGTGTTGTAATAGTTGACCATGCTAAACCTAGTGCTGTCAGCAGTTTAGCATGGTCAAAAATGCTGACAGAGTCCCTTCAGTATAATTTTAGGCTTCTTTGGTCTTAGATGCTGTCAGGGGACCTGAAGGACGGTATATTTTAGAGGTGTAATTGTGGCCATACCAACACTGTATTTGTTTGAAGGTTTTATACCAGATTGACTTAAAGGGGTTATCCAATCCTTAAAATGCCTCCTACTGCCCGGGCCCCTCACACAGATTTTACTTACCTTGCTCCCCGGCTCCTGCGTCTCTTCTGACGCCCACATGGCCGCCACTGCATCTCCACGTTGCACGGATGAAAACATCCGGTGACAGGGGGGGGGGGCAGCCAATAGCAGGCCACAATGGGGACGAGCCTCCCTAGCATTGTGGGTGGCGCTAGGGAGGCTAGTCCAGATTTTTTCATCCACACAACGGGCAGCGGCGGCAGTGTAGGGGCATCAGAAGCGACGCGGGTGGCGGGGAGAAAGGTAAGTTCAATCAGTGTGAGGGTTCTGGGAGGTAGGGGAGGCATTTTAGGGGTTGGATAACCCCTTTAAACCTGAATGCAAAAAAATATAGTCCTTAGAATAAAGAAAACTTAGAATATACAAAGAATTTAATGAATGAACTGAGAATAAAATGTGCTGTTTGAGTATATTCTGTGCTTGTATTTGTGTTGCTGACCTCTGATTTTCATTCCATCTACTTAGGCCTCATTGGCTTCTTTATAGCATTTGGTATTTCCATGGGAAAGATGGGAGACCAGGCTAAGTTAATGGCTGATTTCTTTAATATACTCAACGAAATCATTATGAGGCTTGTCAGCATGATTATGTGGTAAGATATATGTGTGGTTGTCTGGATTTGTTTCCTTGTGGTTTATTGAGTAACTCAATTATAAACCATGAAAAGGGGTAGAGTTAAATAATCTATGGAATTTAACTTTTTATTCGGGTTGAATGAGGTTATACAGAAATATGTTGTCTAATGTAAAATAGACAATGTGGAAAGTAAAAATTAACATCTGCCATACACTCAATCTGTAGTCCATCTATCTGAATGGCTTCTTCACCATACTATAAAGTCAGTTAGCACTGTTTTAGTTTAGCATGGTGGGATAAGGATTGATATAAACGTTCTGCCATGTTTTCTCATCAAGATTTCTTGGGTATGAACTAGGTCAGATTTTGGGCCCACTGAAGACTGTATTATACCTGAGCCCAACATATAGTCAATGTGCTCCAACAGAACAGTATATATAGTACATTCTTCATTCGTAATGGATTTTAGAAAGTATATCCATGTAAACTGACTTTCCCATTGACTTGTTTTCCCATAATGTATGCCAAGCAAGACCCAGTCAATGACCGTAGAGGCAACTATGCAATAAATGAAAGATGTGTCAACCCCCAATAGAGTAAAAGGGTTAGTTCAAAGCTAAATAGTATGTAAAATAAATACAATACAACTAATATAGAATAACCATAAAAGGGCACAATAACCACCCAAAATTACCATGTAAAGCACATGTAACAATAAGATTTCTTATAAAAATAACTCATAGCAGCATCCAAATACATATGCCATACAGAGGACAATAACAATCTCATATACTGCTCATATACTAGTGATAATTCATTTAAATATTTCCCTTATGCTATTTAGGTACTCACCACTTGGAATTGCGTCTCTTATCTGTGGGAAGATTGCTGCCATCAAAGACCTAGAAACTGTGGCTCGGCAGCTTGGAATGTACATGGTTACAGTAATTGTGGGCCTAGTAATTCATGGAGGCATGATTCTACCACTCATATTTTTCTCAATTACCAGGAAAAACCCATTTAAATTCTATGGCGGTATATTTCAGGCCTGGATCACTGCCCTTGGCACAGCCTCTAGGTAAGTAACACAATTCATTGTAACTGTCTTTTAATAAAATCGAAAAATGATCCAAGATTTTACACCAGTGCACAAACATTCCTAAAATGGGAATCCTTTAGTACTTAAAAGACTTAAAAGGGTTGTCCAGCTTTTATCACAATATTATCCATGCTCTGGACAACACTGTACATAAGAAGTAGTATGTCCCTGCTGGGTTTTGTGCTGCGTGGGGACAGAATACCACTGAGTCCAGTGATAAGCCACAATGGTGTATGTGACCCCATATCAAAGTTTACCCAGCAGGGCCCAAAAGGAGCAGGACCAGATCATCGGGTTGGAACCTCTACAGCACCCCGCCCCCTTAACAGTGAACTCCACAGCCCCTCACCCCTTAACACTGACCCCCCCCCTCCTTAAAATAAGTGCCCTGCCTCCTTAAAATTGGACCTCCACGGCAGCCCATGGGGGACCCGATGGCATGTAGGGGGGACCCGATGGCATGGAAGGCAGCGCGATGCCTTCCTTAGGCATCTGCGCTGACTTCCGGTGACGAGCCTGTGAGATCCAGCCCCCTGGATCTCACAGGCCAGAAGCTGTATGAGTAATACACACAGTATTACTCATACAGCCAATGCATTCCAATACAGAAGTATTGGAATGCATTGTAAAAGGGATTAGACCCCCAAAAGTTGAAGTCCCAAAGTGGGACAAAAAATAAAGTTAAAAAAAGTAGAAAAAATAACGTTTTCCCCCCAAAAAATTTCATTTTCCCCAAATAAAGTAAAAAAAAAATTGGTAAAAAATAGGGGGGGAAAAAAGTAGACATATTAGGTATCGTCACATCCGTATTGACCGGCTCTATAAACATATCACATGACCTAACCTCTCAGATGAACACCGTAAAAAATAAAAAATAAAAACTGTGCTAAATAAACCATTTTTTTGTCACCCTACATAACAAAAAGTGTAATAGCAAGCGATCAAAAAGTCATACGCACCCCAAAATAGTGCCAATCAAACCGTCATCTCATCCCACAAAAATCTTACCCTACCCAAGATAATTGCTCAAAAACTGAAAAAACTATGGCTCTCAGACTATGGAGACACTAAAACATGATTTTTTTTGTTTCAAAAATGAAATCATTGTGTAAAACTTACATAAATAAAAAAAAAGGATACATATTAGGTATCGCCGCATCCGTATCGACCGGTTCTATAAAAATATCACATGACCTAACCCTTCAGGTGAACACCGTAAAAAATAAAATAATATGGCTCTCAGACTATGGAGACACTAAAACATGATTTTTTTTGTTTCAAAAATAAAATCATTGTGTAAAACTTACATAAATAAAAAAATTGTATACATATTAGGTATCGCCGCGTCCGTGACAACCTGATCTATAAAAATACCACATGATCTAACCTGTCAGATGAATGTTGTAAATAACAAAAAATAAAAACGGTGCCAAAACAGCTATTTCTTGTTACCTTACCTCACAAAAAGTGTAATATAAAGCAACCAAAAATCATATGTACCCTAAACTAGTACCAACAAAACCTCCACACTATCCCGTAGTTTCTAAAATGGGGTCACTTTTTCAGAGTTTTTAACTCTAGGGGTGCATCAGGGGGGCTTCAAATGGGACATGGTGTCAAAAAAACCAATCCAGCAAAATCTGCCTTCCAAAAACTATATGCCAAGGACGAATCTAAATTCCCCTCCAGAAGAGGGAAACAGAGAAGAAACAGAGCGCACAATAGGGTAGTATGTTCAACCAGATGATAATATCAAAGTGAGAAATATCCAAACTCACCTTACAGGGTTGTGCTCCGGCAGGCACAACTCTACTGTAGACTTAATAGAAATAAGACCTTTAAACCAGGACTGCAGCCGCAGATTGTGTAGTCTCTTGGATGGGATGTCCAGTCCCTCAAAAGAAATTCGTAGTAAAGGAAAGAAGTTCTGCGTTGGCGCGAAATCACTAGTAGAGACGGTCTTAATGGATGGATTCTTCTTGTTTTAATAGAAACAACGCGTTTCGGGGATCAGAATCTCCCCTTCATCAGGTTTCACAATCATATTGTGAAACCTGATGAAGGGGAGATTCTGATCCCTGAAACGCGTTGTTTCTATTAAAACAAGAAGAATCCATCCATTAAGACCGTCTCTACTAGTGATTTCGTGCCGATGCATAACTTCTTTCCTTTACTTCCAAAAACTGTATGGCATTCCTTTACTTCTGCGCCCTGCCGTGTGCCCGTACAGCAGTTTACGACCACATATGGGGTGTTTCTGTAAACTACTGAATCAGGGCCATAAATATTGAGTTTTTTTTGGCTGTTAACCCTTGCTTTGTAACTGAAAGAAAAATATTAAAATGGAAAATCTGCCAAAAAAGTGAAATTTTGAAATTGTATCTCTATTTTCCATTAATTCTTGTGGAACACCTAAAGGGTTAACGACGTTTGTAAAATCAGTTTTGAATACCTTGAGGGGTGTAGTTTCTAGAATGGGGTCATTTTTGGGTGGTTTCTATTATGTAAGCCTCACAAAGTGACTTCAGACCTAAACTGGTCCTTAAAAATTTGGTTTTTGAAAATATCTGCGAAATTTCAAGATTTACTTCTAAACTTCTAAGCCTTGTAACGTCCCCCAAAAATAAAATGTCATTCCCAAAATGATCCAAACATAAAGTAGACATAAGGGGAATGTAAAGTAATAACTATTTTTGTAGGTATTACTATGTATTATAGAAGTAGAGAAATTGAAACTTGGAAATTAGCAAGTTTTAAATAATTTTGGGCAAATTTGGTATTTTTTTTCTTTTTTCTTTCTTTTTTTTAGATTTGGTATTTTTTTTATAAATAAAAATATTTTTTTTTTACTTCAGTGTCATGAAGTACAATATGTGACAAAAAAACTATCTCAGAACGGCCTGGATAAGTCAAAGCATTTTAAATTTATCACCACTTAAAGTGACACTGGTCAGATTTGCAAAAAATGGCCTGGTCCTTAAGGTGAAATATGGCCGTTTCCTTAAGGGGTCAATGGGGCCCGGAGGAGGCATAGCTATAGGGGTCGCAGTGGTCACAGTTGCCCCCCTTGCCAGTCAGGGCCAGCGCTACCATAGAGGCAAGGGGGGCAATTGCCCCCGGGCCCCCGACTCCTTAGGGGCCCCCAGCGCCGGGCCGGCCACAACTACTGCTATATCTATAATTCTATTGTGTGCCTGTAATTAAAACCGAGCTGTAGTCTAGAGTGGAGGCGGCCGCTGTGCCTGCGCTGCTTGTCTCTTTAAGAGATCCGAGACTGGAGCAGCGGCATGCACAGCACAGGCAAGGCAGGCACGTCTAGCGTCTGGCTGACGTACATTGCCACAGGCTCCGCCCCCCTGCCTAGAGCAGAGAACTTGGATTGAAGGAGCAAGCAAAGCAGTGGCGTACCTACCATATAGGCAGACCACGCATCTGCTATGGACCCGTGAGGAAGGGGGGCCCGCAGTGGAGGAGAGTCCCGCCCCCATCTATCTTCCTAACTTTCTCCCGTCTGCTAGCCCCACCTGCTAGCTCCGCCTCCCGCCTGCTAGCTCCGCCTCCCGCCTCCTAGCTTCGCCTCCCGCCTCCTAGCTCCGCCTTCCGCCTCCTAGCTTCGCCTCCCGCCTGATTCCTCTGGATTGCCACAACCCTACCAGTAATGAAGTGAGGACTTGTAGGTGAGGACAGTGCAGAGGTGTGTGTGTGTTCACTCAGCTTTCCCAGGCTATTCTCTGCACATATGCCATTCAGAACAGGAGGAAAGCTGGGTGCTATTATGTAATGTGACTCAGCTTTCCTGATGTCCTGCATGGCACAAGTGCAGAGACAGGAGAAGATATGAGGGGAGGTGGGAGTTGTGTTAGGCTACTTTCACACTTGCGTTTGGGGTTCCGCTTGTGAGCTCCGTTTGAAGGCTCTCACAAGCGGCCCCGAACGCATCCGTACTGCCCCAATGCATTCTGAGTGGATGCGGATCCGCTCAGAATGCATCAGTGGCTCCGCTTGGCCTCCGTTCCGCTCAGCAGGCGGACACCGAACGCAGCTTGCAGCGTTTGGGTGTCCGCCTGGCCGTGCGGAGCCAAACGGATCCGTCCAGACTTACAATGTAAGTCAATGGGGACGATCCGTTTAAAGTTGACACAATATGGTGCAATTTCAAACGATCCGTCCCCATTGACTTTCAATGCAAAGTCTGGACGGATCCTCTGACTAACTTTTACACTTAGATTTTTTTCTGAAATATAATGCAGACGGATCCGTTCTGAACGGATCCATCGTTTGCATTATAGGAGCGGATCCGTCTGTGCAGACACCAGACGGACCGCTCTGAACGCAAGTGTGAAAGTAGCCTTACTCAGCTTTCTCAGACTATTCTCATGTCTCTCCACATGTGCCATGCAGGGCAGCAGAAAAGCTGGGTGCTATTACATCATGTAATGTCACTCAGATTTCCTGCTATCCTGCAAGGCATAAATGCAGATAATAAGAACATGGAAAGGCAGGGGGAGGGGTTCACCCAACTTTCCCAGAGACTCCTGTCTCTGCACATGTGTCATGCAGGATAGCAAGTAATGTCAGTGTCTCCCAGCTGTCCTGCATGACACAGGGGGGGCACTTCCTCAAACTTTTCTCATGTCTCTGCGCATGTGCAATGCTGGACAGCAGGAAAGTTGGTGGTATTACATCATGTAATGCCCCAGATTCTTGTCAATATGCTGAACACCGCAGGGAGCCAGGGTGGGCGGGGCTAGTATACTGGCACTGGGACGGGTGGATGGAT